>NC_056623.2:154279441-154605941 GCF_002870075.4 Lactuca sativa | reverse complement strand
GGAATAGCTGCGAGGCGCTCATCCAGAAGAGCTTTGACCTGGTTGATTATGTCGTTGGTCACGCCCGGGATTAGTTCATTGAAAGCGTTATTGAATTCCTCAGCGACAATATTCCTAACTTGCTCCATTTGGAGCTGATTAAGGAGAGCAGGCGGAGCCATCTGTATCCGTAGAAGGAGGAAAATATTTAGAAATAATTCAGCCTAGATATTTCTAGGAAGATGAAACACTCAGCTTGCCGAAAATTTCTCAACCTTGCCCCGACCCGAAACCGGCACCGATGTTTCAAATAGTAGGGGCCCTTCTACTATCTTCCACACAAGTTCCAATTTCGCAATCGCGTCTAGTTTCAAAATTTCCAGCTCGCTCTAGCCGTTAATTTTACATCTCTCTCACATGTTAACATTAAATAAGTGTGTAATCTAGCACTTTAAGACTAGTAGAATCTAATTCATAGTTAACAATTTAACATAAACATTTAACATAAGAAATAAGGCTTACTTGGCTGGCCGACTGGCACACCGTGACATCTTTCACTACTAGTCTTCAGAAAGTTTTGAAAAATCTTTTAAAAAGAGAATAAACTATTATAGAGCCTCAAATTTGAGTCTTGAACATCCACAAGAATGCCTAGTTCCCTCAAACTGTGGCTCTGATACCAACTTGTGACACCCAAATATTTTTATTTTTTTTTTTGCAAAAATTTTAAACTTTTAAAACCCATCTTAAATTAAATTAAAACAACCGAAATAGTCATAACATAATCCATCAACTTAATAACCATATAAAATAAGTGCGGAAGTAATAATAATAATAATAATAAGGTCCCAACAAAATAACTAGTAGCGATGTCCCGATGCTCCATGTCAAGCCTTAGCCTCTTTAATCTTAACACCTGAAAAGTTATAAGGGAAAAACGTAAGCACGAAGCTTAGTGAATTCAAACACAGACATTGTACTAACATTCATATTTACTAGCCCTAATCCATTTTCCAGTTATAATGATAAAGGCAAAGAACGAATCAATGTCTATATTACGAGAAGGACTTGTAGGTTTGAACCGCACCGGGAAGATCCCGTATCATTTGGCCCTAATCACCGCACCTCACGAAGAGTATTACGTTGGTGATCTTACCTACCCACCGCACCGGTAAATCTGTATCCTTTGGTGGTGTCCCCATATCCATAATTAATTACATACAGTGCACATGTACGAATTAAAACAATACTTATATAGCATGCTTTTATAATAAATTCAAATAATCACACACGAGCTAACTAGCAAACACAATCATCAATACAACGGTGTGAGAGAACTCACCTTGAGTGAGTATTAAGGATGGATAACAATCAAATAATTCTACCAAGCTTGAGCAAACTTCAAAACCTCACCTAAGAAGGACTAAAGGTTAGAAAGGAGAAGTAATGAAGCTATGAGTTGAGAAAAGAGTAATCACAGCAAGGTCTCTGAAACAGACCTGCTGTTCAAAACGGATTTACTCCAAAATCTAAAACAGAAACATAGCTTTAACTAAATTTTATAGGAAACTATGATTGCTCTGGATTCCACAACTATAAAGAACTCATTCTAACTCCAAAAGATGAATTAAATATGAATTTTACAAAATGGTGTATCACTTCTGTCTCCAACAATACAGTCAAGTGATGTTGGCCAATTCTACCCAACTTGTGAGTAGAATTCGTCCAAAAGAAAATTAAGAGAAGTAAAGGACATACAAGTGAAAGTCTCAGAGTTGGAATTGAATGAAAAGCATCTCTCAAACTCCAGATATAAAATTCACATTGTGGACAATCACAGCACTAGCAAAAGCTGGTGACTGCCCACTGACCTGGAGTGTGGATCCATTCTAACCAATTTATAATTGGAAATAACACCCCATATTCTCCAGATCTTAAATTCATAATATAAGGAACATATAGAAACTTGGAATCACTCTGGATCCTTTTCCAAGCCTTAGAAATGATGAAAACAAAATGACATATCAGAACAGACCCGGATCAGACCTAACAGCAAAGATGCCATTCTTTCACATAGATAAAACCCTTATCAGTGAGGTTGGCCTTCTTAAGAAAGTTAGCCAACTCAATTTGAGAACTTTTGGAACTGGTTTGGGGTCCGTTTGAGTTCTAGAGCTCCAGATATTATTTTTACAAAATGACTACAGATCTGATGGAAAACAGAATCGTAGCCACCCGTGATTCCTTTTTGGCTTATCCATCCTTCTCCTTTTGAAACACATTTTAAGATGTGTTCATCATCCCAATTCAGTCCCCATGATAATGGTGGTACTAAAAAGGGTTAGGGATCATTAGGATTTCATTTAGCCACAAGGATGTAATAATAATCAACATGAAAATAAACATAAGCACATAAAATCATCATTCTCCCTTTTAGGGTTTCCATGATCTTTTGCCACATGTAATCCCCTAGATCCATCATCCACCATATATGGGGTGAAGATAGGATCTTGAGATGATGTATAACATACAATTACAAATAAAATAAGAAGGAGAAGAGGTGAAGATGAAATCATAAAACTAGAACAAGGTTATGAATCAAGTTGTAAGAAAGGATAAGGAGGTTAATACCAATACGAATCAAGGCTGGAAATGAACAAGACTTAAGCTCCAAACAGCCCCTTGGCTGCTCTTGATCCCAAAGAGAGAGAGAGGGACGATTTTTGAGAGAGAGGGAGGGTTTAGAGTGTTTTCCTTGTGTGTGTTCCAAATGATTCAATTTACACATTAAAAGAGTCCAATAACATAAGAAATCAGACATTGGTTAAATAAATTAACCCAAGGTTACAAGGATAATTAAATTAAAATAACCAAACGTACCGAGAAAACCCGGGGCGTTACAACTCTCCCCCACTAAGAACGGACTTCGTCCTCGAAGTCAACACCTAGAAACAGATCCGGATAATGAGCCCGCATCTTGCATTCCGGTTCCCAAGTCCATTCCGAACCCTTCCTATGTTGCCACTGCACCTTAACCAGGTTTATAGTCTTGTTGCGAAGAGCTTTCGTCTTTCGTTCTAAAATAGCGATTGGTTTCTCAACATAATTGAGACGCTCGTCAATTTGTATGTCCTCCAGTGGTATCACAGCGGTCTCATCAACAACGCATTTTCGTAACTGAGACACGTGGAACGTATTATGAATTAGACTAAGCTCGTCAGGAAGCTCTAAACGGTAAGCCACCTTCCCCACACGAGCTATGACCTTGTAGGGTCCAATGAATCGGGGTCCGAGCTTTCCCCGCTTCCGAAATCGTATCACACCTTTCCAGGGGGAGACTTTAAGCAACACATAATCTCCCACCTGGAACTCAAGATTGGAGCGTCTTTTGTCGGCATAACTTTTCTGACGACTGCTCGCTGTGACCAAGTGATCTCGAATCACTTGGATTTTCTCCGTAGTCTGTAGCACAATATCGCTACTCCCAAGTACCCTCTGCCCAACCTCGCCCCAACAAACGGGCGTCCTGCACTTCCTCCCGTACAAGGCTTCATACGGAGGGATTTTAATGCTCGAGTGATAGCTGTTGTTATAAGAAAACTCAGCTAGATGTAGATGGTCATCCCAACTACCCCCAAAATCAATCGCACACGCCCTAAGCATGTCCTCCAAGGTCTGAATCGTCCGCTCACTCTGCCTGTCTGTCTGCGGATGGAAGGCGGTACTAAAATGTAATCGTGTGCCCAATTCCTCTTGAAACTTCCTCCAGAACCGAGATGTAAATCGGGTGTCTTGATCGGAGACGATAGAAACGGGCACCCCATGTAATGAGACAATCTCCCGAACAAAGATCTCGGCTAATTTCTCCGCCGATGAGCTCTCCTTTATAGCTAGAAAGTGAGCACTCTTAGTCAAACGATCAACAATCACCCATATCGTATCTGATCCTCGGGCAGTTCTAGGAAGTTTTGTAATGAAGTCCATGGTTAGATACTCCCATTTCCATTCAGGAATCTCCAATGGTTGCAACTTCCCATGCGGTTTCTGGTGTTCCGCCTTGACCTTCCGACAGGTCATTCATTCTTCCACAAATCGAGCCACATCATTCTTCATTCCATGCCACCAGTAAGCCTCATGAAGGTCCCGATACATTTTAGTAGCACCAGGATGGATAGAAAATTTTGACTTATGAGACTCATCCATTAGGGTTTTCCGATTTCCCCCGGTATATGGAACCGAAACCCTATCGTAGGGAGTCAACAAACCCCGCCTGTCTCGTTCCATTTTAGGCAACTCTTTCCCAATCTTTTCACGCCTGATGTTTTCCTCCAGAATTGCCGTCTTTTGGGCGTCCCGGATTAGATCTAACAAAGACGACACCATGGTGATCCGAAGTCACTTAGCTCAAATCGGTTCGGCAGATTGTTTACGACTAAGAGCATCAGCTACTACATTAGCTTTACCGGGGTGGTAGTGAATTTCACAATCATAATCTTTTACCACATCCAACCATCGGATCTGCCTCATATTCAAATCCCGCTGTTCGAACAAATATTTTAGACTCTTATGGTCAGTGTATATGATAAACTTCACTCCATAGAGATAGTGTCTCCAAATCTTAAGAGCGAAAACAACAGCCCCAAGCTCCAAATCATGAGTGGGGTAGTTTCGTTCGTGGGGTTTCAGCTGTCGGGAGGCATAGGCTATCACCCTATCTCGTTGCATTAACACGGCACCAAGACCTTGAAGCGATGCATCACAGTAAACCACCATATCCTCAACCCCATCAGGTAAGGCCAAAATCGGAGCTTCACACAATCGTTTCCTTAACTCATCAAACGCCAGTTGCTGCTCCGGGCCCCAAACGAAATTCATTGATTTCTTGGTCAATCGGGTGAGTGGTAAGGCGATTTTAGAGAAATTTTCAATGAACCTCCGGTAATAACCGGCTAAACCCAAGAAACTGCGAATTTCAGAAGGTGTTTTCGGAATCTTCCATTGTTTAACCGCATCAACCTTGGCTTGATCGACCTTGATACCTTGTTTGTTTACCACATGCCCCAAGAACTGAACTTCTTCCAACCAAAATTCACATTTGAAAATTTAGCATAAAGCCTTTCTCTTGCCAGAGTTTCCAGAATCTCCCGAAGGTGTTGCTGATGCTCCTCTTTGCTCTTAGAATAGACTAAGATATCATCTATGAACACTATGACCGAACGGTCAAGCATCAGGCTACACACCCAGTTCATGAGATCCATGAACGTTGCGGGTGCATTGGTGAGCCCAAAAGGCATTACCACGAATTCAAAGTGCCCATATCGAGTACGGATTGCTGTTTTCTTAATGTCTTCTTCACGAACACGCATCTGATGGTAACCGGAACGTAAATCAATCTTGGAAAACCAAGATGCTCCCTGAAGCTCATCGAAAAGATCATCAATACGTGGCAACGGGTACCTATTCTTTATCATGCGCTTGTTTAGCTCCCTATAATCAATACACATTCGCTGGGATCCATCTTTCTTCTTAACAAAGAGAATAGGAGCACCCCAAGGCGAGCAACTTGGCCGTATAAAACCTTTATCACTTAGTTCTTGAAGTTGATCTTGGAGCTCTTTCATTTCAGGTGGTGCCAAGCGGTAAGGAGATTTCGCTACCGGAGTCGCACCTGGCACCAAATCAATGCGAAACTCCACTTGCCGAACAGGTGGCAAGCCAGGGAGTTCGTCCGGAAAGACATCGCTGAAGTCGGAAACGACAGGAACGTCGTCTAGTGCTATAGCAGAAGAGCAAGAAGCCATAGCCAGGCGGGGAATGTCCCCCTGAATAATAAGTTCTCCACCTCTAGGGTTTCGAACACGAACTTGCTTCTTACGATAGTGGATTTCCGCATCAAACGCATCAAGCCAATCCATGCCTACGATAACGCAGAGCTCTCGCATCGCAATAGGGATAAGATCAATAGGGAATTCAACTCCAGAAAACTCGAGAGTGCAACCCCGATAGACATCGGTGACATAAATAGTGCGGTTGTCGGCAACTTCGACAACCATTGGGCGAGCCAATTTTCATATACTACACCCCAGACGATTAATAAACGTGCGAGATACAAAAGAATGGGTAGCACCGATATCAAACATAACAACAGCAGGCTCGGAATCTAGCAAATAAGTGCCTGATTTACCACATACGATCATGTAAACAATTCTAACTACCATTTATTAAATAATGGCAGGTGAGAAAAGAAAAAAAAAATTTACCTGCCACTGTCGCGGTAATCACCGGCTCATCCGCAGTCATTTGGTGAGCACGACCTCGTGTCACCATAGTGGGTCCCTTAGAAGACGATGCAATTGCAGGATTTGTACCCCCGCTTCCTTTACCAGCCTTCAACTTCGGGCATTCGGGCTTCTTGTGTCCCGTCTCGTTGTAGTGATAGCAGACGGGAGTAGCAGAAGTAATCTGAGGAACTGCACTCGCAGGGGGAGCCCTACAATTCTTCCAATGATGCCCTGGCTTTTTACAGTTGTAGCATATCAACGGATTTTTCTCGCCCTGACCTGAAGACAGCCTGTACTCATACCTTGACTTACCACCCTGCTTTTGCTTTTTCTGGGCATCTCCGGATGTCTTGGAGGAGGTGTCATTGGCCTTCCTCTTGGTCTGGGTCTGCAACTCGATTTCCCTCCTCCTTGCTGCATCCATGATCGCGGATAAAGTCGGGAACTCCTGCATGCTAACGAATTCCTAAATCTCGGTACATAGAATGGTAGTGTATTGGCTGACCAACCAGGCCTCGTTCCCAACAAATGAGGGACAAAAAGATAGCATCTCCAAGAACTTGGCGTTCAGGTCGCTAACAGACTCGGTAGTTTGCTGTAAGGCCATGAACTCTTGCTGCATCCGCTGCTGTTCCACCTTGGGCACATATTGTGCCTCGAACCTCTCCATAAATTGGGCCCAAGACATGGCCCTCACTTCTTCCTCGTTTAATAGAGCGGTGATGGTGTTCCACCATTTCTTTCCCCTTTTTCGCAGCTGATTCATGGCGATCACAACTTTGTACTGGTCCGGACACCCAACAGTCATGAAGGCACCCTCAACATCTGACACCCAATGCTTAGCAGCAACTGGGTCGGATTTACCATTCCAAAGAGGAGGGCTACACTTGCTGAACTTCTCGAAGTAGTATGTCGAATCTCGAACGGGCGGAGCCGATAACGCTCCCCCGGGAATAGCTGCGAGGCGCTCATCCAGAAGAGCTTTGACCTGGTTGATTATGTCGTTGGTCACGCCCGGGATTAGTTCATTGAAAGCGTTATTGAATTCCTCAGCGACAATATTCCTAACTTGCTCCATTTGGAGCTGATTAAGGAGAGCAGGCGGAGCCATCTGTATTCGAAGAAGGAGGAAAATATTTAGAAATAATTCAGCCTAGATATTTCTAGGAAGATGAAACACTCAGCTTGCCGAAAATTTCTCAACCTTGCCCCGACCCGAAACCGGCACCGATGTTTCAAATAGTAAGGGCCCTTCTACTATCTTCCACACAAGTTCCAATTTCGCAATCGCGTCTAGTTTCAAAATTTCCAGCTCGCTCTAGCCGTTAATTTTACATCTCTCTCACATGTTAACATTAAATAAGTGTGTAATCTAGCACTTTAAGACTAGTAGAATCTAATTCATAGTTAACAATTTAACATAAACATTTAACATAAGAAATAAGGCTTACTTGGCTGGCCGACTGGCACACCGTGACATCTTTCACTACTAGTCTTCAGAAAGTTTTGAAAAATCTTTTAAAAAGAGAATAAACTATTATAGAGCCTCAAATTTGAGTCTTGAACATCCACAAGAATGCCTAGTTCCCTCAAACTGTGGCTCTGATACCAACTTGTGACACCCAAATATTTTTATTTTTTTTTTTGCAAAAATTTTAAACATTTAAAACCCATCTTAAATTAAATTAAAACAACCGAAATAGTCATAACATAATCCATCAACTTAATAACCATATAAAATAAGTGCGGAAGTAATAATAATAATAATAATAAGGTCCCAACAAAATAACTAGTAGCGATGTCCCGATGCTCCATGTCAAGCCTTAGCCTCTTTAATCTTAACACCTGAAAAGTTATAAGGGAAAAACGTAAGCACGAAGCTTAGTGAATTCAAACACAGACATTGTACTAACATTCATATTTACTAGCCCTAATCCATTTTCCAGTTATAATGATAAAGGCAAAGAACGAATCAATGTCTATATTACGAGAAGGACTTGTAGGTTTGAACCGCACCGGGAAGATCCCGTATCATTTGGCCCTAATCACCGCACCTCACGAAGAGTATTACGTTGGTGATCTTACCTACCCACCGCACCGGTAAATCCGTATCCTTTGGTGGTGTCCCCATATCCATAATTAATTACATACAGTGCACATGTACGAATTAAAACAATACTTATATAGCATGCTTTTATAATAAATTCAAATAATCACACACGAGCTAACTAGCAAACACAATCATCAATACAACGGTGTGAGAGAACTCACCTTGAGTGAGTATTAAGGATGGATAACAATCAAATAATTCTACCAAGCTTGAGCAAACTTCAAAACCTCACCTAAGAAGGACTAAAGGTTAGAAAGGAGAAGTAATGAAGCTATGAGTTGAGAAAAGAGTAATCACAGCAAGGTCTCTGAAACAGACCTGCTGTTCAAAACGGATTTACTCCAAAATCTAAAACCGAAACATAGCTTTAACTAAATTTTATAGGAAACTATGATTGCTCTGGATTCCACAACTATAAAGAACTCATTCTAACTCCAAAAGATGAATTAAATATGAATTTTACAAAATGGTGTATCACTTCTGTCTCCAACAATACAGTCAAGTGATGTTGGCCAATTCTACCCAACTTGTGAGTAGAATTCGTCCAAAAGAAAATTAAGAGAAGTAAAGGACATACAAGTGAAAGTCTCAGAGTTGGAATTGAATGAAAAGATTCTCTCAAACTCCAGATATAAAATTCACATTGTGGACAATCACAGCACTAGCAAAAGCTGGTGACTGGCCACTGACCTGGAGTGTGGATCCATTCTAACCAATTTATAATTGGAAATAACACCCCATATTCTCCAGATCTTAAATTCATAATATAAGGAATATATAGAAACTTGGAATCACTCTGGATCCTTTTCCAAGCCTTAGAAATGATGAAAACAAAATGACATATCAGAACAGACCCGGATCAGACCTAACAGCAAAGATGCCATTCTTTCAAATAGATAAAGCCCTTATCAGTGAGGTTCTCCTTCTTAAGAAAGTTAGCCAACTCAATTTGAGAACTTTTGGAACTGGTTTGGGGTCCGTTTGAGTTCTAGAGCTCCAGATATGATTTTTACAAAATGACTACAGATCTGATGGAAAACAGAATCGTAGCCACCCGTGATTCCTTTTTGGCTTATCCATCCTTCTCCTTTTGAAACACATTTTAAGATGTGTTCATCATCCCAATTCAGTCCCCATGATAATGGTGGTACTAAAAAGGGTTAGGGATCATTAGGATTTCATTTAGCCACAAGGATGTAATAATAATCAACATGAAAATAAACATAAGCACATAAAATCATCATTCTCCCTTTTAGGGTTTCCATGATCTTTTGCCACATGTAATCCCCTAGATCCATCATCCACCATATATGGGGTGAAGATAGGATCTTGAGATGATGTATAACATACAATTACAAATAAAATAAGAAGGAGAAGAGGTGAAGATGAAATCATAAAACTAGAACAAGGTTATGAATCAAGTTGTAAGAAAGGATAAGGAGGTTCATACCAATACGAATCAAGGCTGGAAATGAACAAGACTTAAGCTCCAAACAGCCCCTTGGCTGCTCTTGATCCCAAAGAGAGAGAGAGGGACGATTTTTGAGAGAGAGGGAGGGTTTAGAGTGTTTTCCTTGTGTGTGTTCCAAATGATTCAATTTACACATTAAGTACTATTAACTAGATGGACTTTGCAAATAGGCCCATAGCCCATGGACTTCAATAAAAGGAGTTTACAAGATGATCAAAAGAGTCCAATAACATAAGAAATCAGACATTGGTTAAATAAATTAACCCAAGGTTACAAGGATAATTAAATTAAAATAACCAAACGTACCGAGAAAACCCGGGGCGTTACATAATGTGGCATGCGACCAAGCAGGTTAAACAGTTTCCAGTACTTCAAGTTTATCAGGACGGATCTCTTGGTTTGTTGGAGTGCTGGGTCTTTGACGAGATCACCTCTGGTGCAGTCCTTAAGCTCAAAAATGGATGCATTAGACTCTATGATCGAAGAGACCTGTTGCAATTTCGGAAATGGGATATTCATTATCTCAGCAATTTTCAAATCATGGTTGCTGAAGAAATCTTTGAAGACGGTGTGAAGGCGTCTACGACGACGGTTGCGGAAATTATGAATAAATGCATGTGGAATGGAGCTGTGAGGCAGGCGAATGTTATGATGGTTAACAAAGGATGACCTCGAGCTAGTCCAAACCAAGGGGGAGATTGAAGGGATTATTTTAGTGGTTTGGTCTAGGTTTTGCAGTTTAATGGTTGGGGTGTGTTTGTAATAGGCCTTAACTATAGTTTACGGTTGTAACCGAGTTTACGGCTGTAAACACCTTACGGCCGTAAACTCTTCACGGTCTTGAGGTGTACAAATAGTGGGTTTTGTTAGATGATTTTTGTTGTTTATGCCTTTTGTATTCACGGTTCCCACCGAGTTGTACCAGACGTTTATAGTTATAAAACGTGTGCAAGCTTGGTTTGTTACTTCTTTGTGTTTTAATTCGTTTTATGTGATTCTGTTTGCTTTTGATCTCTGGTAAGATCCATTTTTGGACATTACAGCTTTGTCATCCTTCTTCTTCTCCAACTTCTTGCATTTACTCTATTCTTATTACCTGTTAGTACTGTATTCCTGTTGAGAGGTCACGAAAAAATTATTCAATCTACTTTAAGCATATTAGTTTCACTCATTTAGCTACAAAAACAAAATTGTATCCTTTATATTTATTTTTTAATGTGCTGACCTATGTTAGTTTATGATTCTATGTGTAATCAACGTTATATCCTCTGCTTTCAACATTCCTAAAACTTATGTAATCGATATTGTTAATATGTGAGGGTTATCAAATGCAATCATAAATCAAATACAATGGTATATATCAATGAATGGAAGTGGTATATTTCTATACACCACATAAGAAAATACTAATCTACATTGAATACAATTTTCATGATTAATGACGGCATAACAACATCTATGTATACGTTCTCTTTACCTGAGATACCCATACCCTACCACTGCTGCCCCCTTCTACTATTTGATATGTTTTCTGATGAGCTTCAGAGAAACTATTTATACTTACTTTATTGTCAGGTTTGCATTATGAGACTCTTAAAATTATATAAAATCGTTCATATTTGGATGAAAAGAATTTTATTTTATTTTTTATAATTTTGATTTCGGTTACATACAAAACACTTTGTGCATTTTATGTTTTAGAATAAATTACATTCATCGCCCTTGAGTTATGTCATAAGTTATAAATTCTGTCCAAAACAATATACTTTTACTCGGAACATACAATTTTGAATTGTTCTTATTTTGCCTATTTTAGCTGGTCTATATTGCTTGGTTGAGTCACATGTGTTAAACTATCGTTAGTTTTTTCAAAAAAAAGAAGCATCGCTTAAAGAAACATTACATTCATATACCACGAGTGTGAAAATAATACGCCTTATGAAACATGTTGCTTATGGATCTTCAACAAAGACTTACAAAATTGATATAATTCTTTTTGATGAACAGGCAATAACAATTTTTTTTCTATGAATTTTCTTACAATTTCATTCTAACCACATATAGCAATATATAAACTAGTTTTTTTATGCATTATGGAAAGAAGATCGACGCAGAGGTTACAAATAGATGGGTTGAAAGATTTAAATGTTTACTTCATGAGGATGGTTGTTAATACATCCAAAATCCACAACTTGCTCTTAATCGAAACAAAGATTATTTTGGTTGATAACGAAAACGAAAATCAATACTTATAACAAAACCAAAGTTATACCATCCAATGAGTGGATTGGATCACTTTATGTACGCTCTTTTGCAAACTTCAACGCCATTTTGGATGTTGCCTTTGTTGAGAACTAACATGTTGGTTAATTTATATGTTACAATCTAATGATTTATATAACGATATTATATAATTTACCATCACTCACCATAGAAAAACTTTTATACTAATCTTCAATTTTTTATCCTATATAACAGATGTTATTGGTGATGTTGTGAGATGTTTCTCAATAGTGAACAAGAAAAATAAGTTATGAAACAGAGTCAATTTGAGCTTGGAAGATCTAGAGTATGTTTACTTTTCAAAAATTTGTGTCAAATTTTACTTTTTAATGTCATTTTTATTTTGTATATATATATATATATATATATATATATATATATATATATATATATATATATATATATTTGGGTTATGTCAAAGCAAACAAATAAATGTAACACTCTGGGATGGCTATGCACAACAGTTTGTTCGCTCTTTGGAAAATAACAAACAAACTCGTATGGTAGAAGTTATACAATGCGAAAAATATATTATTATAGAGGTTTGTGCAATACACTTCTTAACAACTTACACCTTAAAAAAATTTCAAACTACTATTCTTCCATTTACTATAAATGAATATACATTTATAGTAACTTCATTATGCATCGTTTCAGAACATTTATCTGTCACCAATTGCTTCACTACGACTAGAATCTTCATTAATGATCCTATCTTAAAGCAACAAAAATAACATCTTCTTTATTGTTAAGATTTCTAGCCAAAGACAGTCCATAAAGGACATCTGCTAATTGTAGCAATCCTTCATCCATTATCCTCTACTCTGCACATGACGATTTCCTTCATTAGTTGGATTTTCATGTTATTGTTGATCTCTAACAAGTAGATGAGGTTTATTTACTTAACATTCATTTATGTAATATACATTATGTCAAATAGTGTTTGAATTATTTTCACCCTTATATTTCATTTTACTTTTTTACTATATAATTTACATTTACTTCAATATTTCTCAGAAAAAACATTCATTGATGTCGGTACGATTAGGCATCTGTGTACTCTATTGCTCTTTCATGTCACGACAATAAGGCAAAAAGAGGTGTTACTAACAATTAAACATGAAAAGGTGAGATATATTTTAAGAATATGTGACAACCCGAAATTTCTATTATGTACAACATTTCAATTCGATAGAAGTCAGAACAGTATCTGCTAACTTTCAAGCTTTTTGGAATAAGTTTGAGTCTTTGTAAGTTAGTACTTCGGGAGATATCAGGAGATAGGATGCCCTAGGGTTTATTGTAAAACAATAGAGTTCCAAAAACTTCAAGAGTTTGTAGTTTACAACCCAAATGGAATTTGGACCGTAAACCCTAGTGACTATATATATGGCACTTAGCCATTTTTCACACTTTTTCACCATTTCAAAGTTAGGTTTCAAATCCTATCAATTAGCATTCAACTTTTCCTCCTAGATATTCAACTTGTAAGTGTTTCTAGCCTTATTAAGTTGATATATTACTTAATCTACAGATCTAACACACTTTCATCCATGAAATCATTCCAAAAGGTTAGATCTTCATGTTTCACCATGAACACCAAGAACACACACTAGTGTTCTTGGACTTTTAGCACCTTTTCAAGCCTCTATCTTCTAAGTACTTCTATCGTAGAGTATTGTAAGGCTTGTTACACTTCTAAACATCAAGAAAACACCCAAGAAACACCAAGATCAAAGGTGTTTACGGTCCAATATGTTCTTGGACCGTAAACCCTATAAAGTGTGCCAAAGAGACACTAGTCCCTTCCCAAGCTTTGGAAACTAGCCTAGACCCCTTCCATGATGTGTTTAGGACTAGAAAACGTCAAAAGACGATAAATCATATGGGTTGACGGTAGTAAACCCAAAAGAAAATGGTCTAAGGACCGTAAGCTCCATTTAAGAATGAAATGGTGCCCTAATCCCTTCCATAGGCTTATACTTCAAAGTAGAAATGCTTCTAAGGACTTTTGGGGCTTCAAATCACAAGGTGGTAAAAGAAGGATGAATTTACGGCCGTAAACTCATGGGTTGACGACCATAAACTCAATGAGTTATGGTCATAAAACCATAAACTCGTGTAGAGGGTACTCTTGAACCCTAAACTCAATAGCCGAGTCCTACAACCCTTAGATACATTCCTTAGGACTTATAGCACTTAGATCAAGTGTTTTACATGTCTTAGGATGTCTAATCTTGGTTAATTACTTATTTAAATGACTAATTGAATACATATATGTATTATTATATGTTGATTAGGATCCTTGTGTGTGCTCAAGTGTTCACTTGACACTTAACATCCTATACAGTCAGTTCAGCCAAACCACTCACTACAGGTGAGTTCATACCCCTTAATCAATATTTTAAATGTTTTTAAATGCTTTTATGGGGGGATACAAGTTGAATCTTGCTAGTTATTATATCAATCACAAGTGATTAATAACTAACATACAAATGGATTTACTACACTTTTAGCTGTTTTACCAAACATATTACTTCAAATGGCTTTCCAAAATATTTTTACCCGTTTAAAACACTTTGTTAAACTGTCTTACATACTGAATGTTTCTTTTCAAACCCTGTTACAATTGTGTTTCAAAACAAAGGTTTTCCTTATACTTAAAAATGTTTTCCAACCGTTTTAAAAAACTAACATCAAGTCATCTTTTCTTAGTTGTTAACCTTTCATAAGGTTTTACAAAACTTCTTTTATACTTTTATGTTGTCAATTGCATGGCTATATATGGATAGTTATATAGACATAAAAGTTCTATCAGTCAATTCAATACCCTTGGGTAGCAAGGGTATATGTTCATGTTCATACGTACATGTCATATTACTAGTAAACCACGATAGGCGTAGTTTCGGATGTTACTAATACTATTAATAGAACGAAGAATCATACAATGAGTCAGTTCATTCATGAGTGATTACGTGCTAGATAGAGAAAGAACACACAATACAGCTAGTACACACAGTACATTTCAATACTTGCTAGATAGAGAGAGAACACATAATACAGCTAGTACACACAATACATTTCAATACTTGCTAGATAGAGAGAGAAAACACAATACAGCTAGCACACACAGTACATTTCAATACTTTCCAGATAGAGAGAGAACACACAATACAACTAGTACACATAGTAAATTACAATACATATAGGCTAGACAGAGGGAGTACATACAATACAGCTAGCACATTCATTACATATACATTTATGCAGTTATGTGAGATACTAAATGAGGCTTGGCACTACCTGCCATGGCCGTTTTTGTATCCAGAATCTCCTTAAATGGGGAGCGTATGAGTTTGCGTATTGATCTATACTGGATTGACTATCCTACACCTTGTTGCTCGCTATAGTGGGACTTGCAAGTCTACGGGTGCCAAATGTCATTTCTTACGGCATCTTAAATCGTCGTTTTACTAGACTTGGTAGCAGGATACAGGCCGATCACATGGTACTTTAAGTTACAATTGGTTTAAGGTAGTTAGTACAGCAGTAGTTACTTATTACAATACTACAGTACTATAATATTTTTCCCATTACATTCACTTCGTGAACATTCACACGGTGCACAGTAATGTAAAAGCTATGTTTTTGGTTAATGATAGTCGGAATTGGGAAAACACATACTCTTACAAGAGACTCACACAGATACTAGATGCCTTGGAAGAAGGCTACTGTTAGTTGGAAACATAGGGTTTTCTAGGAGGTTCAAAACTTTTACATACTTACACTTAACATACTTACAAATACTTTCTTACAAATTCATACACTAAAATACTTATGATCTCACCAACATTAAAACTGATACTCTCTTTCAAAATAACTTGTATCCTCAGGTCAATAGTAGACAGGTACTGATGCAAGGTTTAGAGAAGATGGAGCTCGTTCAAGACTCACCCTTCATTTTGATTTATACTGTCTATTAAACACGTCAGAACACTTGTATTAAAATTATATTATTAATGAAATGAATGATGTTGTTGCTTGTTTACTAGTATTGATTGTTGTGATACTCTACATGATGTCCTCTGCCCCATAACGTTTCCACCGTTCCTGCTTTTGGGGTGTGACATTATATAAAGTGTAAATTCTAGATTTGTGATATTTATTTCGATGAAAAATATGTTGTTTGATTGCTAGGTTACATATCTATTTTTTAATTTGATTTTGACAATTTTGATCTAAATTTTATAAATGAAGTAGGTAGGAATGATATGTGCTAACGATTTTGAATTTTATTGCCCTTTAGAAACTAAGCATAGCCTCACAGAGCGTTCCCTCGTATCTTAGTAGGTCTTAACATTTCCCCAAATTCAGCTACAAGAAGTCATGGATTCACTTCTTGAATCGGTCCTCTAAACTAAATTTCAGTTTTTAGTTGGTCGCAGAGACCAAAATGCAGGATTTGTGAAAGTTCATTATTATTTATTAGTGTTAACCTTTTGCTAATTATGAAACTAATATGATATTTTTGTTTATAAGTTATATTTTTTGTAATATAGTTTTTGTTCGAATGATATGTATATGTGATTGGATGTAGCCTGAAAAATCATATTTAGTTCTTATAAGGAAAAAATAGTTTAGAAATCAACCAAATGACAATGTCTAAATATGATGTTTATGGTTATGGCAATGGTTTTTAATTGTAATATTTATTGAATTTCATTGCAAAATTTAACGTTGTTCGTACATATAACAACATATTGTTGCTTTTGGTTTTATAAGGCCAATATGAAAAGAGCCATATAAGCCTTCATGGGGGTTAGTACATCGAACAAAGTCAATTCATAAAGCTGTTACACAACATATTTTAAGAAAGGAGTAACATCATGTTGTAACAAAACAAAGATCACATGGATTATTTATGTTAAAAATTACTATATTAAAAACCAAATATCTCTAATATAAATATTAAACACTTTTATTTAACAAGTTTGGTTCAAAAACTCTAAAAATGAATCCAACTAAAAATTTTTTTTGTTGAAATTCCACCTAAGACAATGACACTTATTAATGTGTGATATGTATTCAATTTAGGTTACCCGTGTTTAATTCCAGTCATGATCTAGCTATAACATCAATACAGATTTTTATTTCGTCTCTCTAAGGTATTATCATTAACTCAAAATATACCTTTGGATAAGAAAAATAAATTATACAAATTTTATATTTGGAAATTAGCAATAAATAGTTTGTTACAACATTAATTGAAAATTTATTTCATCTCTATAAATTTCATAAAATTATTTACTAAAGTTCATAACAAAAGTCAATCTCACAAAAAATTAAGATGAATTTTGTGTTCAAAATTATGTTTTTCATCATATTCGTGTTCACTACCGGTTATACTCTATCTCCTTTCTATCTCTCTTTAAAATTAGGCTTATTTTTTTCTCCCTATGTTTCATAAACTTATGGATAATGGACACTAATGTATACATGTTTTGTGTAATTGCAGCCTCACCGATTCAATTTGCAAAATCACAGACAAATTGCATTGTCGATAGTAGAAACCAAAGTCCCAACCTAATTTTCGACAACAAAGTTATGTTTCAACCATGTAGGAATCAAAAAGATTGCGAGTTTTGCCACTGTGCACCTCCTACAGTGAGTGATTGCATTGATAATTTATGTGAATGTGTTCCTCCTACCATGTAGAAGAACCGAATTACCTATAAAACATCATGTTTAGAAGTTACTTTATGAAAACGATGTTAAACTATTTTAATATGATTCAAAAATAATTTAAGAAAACCTTGGATCACTTATGCTTCTTTTGTTTTTTTTTTTTTTTTTTTTTTTTTTTTTTTTTTTTTTTTTTTTGTTATCACCCACAAACGTGACAATCTTAACTTATCAAGATATATAATTATTTACTTAAAAGGCATATACTAAACTTTATGCATAAATTTTTTTTCTCCCTTAAGAAAGAACATAGAATTACTTTGATCGTCTTACAAAACAAAAAAGGATCGAGAAAGTTGTGACATGTTTAATAACAAAATCCATTTTAAGTGAATCATTTAGTTAGAAAAATAGATTTGGGCGAATGACAAGAATAGAACTCACACATGGTGCGCTCACTATCCACCACATTGACCCAGATGGCTATATTCCCCTCTACTATTATCTACAATTTATAGATTTTTCCATTAATATGAAAAAAAAACATACTTTTTATGAAATCAATGTAATAAATAATAGAAATTATCATTTAATCTATTTTAGATTGAAATTCAAATTGATATTAAACTTCATAAAACGTTGGGAAAAGGACATATACATATATATATATATATATATATATATATATACATATATATATATATATATATATATATATATATATATATATATATAGGCTCTAGAATCAATATTAATTTATATTTGCTAATAACATATGATCCTAAAGGCTATAGCATCCCACATTTATCAAGTTGTCACCTATTGTATATATATTAAGTAATTTATTTAAACAGATTCAATTGTTGTATTAAATGGGAAATTTATGAAAACAATAGTTTAAGAGATAATAGTTAATGTATTAACTCAATAATATTTCAAGTAGATGTTTTTGGACACTTTCAAGTTCACTAGATAAAACTTCAAGAAATAAGAGTTAAGACTTAATATATTGGACAGTTAAGGTTTCTATTTTCTCCTATAAATTACATGGAATTTAAGAGGGATGGTAGGTTGCTTGTCAACCTCCCTTTTACACACTCCATCCCACTAAATTTCCATCACTTTACATTAAATGTAGGTAAGCAAATTAGATCTTATGTGTTAGTTTAAAAGGATGTGTAAGGCTTGAAATTCCCCGACTCATTCTCTTTAGATTGCTCATTACTGGAAACACTTACGCTATATTATGAAATATTTTATAGTTAACATTGAAAATTAAGATTTCTATCAAATAAATAATTTCCAATTAATTATATGATTTATATTTATTTATCGAGAAAATGTTTCTTATAAATAATAAATTTGCATTAAGTTGTTGATAGTGTTACCCTTTTGGATCATACGTTAGCTAGAAATATCATTCTATAATGACTCTTGAGCGTAAGAATCTTTCACATTTAGGTTTTTTTAGGTTCCGAACATGTCCTTTTATAACTTTCATGCATCTTTAAAATTGATACATCCATCAGAAGCATGTTGGACAACATAATCCTACTTCACTCGTATGTTTTTCTCTTATAAGCACAATGTGACACATATATCTAATTGTTATTGATCGAGCCCTGCCACTATGATTTCCTTATGAATAAGAATTTGTTGTGGATATCTTAATAATCGATGGTATTGAATTTGGCAAATATTTTTGCATTAGCATGTGATAGTCATGCGATTTAAGCTGATTAAGCTTATGCTCCTTTTCATTCACCGAACTAGAAATATTTTAAAACTGTCCTTGTGGAACTCTTAAATATTTAAGTGTTCCTAAAATTATGTCCCTTTCTTTTGTTTTTAATGTGCAACTTGCTGCAAGGAGTAATATACCACCTTTTATTGGTTTTGTTAACAACTTTGGTTTTAACCCTAAGCTTTCGAAATATTTTCGAGGTTTCAATCCATTTTTGGTCTTGCTAGGCACTTTTTCCAATGTACCGATAACACTCACACCCATGTTCTTTTCAATATGCATGAATTCTAAACTGGTTTGGAAAGAGTTAAACTGCTAATACTTAAGGCGTCAATACCAAATGTTGCATTTCTTCCACTAATTTTCCTAGTTTCCCCTAGAGACGAGTAATCTTTTTTCATGTTTCCTTTTTCCTTTTATACCTCCCACTTTTTTCTGTTCAAGGTTGAAGTAGCCTTTCCCCCATTCTTTTGTACAGATTTCACTTCATTGTATATCGCTTCCATACGCATGCGTTATAAGGTATGTTTCAACTCACTCATTCTATTGAATCCCTTGTTTTGAGGTTTAAATTCTTGGCCATATGGAAGATAGCATGTACGAACGACATAATTGTATTTATGTGTGCGAGGAATTCTAACATAATTATCATTTTTCTGAAGCATTACAAAACCTTTGTATATGCTTTAGGGATAGGGTAATCATTTATAGTACATAAAACAACTACAATTAGAGAAAACTTCTCTTCTTGTGCTTGCATCATGCTTATCAACCCCTTTCGATTAATACATGAAGATCATCAGTCAAAGGTCTTAAATAAACATCAATATCAATACATGGAAAACCAAATACTAGTAATGAAAGCATGATGAAATTGCTTTTCATACATAATTATGCTGGAATACAATATATAACAGTTAAAATGGGCCATACATTGTGATGTTTGTTTCCTCTTTTCACATTAACTCCATCAGCCAAAATGTCATGCTATAGACTTCTTGCATCCATAGAATTTTCGGGAAATTTGTCATATATGACACGGCATGCTTGTAAATCTATTAGGTCACAATATACACCATCATCTATCCTACCACAACTAGGCTTCTGCCATATTATACCCTTTGTAATGTTCTTTAACTTATGTAGTCATTGCTTACATGGAATAATGGGGAAGTACCAACTACAAGAATGTAGTCCTTTAATGACACACAAACTGTGACATACTAGCATTATGATATTCAAAATGTATGACATAAGAGTAATGTCATCTGTCTCCAAAAATGAAGGATTTAGAATACGGATACTTGCATGTCCTACAATTAGTGTGGTTTTATAAATTTTTCAATAACGTCTGAACATGTGGCCCTTAGCTATAAGGGGGAAAACCAAAACTCCCAAAAATTTTAAGTACCCCGTTGTCTTCTACCTCTAGACTCTCTCCTATAGATTTCCACCCAACGAACCTTTATTCTCTCCTTCATTTCTCTCTACAACCCCTAAGTTGTGACCACCACCTTACTTATCTAGTTGGTCGGCTTAAAGGTAATCACCAAGAATAAAAAAAGAGCTACAAATGGAGAGCAGCCAAGTTGAAGATATTCATTATCTCCCTCGCTTCAAGGGCTATTTTCATCAACTTAAAAACCACCATGAAAGCCCTTTATTCCTATAAACACCTCATCCGACATAACCCTTTCATCAAGTCTGTGTATTCTCTCTCTCATACATAAAACACCACTAAAAACATACGAAATTTGGAGATTTGGAGT
This sequence comes from Lactuca sativa, assembly GCF_002870075.4. Lineage (NCBI taxonomy): Eukaryota > Viridiplantae > Streptophyta > Magnoliopsida > Asterales > Asteraceae > Lactuca > Lactuca sativa. The sequence continues at coordinate 154,584,622 of NC_056623.2, read as the reverse complement.
TGAAGAAATGGGAGATTGATATTGCAGGATGATAGGGTTTCTGATCGGAGTACCATTCGCTTTGGATGTGTTGTTAATCTCTTTTATTGGTGTCTTGGTTTGTATAGTTGTATTAGTGGTAAGTTCTTTGTGCCCTTCTGGTTGATGTTGTTTTGCTGGACTTGCAAATTTAGTAGTAGAGATCATCAAACTTACAATTAATGTTCTAATATGGTTTACACATCAGACGCCATGTTAATAACTTATTCATTCCTCTTTTCGATTAACGTTAAATCCTTGTAAACATAGTTTTCGTGATATGAACATGATGTGATTTTCTCGAATATTCATGAATGGTATTTAGAAGTATTTTTAGAAGAATTTAGTAATTTCATAAATTTTTTTATTGGCTTGATTGCCATTATTTTGTAGTTGATTATGGTTATTTGAACGTGATTGAATTTTCATTTTTTACGCAATACTGGCTGGATTATTTTCAGATCTATTTTGGATTTGAAGAGAAAAAAGTATGATCTTTGCAATTTCTTTTGATAATATTATAAATTAGTGAATATTGTTATTGTGAAATTGCAAATCTTGCAGTTATGTTTCTACTCTCTAGCACCAACAGTAAGCAAATCATGCCCCTTCACTAGTCCCTCTAAGTTCTTCAAATACACATGATTCTTTTAACTTTGATAATTCTAGAAAAAAAAACTATATTGTGGCAAGTTGGAGATCTTATATATGGCTACCCTTTATACCCATGATTGTAAGCATGTGTTTTGTTTTGTTTTCTCTTTAATTCTCTCATGTTCTTCAAAATTAAAGAACAAATAATGATTGATCACTTTATATCATGCATATTGTCCTATTAGTGGGCAAAACCTCAGGTGATTAATACCAAGATGGGGGTGAGGATTCAAGAACGAGGAATAATATTGAAGGGTAAATCATTGGTTGAGCCCACCGAAAACCTTTTCTGGTTCAACTACCTCACCTCCTAATATATATTTTACTCATTTTGTCCTCTTTTAGGTACATCTATGAATGTACGAGGCCCAACATACATGTCGAAGGACCACAAAGGCCCAATAAACATGTAATGTACAGTCTAGGCCCAATAAGCATGTAAATGGACCACTAAGGCCCAATAAACATGTAATGTATAATCCAGGCCCATTAAGCATGTAAAAGGGCCACTAAATGTAACGTCTGCAGATTTGGGCAAGCCAACTTAGAGACAATGTGCATCAAAAATAAGTTTTTGATGCAAGATTATTTAGATGGATTATTCTTAACCAAGTTATATTATATGTTACAAGGGTTCCGTACATATAAACTACTCCGAATTCCGAGTTATAATGAAGAAGTTATGGCTCGTCGAAGTTTTTCGGCAAAACCGGCACGACACCGGGAATCATAAGAAGTGAGTTTATGATAAAATACATTCTAGCCTTAGCGATCTAAATGAAAGTTTAGTATAAGTTAAAATACCAAGGGTTTGCATAAAAGGAACGTCAAAATCTGACTTCGTATGAGGAAGTTATGATTTTTCTAAGATTTGGCACAATAGTGCACAACCCGATATTTGAATTTTAGATCAGTCGATTTTCGGGCGACACAACCTAAACAAGAATCGAAGATCTCGTTAATAGTAGCGCAACGGTAAAAAGATAGACGAAAATGGAAGTCGGATGAACAAGTCATGAATTTTTAACGGACTTTTCCTTTGTTGGCCCCTTAAAAATATAACTTTAAAAATAAATTCAAAATTAGACGACGGAGTCTAAATGAAAGTTGTAGAGTATATCTCCGCCTACACGTGGATATAAAGAGCGTCAAAAACAGATCTGATATGAACGAGTTACAAATTATAATAGCATATTTATGTATTAAAATAAAATATAAATCATATATACGTACACATATATATACATATGTATATATTATTAGAAAGGTATCGACGACGCGATCGTTATAAGACTAAAGTTGAATACTATCGACATTAGTTTAGTACAAATATCGTTAAATCTATTAAAAATAGTATTATAAAGGCGGTTTAGTTGTTTATACAAGTATAAGGTCATTAAGTAACTAGGAGGGTAGTTTTTGAAAATTCAGTTACTATAAATAACAGCCTTGGGATATTTCTTGCACCATTCTGTTGATTCAAGAGACTTTCTTTTCTTATCCCCCGAGCATTTCAGTCCCTCGTGATTCGACTTCTCTTTCTGTTGTTTTAGTATATTAAGGTGAGCGCTGAAGCGTTGCATGAATCTTTGTTAGAAAGATTCAGCGACGAAGTTCTGCCAATGTAGAGCCCGACTCCTAGCTAAAACCCCCTTGTAAATAAGTTATGCTTACCCTATTTTAATATAGCTTATATTTAAAATTAGTATTGTTATTATGAACTAGTAATAAATATTTGAGCTATTATTACGACTTATATAAGTGTCATTATAATATCTTTTTAACTACTCGCGGTACGGAGAATCTGGTTTAAAGCGCCGCATTGGTTGTTGGATTTCTGAGGTGTTATATGTCAAAATGGTCTTGCCCTCCGCTGTTTTATGTCTTGCCCTGTCTGTACATAGTGGTTGGAAAATATTGTTTAAACGCTTATATAATAATAATAATAATAATAATAATAATAATAATAATAATAATAATAAGTCACGATAAATATCATACTAAAATCTTGTGGTAGTAATAATAGGTTTCGTCGAAGGAAATTATTTTTAAGAAGTGAAGCATTGTCTGAGTTTGGAATCACCACATTTACAGGTGACTGCATAGTTACTTTCATCTTACACGTAGATATGAAGTATTTTTATATAAACTACGTGCTATATGTGCATATTATCTATATACTTGCTATCTATGCTGGATGAATGATTTTATACAAGTTTTAAATGATTTAAACTGTATATGTATTTTATATCTACAAACATATTAGGTAAAACATTGTAGATGAAAGATGAGAGTTAAAGGATGATATGAAAGAACATAGGCAGTTATAGACTTAGTGCCTAATAAATTACATTGGCAGCTATGGACTTCATGCCAATTGAATAAATGTTGGTAGCTATGGACTTAGTACCTGTTAGATAAATGTTGGTAGCTATGGAGTTAGTACCTGTTATGTAAACATTGGTAGCTCAGGATTTACTACCTATTAGATGAACATTGGTAGCTATAGATTTAGTACATGATGAATGAATTTTAGCAACTATGGAATTAGTGCTTTACGAACAAGCATTGGAAGCTATGGACTTAATGCCTATCATATTAACTCTGGAAGCAATGGGCTTCGAAATGAATGAATGTTGGATAGTTGATTCTTGGGGTAGATCCTTAAGTGTAACGAAAATAATGTGTAACACCCCATATTTTTTATTTTATATTTTAAAATCGTTAATTATAGGAGAAATTGATTTATAATGTTAAGGGTTATTACTTTCGTGTTGAAAGTAATAATATGATTTTAAGGATTCGTATTACTTTGTACAATATATATATATATATATATATATATATATATATATATATATATATATATATGGGGGGTTAGAAAGTGTTAAGTTTGCTAAGGAGTAAGGAGGAGGACCTGGGTGTAAATGTTTTGAAGCATGGGTATCAAAGTAAGCCAAGGAGGAACATAAACTAATACAAAACTTAAAACTCTAGCCACTCACTAAGAGTGACTTCGATCATGTAAGAGGAAACGGCTCCAAGTTGATGAATTTTCGGAATATCCGTTTTTGAAGACCTTGGAACAGTGTTTGGACGATCCCTAGAGAATTAATCGTTAGATCATCGTGAAATTTGTAGTTCCTCCTCCCAAGGCATATATCGATGTTTTAACCGTTTGGGTTTGAGTTTCACTATCTGGAGCTCGAGTTACAGATCGTTGATCATGGAAGAGGTTTTAGGGTTGTTTCCGAAATCGTTTCGGTACAAGGCTTGTATGGAGCTTTCAATCTCAATAACATAGGTATGATTTCTTCCTCATTGGTTGGAAAAGTCCTTTAGGACCTAGGGATGATTTGTTACAGACTTGGAAGGTCTTAATTGAATTTGGGACCTAATGGGTTAAGCAGATTGAACCATAACCCTAGTGTTATCTTTCTAAAAAATCCACTATTCTCTACTATTTTTATAAATATCATAACAAATTGTAGAGACAATGTTTTTGGACGAAACCAATTCCCAAAGTTTCATTTTGGAGTCTAATACATTTCATTAGTTTTGACAGAAATCCATAAATGTCTGTAACTAGGGTAAAAACGACTGTCTACCCAAATGGTCTGGAATGATCTATTATGCATGACAGTTTTGTAAAATTTGTCATAAATTGTAGAAAACATGGAGATTAAAGTCGGCAAAACATGTAATGCCCATATATCCGGGCTAGTCAAGTTAGAGACGATGAGCATCAAAAATGATTTTTTTGATGAAAGATTATTTAGAATAATTAATCTTAACAAAGTTGTAGTATATGTTACAAGGGTTCCATACATATAAAGAACGCCGAAATCTGAGTTATAACGAAGAAGTTATGGCCCGTCGAAATTTTACAGCAAAACCGGCACGACACCGGCAGACATAAATAGAGAATTTACGATAGAGGACTTTATAGCCTTAGTAATCTAAACAAAAGTCGTAGAATATGTTAAAATGAGAGCGTCTGTAAAAAGAACGCCCAAATCTGACTTCGTATGAGGAAGTTACGGTTTTTCTAAGATTTAGCATAAAAGTGCACAGCCCCGAAATTCGAATTTTATATCGGTCGATTTTCGGCCAAAATAATATAGACGAGAAATGAAGATGTCGTTAATAGGAGTTAACAAATAAAAAGACAGTAATAAAACGGAGCTCGTATGCGAAAGATATGGATGAAGCTTGGTCCTTACTCTTCGAGCGCGATAAATTCAATACAGTTTTGTGAATATGAGATAGAATGAGAAATAGCTGACGACGTCTAAATGAAAGTTGTAGTACTCGAAAATACCAACGTGTGGATATAAATAACGTCAAAAATGGAGTTCATATAAACGTGTTACAAATTATAATAGCATATTTACGTATTAAAATAAAGTATAAATCATATATACGTACACACACATATATATATATATATATATATACAAATGTATATATCATTAGAAAGTTATCGGCGATGTGATTATTATAAGACTAGTGTTGAGTACTTTCGACATTAGTGTAGTACAAATATCACTAAATCTATTTAAAATAGTATTATGAAGGGGTGTTTAGTCGTTTATATAACTCTAAGGTCATTAAGTAATTATGGAGGGTAGTTTTTGTAAATTCAATTACTATAAATAAGATGCTTGGGCTCTCATATTTCTTGCACCATTATCTTGATTCAAGAGTCTTTCTCTTCTTATCCCCCGAGCATTTTGGTCCCTCATGATTCGACTTCTCTTTATGTAGTTTTAGTATAGTAAGGTGAGCGCTGAAGCGCTGCATGAATCTTTCTTAGAAAGATTCAGTGACGAAGTTCTGCCCCTGTAGAGCCCGAATCCTAGCTAAAACCCCCTTGTAAGTAAGTTATGCTTACCCTATTTTAATATAGCTTATTAAAAATTAGTATTGTTATTATGAACTTATAATAAATATTTGAGCTATTATTATGACTTATATAAGTGTCGTTATAATATCTTTTTAACTACTTGCGGTACGAGGTATATGGTTTAAAGGGCCGCATATGGTTGTTGGATTTCAGAAGTGTTATATGCCAAAATGGTCCTGCCCTCCGGTGTTTTATGTCTGCCCTTTCTGTACATAGTGGTTGGAAAGTATTGTTTAAATGCTTATATAATAATAATAATAAGACTAATAATTAGTCACGGTAAATATTAGACTAAAATCTAGTGATAATAGTACTATGTTTCTTCGAAGGAAATTATTTTAAAGTAAATGAAGCAATGTCCGAGTACCGAGTCACCAGCTTATCAAGTGAGTGCATAGTCCCTTTCATAAACATGATTTTAATACAAGTATTGATTGAAGTATTAATTATATGTTTATGTGCGAGGTAATTGATTTTGCCTGAAATACGTGTTAAACAACATAGCTGATTATATATGATGATTTAGCATAAAGAGTAAACCTAAATTAATTATGAGGAATATTGGGTAGTATTTTCTTACAAGTACGAGTGAGTCATACTCAAACAATAGAACTTTAGTATATGTCATTGATCCAGAAGTATGGATTAGAAATAGTAATTGTCCATAGTCTGAGAGTATGGATTGGACATAGTCAACTGTCATTAATCCGGGAGTATGGATTAAGACATAGTCAGTTGTCCTTAATCCGGGAGTATGGATTAAGACATAGTCAGTCGTCCTCAGTCCGGGAGTATGGATAGGACATAGTCATTCGTCGTTAATCCGAGAGTATGGATAGCACATAGTCATTCATCGTTAATCCGAGAGAATGGATTTACACATAGACATTTGTCCCTAATTCGAGAGTATGGAATGGGCACAATTATTGATCCAAAAGCATGAATTTGATCTAAGAGTATGGGTTAAGTAACAGGTAAAATTTAAGGTTCGAGAGTATGGATAGTCTCGTTGTAAGGATTAACGGGGTGGGGTAAGAGTTGCTTATATATATATATATATATATATATATATATATATATATATATATATGTGTATATATATATACATATATATATATATACACACACACACACACACACATATATATATATATATATATATATATATATATATATATATATATATGGTGAAATTGTATATTTTGTGAGTTCTAAATTTTATATATGATATAACATTGTGGGCTTAAAATCTATGTGTACTCACCAGGTTTCCCAACCTGACCCATTCAAGCTTATTTGTATCAGAGGTGTCGATACGAAGTTACATTACACTGAGAGATTAAAGAGATGTAGATCGCTAGTGTAAATGAATGTAAGTTCTCTTTATGGTTATGTTTCTGTATTGACGATGACATCCCAAATGTTTTAAAATGAATAAAAATACATTTCTTGGGAAATGTTTTGATAAAATATTTATCATGTTTTACTAGGAACAAATTCCCCAACATTTTCACTAAAATAGGTACTCTGATTTTTATAAACATAAACAAAATCAGTCTTTTCTGTCCGTAAAAATGGGGATGTCACAAAATAGGTCCCAAACAGACCCTAATTTTTATGTAGAAATCTGGAAAATTTACACATTAGTTATATTCATAATTAAGGCAATTTAATAACTAAAACCATCTCAATTTATTATTATTAGGAAGTGTGAAGGGCAAGCAGGTGTGAGTAAGTTTCGGGTTGCTTTTGAGGTTACTTTGTTTTTAGAGGTGAGTTCTTCACTACCCCGTGTTGTGTTATATTCTCTTTATGTTAGCTCGTGTGTGCTATGTGTTGTTTATGTGGGTAGTACTAGGCGGGGTAGAATCTAGTGGTTTTCCCTCACGTATTGAGGATTATGCATGGTAGGACTCGTCGCGTCCGAGTAGGGATCGGGCGTAGCCAATGTGTCCCAAAGGCTCGACGAGCTGAGCAAGGGGGATCGGCCATGGCCAATGTGTCCCAATGGGTTCGAGTACGGGGGATTGGGCTTAGCCAATGTGTCCTAAGGGCTCGATGTATTGAGAAAAGGGAATCGGGCATAGCCAATGTGTCCAAGTAGGAGTATGTCTATTACTAATTCGTTCTTTGACATTCATGCGTGCTTATGTCTTTGATACCATTTGTTTCTGTGTATAGGGATAATGATTTTATGATATGATACTGTGTATGTATGGAATTCACTAAGCTTTGTGCTTACCCCTTTTCCCTTAAAAATACTTTTCATGTACGCAGGATGGTCGACATGATTATACACACTGGCTTGAGGTGGGTTTTTGGAATTAATATTGAATTTGTTGTGTTTTCATAAATTTTAGAATTATAACTTATAATGTTTGGAAACAGAATTGATCTTGGGGTTTGGTATTTCACTTATTTTGAAGTAAATATATCTAATGGATGATTTATGTAAAAAAAAAGTTGAATTTTATTTGAAATTTTGGGATGTTACATAATGGGGATGGGTAGTTGGGTTGATTGTTGATGTTTAAACACAATAATTATATTATTGTGGGTTGAAAATCGTATGTAGTCACCAGGTTTCCCAACTTAAACCACTCAATCTTATTTGTATCACAGGTGTCAATACGAAGCTACTTTACACTGAGAGATTTAAAAGAGATGTAGATCACCAGTGTAAAGGAATGTAAGTTCTATTTCTGCTTATGTTTCAATATTGACGATGACATCCCAAGGTTTTAAAAGGAATAAAAATACATTTCTTATGAAATGATTTGATAAAACATAAATCATGTTTTTCTGGGAACAAATTCAGCAACATTTTTATTAAAAGAAGTAATCCGATCTTTATAAAGCATAAACAAAATCGGTCTTTTCTGACCATGAAAATGGGGATGTCAAAGTTGGTATCTGAGCATTAGTTTAAGCGAACTAGGAATAAGGATTTATTTCTAGACTTAAACTTAGAATGATAAGCCATAATCATGAGGAGTGTGTCTAATATATTTTAGGTAGTTCACCTAAATAGACACAAGCACTAGCTTATTTAGGTAAGATGCCTAACATGCTTTTATGTGCTAAATGATTTGTGATGCTTTATGATGTTATCGTTTGGTCGGATCTATGGTATGTTTCTGACCGGATTTAGAAATTTTATGTGTTCAGATTTCTAAACGTTTAAATACGGTATTAGAACTGGCATATAACTTTTCGGAGTAATAAGGAGGATTACGCGTGTAAACCTTCTCTATCTATATTCTCGTCTTGATACACTAAATGCATGCTTCCATGAACATAGCATCATGGTGACGACTCATAGAGGATTGAGTAAATGGAGGAAATGAAAAGGCTTATGATAGTGAATGACACCTATCGGAAGATATCGTGAGAGTGGTATCTTGCCTTCAGAATATGTTTGATAAAGTAACAGTATATTCAGAGGAGTACGGTATGTCTGAAGTACAACTTCGATTGGTGGGATGATGGAACAATTGGTGTAATTCCCATCGTATGGAGTTCCCACCACCAACTAATTTGAAGCAGAATTTATGATTGAAGATACACATGGAGGAAGTCCTAGTAGAATCTATGGAAAATTTATGATTGTTTAGATACATTTGTATGTGTTAAAATTGTTTTTGTGATAATGACTTGGAAAACTGGGAGACAATACTTGGGACGAGTATGAGTATGTGTGACTGGTAGTAGAGGCCTATACTACCGGAAGCACATGACTCACGTTTGGACCAAGGAAAGTCACAAGGTTACTAAGGCGCTAGTAATTGTTTCCATTTTGTTTATGTATGTCATTATCATCATTTCAGTAATGACTAAAAAGAAGATTGTTGTCCCGACCCAAGTGGTTATATCAAATCGGGTCCAACTAAGATGAGTATGTTAAATGGTTCAAAGAACCAAGTTCGATGTCGTATCTGACATAAGACAAAAGATAGAAATAAAGGAAAAATGAAGCGATCACTAGAAGTACTGATATTTTTGTTATAGTAAGAAGATTGTAGCTAGAAGTGATATATGCTAGAATGAGACTATATCACATTAGAACATGAAGGAAGGTATAGTCTGTTCTAGAATTCGACTCTAAAGGACCTGAGTCTAAGCGTTGCATCAAACGATGAGAGGTCATTAGAACATGACCCATTGGTCCATGGTGGTAATCAAAGAACTTATCTTAAGTTTGTGATAGGCTATACTTTTGTGGTTTGGGCTAGGCATTCTATTGTATAGATCTTGGGAGGTTGATAGAGCATGGTGTAGTGGTCCATATTGGATAAGATTGTATGTGTGTGCAGCTTTGCTCGTGTGTGCGACAACACTCTTGTGTGCGACTGCACACTGGTGTGCTGCTGTGGGTAGTATAAAAAGGGTTGTGTCAGTGTGTCAGGAAGTAAGTACGTGTGAATAGTGACGTCTGTAAGTGTGTGTTTTCAGGGTGTAGTTGACATTTATGAGTAATAGACGTGTGCATGCTTGATGTTATTCCTCTTCTACTCCTTCTACATTCTACACTTTGATTGATTGATCAATTGCAATTCATTGACTACTGATTTGGATCCATAGATTGGGACATACAATTGGTTGTAGTATGCAGCCAGTGTGTGTGCGGTTGGAGTGTGCAGCCAGTGTGTGTGCGGTTGGAGTGTGTAGCCAGTGAGTGCGGTTGGAGTGTGCAGCCAGGTATGCGGTTAGTGTGTGTGGTTGCATTCATATAAATTAAACAAAGCTTTAAACAAGGAATCTCAAAGCATGACTGCTCATCAGGAATTGGATGCTATTATGGGCACCACTACTCAAATTCCCCGATTGCTGTCAGTAGAAGGATTTCCTGAATGGAAATATCGAATTGAGAAATATATCAAGATGAAGGATTTTAAAATTTAGAGAAGTATTTTGAGAGGTCCAATCTGTATCACAACAACATTGGAAGATGGGACCATAACTGACAGACAAGTTGAACACTACACTGACCATGGCATTATCTCCGAAAATTACTCAAGGATTTCGTGAGTATACATCAGCAAAGGCACTATGGGAAGCACTTATAGATGTCTGTGAAGGTAACGAAGACATGAAACAGAGTCGTCAAGACATGCTGTGACAAAAGCTCAACATGTTCAACTATGTTTTGGGAGAAACACTTGAGACTCAGTTGCAAAGTTTTATCACACTCACCATAGAAATAAGTTCTGCTGGGGTAAAGGTTACAAGATCAGAAATCAACAAAAAGCTTTTGAGTTCTCTGCTAAAATCCTGGGATATGAATGTCTCAGTGATTAAAAAGACTAAAGACTTGAACCGATTGAGTTTAGCCGAAACAATGGCAATCATCAAGGCTTGTGATTTGGATGATAAACAAAGAGAGATCAACAATGTCAACTCATACTCCACAGATAATCTTGGAATTCAAAACAACAACAACACTGCTTTCTCAAGCTTTTCTACTCCTCAAAGTCCTCAAGCTCATGTTGCTCATATTCAACCCTATGTGATTCATCTGCCCATTTCATACATTACACCTCAAATGCAACACATTCAAGTTTCTCAAACTCAAACTTCATCTTAACAACTTGGTTCATCCACAACTGCACCAATTCAATCACATGAAGTCGGTCCTCAAATCTCATCTTCAAAAGAAAAGGAAAAAAATTTGGCTCTCGCAACTGGATTGGTAAACTGCTACAACGCTTCTGTGGCAAGGGAACTCACTCCACGACTCTCATTTGCTGACCTAGACCAGATCCTTCCTGAAGATGTGGAAGAGATGGACATTACATGGCAGATGGCCATGGCAGTTTTCAGGGCAAAGCAGTTCTCCAAGAAAACAGGAAAGAACAATTGGAGTGTGATTTCTAATAAAAAAAAGTGGGACTCAACAAAGGAAAAATGAGATGCTACAAGTGTCATGATCCTGGGCATTTTGCAAGGGAATGTCCAAAACCAGATCGAAGAGAGAGCTCAGAATGAACCATGGTGCCGGTGACATACGTCAACAAGGGATCTTCTTCAAGAATCACACTGCTAACTTGGCGATGGTGGCTCAATCATTTAATTGGAAATACCAAGTTCAGACTCTAAATATTTCAGGACCTGAAAATGCTCATCTTGCCCAGATCAAAATTGATGTGGAAGAAGAAACAGAGAAGGGGCCTGAAGAAGGGATGATGAGTCTTCAGTTTGCTTTCATGGTGTAAACCACTCCAGAGCCTACCAAATCCGAGGTTAGTGAATTTGGTTGTTCTCAATCTTGTATTAAAACTATTAAATTCTTCCGAGACCAAATTGAAATAATCAAGAGAGAAAACGAGGACCTTAAATATGAACGATTAACACTTAGGAAAAATCAAAAGCCCTTAAAGACGCAATTAGAAAATAAAATAAAGTACTTTAAGAAATTGCAACAGGATTACAGCAACAAATGTGAGAACTATGATCATGTCAAAAGAAAGTTTGTTGCTGTAACCGCTGAACTTGACTCATTGAAAAATCGTATTGAAAATACTGAATTTATTTTTAACAAATTCGATGGGTCAAGTGAAAGTGTTGCAAAAATGATTGAAGGACAAATGCACTAGAAGGATATTACTCATGGAATCAGATAAAAGTTGGACTGGGAATTAAGAGTGTCCCCCCTCTCTTTAATCATAACTACACTTCTATTCCCTTGTCTCAAGAAGAAATTGATAGAGAACCTTTCATGGTTTATGGAAAGTCAGCTTTAGAACAAGCAACACGATCTAGTGACAAAAACTTGGATACTAACATTTCTACCTCAAGTGTAGATAAGTCAGTAGTTCATGGGGAGCAAGAAGCTGAAAAGTCTGAGTGAAATAGTTCAGTGTCTAAGTTTGGTGTTGAGTTTTGTGAGGAGTATGTGATAAATTCAAACAATAACGTTTTTATTTCTGGTGATGTGTTGTTTCAAACTGATAATTCTGAAAATAATGGTGTTGTTTCTGATAAAATTGCTAAATCTGATTTGAATGCCTCTACATCTTCCACGTTTGCTACACCATCTAGTACATGTTCCTGCAAATGTGAAAATGCTAGAAAACACAATAAAAACCAGAAATCTGACAAGAGCAGCACTCAATCAAATGATAATAAATAAATGTATTTCAATTGTGGTACTGCTAGTCATATCGCTAGAAATTGTTTAAACCGGATGTTTGTCCGTCACATGTCAAAGATGGGAGAGAATGAGTCTAGAGGACGATCTTTAATTACAAAAACCTCAAGAACTCGCTCTCGCGATGATGACTGGAAAGCAAATCAAAATAAGAAAAAGGCAGTTTTTCAAAAGGATAAACAGGTTTTTAATGAATTCACAAACAGCTTGCCAAAATCGACTCAAGCTAAATCTATGTCGATTTCATCAAAGAGTATGCCAGGAACTTCAAACTCTTCAAGAAGAAAATCCGTTTACCCAACACAAACTGAAAAGAAAATTGTTACAAAACCTAAATATATATGGATGCCAAAATTAAACCAGTCATCATCCTCCTCTGTAAATGTTGGAAAAGAAAATTTGAAAAATGAATTTGTGAAAGTTAAGGGTCAACCCAGGACTGTGATAACCTGGGTCCCCAAAACTAAATGATTCCGCTCATCATGCAGGGACAATTGCGGAGGAATGTCGTCAGACCCTGGTATGTCGACAGCGTCTGCTCCCGGCACATGACTGCTAATATATCCCACCTGTGCGACATTCAAACATTTAATCGGGGATATGTCTCCTTTGCGGGTGGAGAAGGCGGAAAGATAACTCAGAAGGGAACTTTCTCAAATGGAGTGCTAAGTTTTGAGAATGTTAACTTTGCTCCTGAATTAAAACATAGCTTGTTGAGCGTATCCCAGATCTGTGACAAAGGCTATTCAACTCACTTCACAGATAAAGAATGTCTGATCTTAAAGCCAGGCATTGTCATTCCGGAGGAATCGATTCTCGTAAAATCAAAGCGGGATGGGAATGCCTATATTATCGACATGAAAAGCAATGTACCCGATGAAGTCACTTGTCCCTTTTCAAAAGTCTCAGAACATAATACATTGTTGTGGCATCGTCGACTTGGCCATGCAAATGCAAAGAATCTAAATCATCTTGCTAAGAACGAAATGTTTCGTGGTCTTTCTGTCAGAGATTTTATTACATTTGAAAAATGTGTTTCCTGCTCTCAAGACAAACACCATCGGAAACCACATTTGCCAAAGAGGGTCAACTCCATTAGTCAGGTGCTCCAATTATTACATATGGACTTGTTTGGTCCGGTCAACGTACTCAACATCAATCGAAATTCATATTGTCTCGTTGTGCTATACGATTTCTCTTGTTTCACGTGTGTATTCTTTCTGTCCAACAAAGTTGGGATCGCTGATCTTATCAAGAACTTCATTGTGATGATAGAGAACCAAGCCAACAAGTGAAAGCGCTTTGTAGAGATAATGGAACTGAATTCAAGAACGTTGTTCTTCATCATTTTTGCATTGAGAAAGGGATTGTGCGTCAATTTAGCTTCGTCAGAACACCACAACAAAACGGTGTTGCTGAACGGAGGAATCGAACACTACAAGACACTGCAAGGACGATGCTTTGTGATTCTAAACATCCAGTTTTCTTTTGGGTGAAGGCAATCAATACAGCTTGTTATGTTCAAAAGTGTGTATTGATCAACAAAGCCCAGATAAAGAAACCATATGAGATCCTCTATCGACACAAACCATATGTGAGCCATTTCCGAGTATTTGGTTCCCTTGCACCCTTCTTCACTTGGAATCCAACCCAAAATTCAATACCAAAGCTGATGATTGTTATTTTGTTGGTTACGCTGCTCGTACTGCTTACCGGATATACAACAAGAAGACGAAGCAAATTGTGGAGTCTTTCAATGTTCGTTGGCTTGAAGAGAATGAGACAGACGCTAGGGTGGGTCCTAACTGGTTATTCGACTACACATCTCTATTCAAATCCTTTTGTGTGTCGTCTGATAACCAAGTTGGGTCTACCTCTAGCTCAAAGACTACAATTGAAGATGATGAGGAAGAGGTTGTCTACAGTCTGCCATTAGTTTCTACTATGGATCTCCTAGTGGAGTCCTCTGTTTCAACTGCTTCTCCAGAGACCCCAACATGACAAGCTGCTCCAAATGCTGATGCTACTCCTCTAACTCCAATTGAAAGAGAATTCATGAACCAAGATGCTTCCGCTGTCACTCAAAATCTAATGGAAATTCTCTTTCCTGAACAGATCGCAGATGAGTTTGTAGTAAATTCACCGCACAAAGCTGATACATTTTCAGTGAATTCTTTAGCACATGATGGAGCTGCAAATATACATAATCTTCCTGTTACATTCAATGACATCAGTCATGAAATCCGCTCTCGTATACAACATGATCATCCGATAAAAAACGTCATTGGGCAGCTGGGCGACGGAGTTTAAACGAGAAGTCAGAGTGAAGACATTAACACATGTATTTACTCTTGCTTCATTTCTCAAATAGAGCCCAAGAACATCGATATGGCTTTGAATGAGCCCAGCTGGGTAGATGCCATGCATGACGAGCTTAATCAATTCGAAAGGCTCAGGGTGTGGAAGTTGGTGGAGTTGCCTAAAGGCAAGAAATCTCTTGATACCAGATGGATGTTTCGGAACAAGCAAGATGATTCGGTTGTAATTGTAAGAAATATGGCGAGATTGGTGGTCTGTGGATTCAGGCAAATTGAGGGTCTTGATTATACAGAATTCTATGCTTCGATGGCGCGCTTGGAAGCCATTCGTATCTTTCTCGCTTACGCCTCCTACATGAACTTCACCGTATATCAAATCGATGTCAAGACGGATTTCTTGTATGGCAATGTGAAGGAGGAGATTTATGTTGACCAACCTCCTGGGTTTGTTAACTCAAAACTTCCCAACCATGTCTACAAGATAGATAAGGCTTTGTATGGACTACACGAAGCTCCCAGAGCTTGGTATGGTACCCTCACACAACATTTGCTCGATCATGGCTATTCTCGCAGCACTATTGAGCAGACCTTATTCATCAAGCATGTTGGCAAAGACCAGATTCTGGTCCAAATATACCTGGATGATATAATTTTCGGGTCAACGAGTCCTCAGCTTTGCAAAGAGTTCAAGAACGTCATGAAAAGGCATTTCGATATGATTTCATTAGTGGAGATGACCATGTTTTTGGGGCTTCAGGTCAAAAAATCTTCAGCCGGAATCCTGATTCATCAAGCCAAATATGTGGACGTTATGCTCGAGAAGTTCGGTTTCAGAGATGTTAAGCCTGCTATGATGCCCATGGCGGAGAGACCACTGCTGACTCCTGACCTTGAAGGTGAATCAGTAGATCAAACGGACTACAGATCAAAGATTGGATCACTAATGTATTTGACTGCGAGTCGCCCAGACATTATGTTTGCGGTCTATCAATGCGCGTGCTACCAGGCTAATCCTAAACTATCTCATCTTACTGTTGTTAAAAGAATTTTTCGGTATATCAAAGGCAGCCCGAAATTGGGTCTTTGGTATCCGAAAAATTCCGAATTTGACCTTTACTCTTTTGCAGACAACAATTACGCTGGTTGCGAGCTTGACAGAAAATCGACCTCAGGAGGATGTCAATTTCTAGGAGATAGGCTGGTATCTTGGCAATGCAAAAAAGCAACATATTGTATCGACCTCAACAGCAGAAGTAGAATACGTAGCTGCATCTACCTGTTGCTCTCAAGTCATATGGATCCAACATCAGTTGTTGGATTACAGTTTGAATTTTCAAGAAACCCCCATATTATGTGATAATGAAGCTGCCATCCAAATTGCTAAGAATCCGGTCCAACACTCAAAAACCAAGCGCATCGACATCAAAATTCATTTTATCAGAGATTGTTATGAGCTTTCGCTCATTCAGCTAGAACAGTTTCCCACTTCCAATAATGTGGCGGATCTGTTCACAAAGCCGTTTAATAAAGCTCGATTAGATGTGCTGGTAAACTATTTAAAAATGATTCGCTTTGAGGATTAATTTTTGTTTAGATCAGGTTAAATTTGCGCATTTTTATTTCATTCTCACCCATGCAAAAATTTAGGGGGGGAAATAAACAAAAACCAAAACAAGCAGAAATTAGAAAATTAAAAATCCAAAAACAATAGAAAATCAAAAATATTTCTGTTAAGTGATGGTTTGGGAAGTGATTTCAAAAGGCGATAATAGGCAATTTGGATCTGTGTAAGGTACCAAAGCTGAATTTTCTAGGCTCTGTGTTCGATGCGCTAGTAGGCACGAAGAATTTAATGGGCTTGACTAGGCAAAGATGAACTTAAGAAATCAAATGACTTGACAAATCTTGACCTAGATAGATCCGTTTAGCCTAACAATACGTCGCTTGGATAGGTTGAGCAGAGAGATATACATGAGAATCCACCAGTCACATTAAAGAACCTGTATCTAAAACTGTGGTTTTACTTTTCCTTGATGTACAGATTCTGTCCTTAATTCCGATATTGATAGGGCGACCGGGGAATTCCGATAAATTAGGACTGTAGAAAATTATTTTGTTTCTTTCATACTGTTAGTCATATGTTGCTTCCTCTGCGTGATTAGAAAAGATCCGACCTGGACTGCAACATATGCTAATCTATTTCTCTGCATATTATATCTATGAAATTCTTCCTATCTGTTAGCCATATGTTGTCTCCTTTGTGTGATTAACAATCCGAACTGGTACACATCATATGCAACCTTCTACTTCTCAATCCCTCTAAAACTATAAATAATCATAATCTAAATCTATCCTCTCTATGAGTGATAGTCTGCTCACTTAAAGTTAGGAGTATCTCAGAAGTTCTTGATTATTGGGGTATATTTGGAAGCGGGAAACATGTTCTAGTACATCTAAAATTGAGCAATTCTCGATTGTCTGTAGATCTCGCTGCTCAACATAGGTGGAAAACAATATCCTTGGTCTTCGTCAGATGGATGGTCCTTAGGAAGTTTTATCAAGGAACATAGGATCAACTTGTCTTGTCACTTATAGCATGTCCAAAATTTGTCACAATTTTTCATGCTTAGGTGGACTACAGTACCGGCGATCGACCAGATCTATTCATGAAAGGAGAGGTACTGATAAATGAAAAAGATTTTCTAACAACTTTGATCCCATATCACAAAAGGTTAATCAATTTCAAGATAGAATATTAAATTTAGTTTGAATTAAAAATTTTAGTATTTTTTTATTTTATTTTTAGTCTTTAAATTTTTAGGATTAGTAAAATTTAGAAAATGTTACTTCATTTTATTTTATTTTATTTTATATTGAAGTTAATCCTTAAAATGATTTATTTTTAAATACTTTTGAGTATTGGCCCTTTACTTTTGAGGAATGGTAAATGGCGGTCAAATTTGAAAATGGTATAAAAGGGAAGTGTGCAGTCAATTTTTTTTTTTACTTTTTCATCCTCCAAAATCGACCGCACACTCCCCTTCTCTCTCTTTCTCTCTCTATCTCTCTCCAAAATCCTAAAGAAGCTCTCTTTTTTCGTGAAATCGAAGCCTCCTAACAGTAAGTGCCATGAAATCGAACCCCATAATGAAGGTTTTAAGCTAAATCAACCTTTAATCGATGATCAATTGAAGGATTGGATTTCTTCAGTGTGTGTGCAGCCGCACATGCTGTGTGCGGCTGTACACTACCATGTGCGGCTGCACACATTGTGTTTGGCTGGTTGTAACAACCCAAAGTTTTCCATCGCTGAGACCCGTTCCGCCCGTAAAATTCGCCGTTTATCAATTCGTTCCGATCTCGTTTTTGGGCTAAATTATTTAAACTTATATGTTTGTTTAATACTAATGAGTGTCCAAACCCCTTAGGAAATCATAAAATTAGCCCAAAATGTTTATTTCAGAAATTTTAGAAACTTCCCCGTCGGGTTATGGAAACTTAATCGGGTGCGACCAAAAGCCCCGTTTAATGCCAGTATCGGGTAGAATTTCACCGTGTCCAAGTTTTGGGACGTATTTAAACGTGTTCAAGCTTTCATTTGAAGCTTTTGCTTCACCTCTCTACTCTCTCTCTAACCTTTCTCCTCAATTCAATTTTAAGGGAACAAATCATCAAATTAAGGCTTCTAATCACCAAGGTATCCTCCTTAACTCCTTTTATAGCATATTTGACCTTCAAATTCGAGTTTAAACCATGTATTAGGACCATTATCATGAGTTTACGGCCCTAGAACAGTCCTAGGCCGTAAACTCATATAAATGGGGTTTTTGGAGCAATAAAACCCTTCCAAACCACAATTAGACCTTAGATATGGCAAGATGACTTAATGGAATGGAGTTAAAATGCCTTAAACCATGATTTAGAGCCTTGTTCATGTGTTTACGGCCCTGTAGCATGCTTGGGCCGTAAACACATATAAAAGGGGTTTTTAAGCCCTTAAACCCTTCCAAAACACCGATAACGCTTAGATATAACTAGTAGAATTATGGTTTTGGCCTTGGAAAACCTTGAACATCAATTTATAGGAGTAAACTTAAGTTTACTTCCCAAGAAAATGCTTGGGCTGTAAACTCACTAAAATGGGGAGTAAACTCCTCAAAATATGTTAAGATACCACTTAAACGCACCTTAAGCCATGAGATAAATTCAAGAAGTGTCTACCATCAATTTAGAAGCCGTAAAACATAATAAAACACCCATCAAAGGAGTTCACGGCCATGAGGAGGGTTCACGGGCCGTAAGCACCAAAAACCATGCCAAAAGTCCCCTAAAAATCCATTCAAGGCTTGGAAAAATCATTGGAATCACATGTGATTGTTTAAGGACCAAAAATTTAAGGATTGGATGTGAGGGGGAGTTTACGGCCGTAAACTCCATGTTTACTGTCGTAAACCCCAATAAATGGTCTTTAAGTGAGCCTAAATTCATCCTAATGCCCTAGATAAAATCCTAGCTAAATTATCCTTGTGTTAAGAAGCCATTTTGCACCCAAAATCATCATCCATGAGTTCACAGACGTGAACTCATGTGGATGAGGTATATAGGGCCGAAAACTCATGTATGATTTTACTCTTGAAGAGTAAACTCAATATCCTAGCTTTATATGACTTCAAATGCCACCCGGGTCCTTCCAAACACTTGTAATGGAGTGTTTCCACAACTAGAAGTATATGTCCCTAGCAAATAAATTAATCAAGTCCTAATTAGATATAAATGTGTATCATTTCATAACCCATAGGAATCTTTTGCGTTCGCAAACCCAGAACTGACGTTTAGGATCCAAACTGACACGTTCCTCAACCGGTGAGTTCATACCCCTACCATTTTTTCAAATGTTTTCCAATGTTTTTCAAATGTTTTCAGGGGGGAATACAAGTAAAGCTACAAGGAAATCTTAAACTTAAACGTATTTTTAGTTCAAATGTTCTATTTCATGTATGTTTCTAATATCGAAAATCGTGATAACTAATGATTCGAATTGCAGGGTAAACAATTAGACTAAAGTCAGATTTCTTTAAAAAGTGTTTTAAACTATATTACTTTTTGTAACCAATAGTATAGTACGAATACGAATACGAATATAACCAATAGGATAGTACAAATACGAATACAAATACAACCAATAGTATAGTACGAATACGAATACGAATACGAATACAAGTACGAATACGAATACGAATACGAATACGAATACGAATACGAATAGGAATATGAATGCGAATATGAATATAACCAATAGGATAGTACAAATACGAATACAAATAGAAATAGGACTACGAATGCGAAATAACGCCTTTGGATGACACCAAGACTTCGAATATACAGCTAGTGTACGCCTTGAATGTCACCAGAGTTTCAAATTTAATACGAAAGTATGCCTCCGGAACTCTACTGAGTTTCGAATATATCTGCCTTAGAATGTC
This sequence comes from Lactuca sativa, assembly GCF_002870075.4. NCBI lineage: Eukaryota > Viridiplantae > Streptophyta > Magnoliopsida > Asterales > Asteraceae > Lactuca > Lactuca sativa. The sequence continues at coordinate 154,564,096 of NC_056623.2, read as the reverse complement.
ACCTGAGATACGAAAATACAACTAATGTACTCTTTTGGAAATCATCAGAATAATCGAAAATAATGTAAGGTACGTTTCTGGTGAATCCAAATATTCGAAAATACAACTAAGTTAGTAGATGATAGACACTCGAATGTAGGATAACTAAGACTTTAGAATACTTAACAAATACTGCAAGTATGGTAATCATTAGTACTTCGAAATTAAACTTAAGAACCAACCTCAACACATAGGAAAATATAGGATTTTCCTGAAGTAACATAACAGTTAGTAACGAAATTAGAAATGAATAGACAACACATCACATAGGAAAATATGGGATTTTCCTAGGATAGCATAAAAATTCATAAACGAATAAAGTAACAAACGAATAACTAAACTATTAGGAAAATATGGGATTTTCCTGGAATGACATAACAAACCGTTTTTGAATTTGTAACAAAAGATAACTAAACTGTTTTCATAAGAAAATATGGGATTTTCTTGAACAACAACTTTTTCAGTAAGCCAAGGAAACTTTTTCTTTTCAAAACTAAACTGTTTACGAACTCACCAGCTTTATGTTGATTTTCAAACTGCTTGTTGTAGTGGTGTTTATTATGATGACATATGCGGAATTAGAAAGATCTAGTGAATCATCATGTAAAATTCAAGAACACAAGGAGTAAATAAATCTTTGTAAGCTCTTATTAGATCTAGAAAGATTATACAAATGGGTTTGTATACAATTTGTCTCTCTCGTCTAACACTCCAAATGATTCCCTACATAATGGGAGTCACTCACTTCCTATTTATAGGAAAGACTCAACCCATTTACACATACAAAGAGGAAAGCCTAAAACATGACATCCAAGCATGACTTTGCACCCTAACATTCTCCCCCTCAAAGTTAGGATTGGATATCCGACTTTAATCTCCAACGAGCTAGCGCGATCAAGACCAAACTCCCCCTCGAAGTAACACCGATCTTCAAATCCGCAAATGAATATTCGACAAACCCGAGAAGCTTCGAATACCCATCATTTTCCCCCTTTTTATAATAAAAAGAATGATTATAAAACCCACTAAGGATGAGAAGCGCCCGAGGAAAAGTCTTCACGATACTCCCCCTTGATGTGTACCAAAAATGAATCACCAAAAATCTTGCACGGAAAAACAATCACGAAAAAGCCACAAAAAAATTTCCAAATTATGAACTTTTTTGACTTTTTAAGTGAAAGTTGCAAGATTTTTCAAAATCCAGGTAAATATTATCACTTTTTGAAACTTGCAGGGACCCGTTGCGCCCAAAACAGCCAAATATGCAAAACTCTCCCCCTTTTCCAAACCTGGGTAGAAAGCATCAATTTGCACAAACTGCAGGGGCCTGAAATGCACAATCTTCAATTTTCAGCAAAAAATAGTCCTTTCTCGAATTTGGGTGAACACTGCCAAAAATTCAAAGTTTCAGGGACCATCTTCGTAAATTCTGCCCTTTTTCTCAAACATACGAAGAGTTGTTCCAAAAAAACGAAGCTTCCAAAAATTTTCGAATTTGGGTGAAAAGTGTCAAAAATTCGAAACGTGCTTTAATTTTCGAAGTGTCAAAAATTCGAAGGTTTAGGGGCCGTTTTTGAAACATTCTCATTTTCTCAATTCAGTCAAAGCACGAAGCATACGAAGACTCATTAATGAATAGTAAAAGTCTTTGTATAAATTTCCAAAATACCCCCTTCAAAAATTCAGAATTTTCTTTCAATTCACAAACATACGAAGAGTCTCACTTTCTCTCTCCTCTTCGGAAATTCACACCCTTCGAAAATACAAACCCAAAACTAACCCATCGTTCAAATCCAAAACAACTTTGTACCCTTCGAATCTGGACTCCAAACTCTTCATTTTTCAATTCATCCATATACCCTTCGAATTTTAATCCAAAACTTCCCAGTCTTCGTAAATCAACATCACTGAAAATCGATTCCCAAATCTTCATTAATTCAAGTTCTTTGTTTTTCCCAAATCAAACCCAAGAACAAACGAACAGTGACCCTTCGTTCTTGACCTCAAGATCTCCAAAATCAATTTTTTCTTTCTCGTTGTCTTCGTTTTTCGTTCGTTACTTACAGTTCTCAAAAATCATCAATTTCGTTTCTTGTTCAAGAACCCAAAATCATTCTTCGTATGAAATCCAAATCACAGTAACTAGATCCTTTGATTCACAAATATAGATCCCAAATCATCGATTCCACTTCTTTATCATACCAAAAATCAAAATCGAAGGCTTCATAACATCACAGTGCTTCGTTAACAGCGAACATAACAAGCATATTAAAATCAAAATCGACTTCATTCAACCCTTTCCACCCCTTCGTTTTCCAGTTTATCCTAATCAAACAAAAGCCGTCTATTGGAATCAAAATCAGGCTTTAATCGGAACTAGCAACTCACAAAATCATCGACTATCCAGACAACAAGTACAAACTCCAAATTAATTCCAAATTTTGAAATCACCCAGTCGTTCAACCACCGATTCCAAAACTTCAACAATCATCAATCAAATTCATTGAAATTGGATTTGATTGGAAGACACGATTTTGACTCAACTCAAACACATTTGACCCAAAATCAAGAGCGCAAATAAATTTCCAAACCGATTCATGTTCAATTTAACATGAACACAAATGCTGACTTTGAGATTGACTTTACAATTGAATCGATTAGCAATAGCTTGATCATAATCGATCTTTGAGATTAAACTCAATGTAATGAATCGATTCAGAAGTATATCTTCTACAATCAAAGTAATCAATCGATACGAGTGTTGATATAAGAACGAGACACCAGAATGAGAATAAACGATAAGTTGAATGCGACTTCAGAGTTTAGAACATATGACAAGAAACAAATACACATCGATTGATTTTTATGAATTAATGGGCTCAATTAAGTGAACAGTACCAAATCCATTCTTTTGGATCATAATCGAACAATGTATTGGGCTTGAATCGATGAATAGTAACCGAAAATCAATTTTGAGCTTGAATATTGAATCAATGAACAGTGACATTCAGGAAAATGATGAAATATGATTTTGATTTTTAAATTTGATCTAAAAAAAATAATTGGATCATCAAAGAATTTGAAACGGATTTGATCCAATGAAGCAAATCGATCAAAAATGAAAAACGCTCAATACGAATAGAAATCATGGATGTTTTGGAATCGATTTGAGAATTTGTGATACCTTTTTGACGAATCGAGATCCATTTGCAACAAACGAATCAAATTTGGAAGATATTGGTTCTTTTGTCAGAATGAGAAAATTTCCAAATCGAACATTGTACCACCCACCATGCGAGATGTACAACTCGTTCTTCGTGTTCTTCGTGTTCTTCAACGATCCAAGAACATCTTCAAAAGAACCACTAATACATTTGGGTTTTGACTTCAAATTCAATGCAACACTTGGAGATTGTTGCTTTGGAACCCAAATTTGCTTCACGGGTTTTGGCTTCACAACATTTGACGATTTTTGTGAGTAAACCCGCTTGTTCATCCGATTCATCTTCTTCTTCTTTTTCTTTCTCATCTTTTTGCATCTTGAAGACTTGACTTCATGAACAAACCCACTTTCAACAACATGAACATTTTGAGTTTGAATCAAATCTTTTGGAGTTTGATATTTTGTGAATTTCTTGAACCGCCGGCTTCCGATAAGGAATCATTCCTTCAAACGAATCACAAGAACACAAAATATCATCGGTTTGAACTCCAATCGAGCAAAAAACTTTTTCATCTTGAAAATCAACTTGAACTCCTTTTTGTTGAACATCAAGATCATCATCAAGAAAACCTTCCCGAGCTTCACGACAATCTGCATAATATTCAAGTTTATTGCTTCCATATTTGCATTCAGCACGAGAAATTCCTTTTATGACTTCTCCATCTCTTCTATTTCTTCGTCTCTTTTGATATGTTGTAACCAAACGATCAAACAACTGTTTGGTACAAAAAATTGGACAACTAATTAATTCTCCAACTTCATTCTTTTCTCCATTTACAACAATATCACATTCACTTTTCAATCTAACAGTCAAGCTATAAAGAAGATATTCAAAAGTGCATTCACCTTGAACGTCCTTACTATGTATCATCCATTTCTCCATGATTACAAGAACTTGAAATTTTCTAGAGAGAGAAAGTGATTTTGAATGGGTTTTCTAGAGAGATAAAGTGATACAACCAAGTATTCTAGAGAGAGAAAGTCGAATTATGGATCAAATCAAAGAGAAATTCGACTTCTAGAACAAAAAAACACTCTCTAAACACGAAGATCAATGATAAAAAAGAATCACCAAATCAAAATAGCCATCAAGGATCAATTCTTGATCTAATCAAGAACACCCACTCTGATACCAATTGTAGTGGTGTTGATTATGATGGCATATGCGGAACTAGAAAGATGTAGTGAATCATCATGTAAAATTCATGAACACAAGGAGTAAATAAATCTTTGTAAGCTCTTATTAGATCTAGAAAGATTATACAAATGGGTTTGTATACACTTTCTCTCTCTAGTCTAACACTCCAAATGATTCCCTACATAATGGGAGTCACTCACTTCCTATTTATAGGAAAGACTCAACTCATTTACACATACAAAGAGGAAAGTCTAAAACGTTACATCCAAGCATGGCGTTGCACCCTAACACTTGTATTCTCAGGTCAGCGTTAGACAGGTACACCACCATCTTTTGGAGAAGACGGAGCGTTCAGAAGACTCGTCTTTGCTTTTGTTCATATGATATATGTATATAACACTTGTATAACTTTTCTTTCAAACAGATGTAAACAATATTATGTAATGTAATGTTTTGTGTTTACTATTTTACTATGTGCATTGGATTTGATACTCAACGTGGAGTCAACCCCGAAAATGTTTCCGCCTTTGGTTTTTGGTGTGTGACCGATTGGTATCAGAGCCCTTGTTTATAGTGAAGTAGTATACCAAAGCTTACATGGTATAAGACTATAAACATTAGGGGGCCTAAGTGCTCTGAACTAAAAGTATACTCCACAAATATAAGTATTTTCTAAAGTATACAAGTATACCGAACCGTCGCAATCCGTAACTACATGTAGAACAAAATATAAGTAAGTTGGTGTTGTACGCTGCGGTTAAACCTGGGCAGTTATGTAGTCGTGTCTAGGATCAATATAGCCTGGCCAACTATATTCATTCGAGACACGGCCAACATGTGCTTGGGAGTGACTTTGGTACGCAGCATACCTAAAACTTACCCAATATCCCAAACAACGAGCCGTTGTCGCAGTGAACCATGAAATACTATGGGAGTATTTCTCGAGCCGATCCGTTGTAGAAGTCCTCATTCAAGCGTTGTTCCTTGATCATTCCTTTAGCGATAAATCATTTGCTTTGATAACTCCTTCCTGTTCTATCGCTTAATAGAATATCTGTTTTAATGAGATATCCCCTGTTCCGTATCTCTTGATTCAATTTTGAGGACTTATGATCCTCTCTTTCCTGGTTATTTTAGATCAAGATGTCTCCGAGGAAAAGACCCAGCTCAAAGACCAACAACCCTCCACCGCCACCACCTCCTATTCAAATCGATCTGGAAACACTTCACACAACCATTACTGCCACAATATCAGCCACCCTGTCTCAATTAAACCCTAGTGGTTCAGGGGGTGGTACCCAAACCCAAAACCCGGAAGGTAATCAGGGACACCGGAAGGAGTGTTCCTATAAAGACTTTATGAACGCAAAACCCACGTTCTTCGATGGCACAGGGGGTGTCATTGCTCTAACTCGGTGGTTAGAGAAAATCGAATCTATCTTCGAAATTTGTGCCTGCTCGGAATCCGACAAGGTGAAATTCGCCGCCTGTACGCTCACCGATAAAGCTTTGACTTGGTGGAACGGCCGAGTCAAATCCCTGACACTATCTGTAGCCAATGCTATGGGACAAGAAAGTACAGCCGTCGACCCCACCGTTGCCACATGTATATTGTTTCTCGATGAATCTTATGCCTGTGATCCTTTTGATTCTAATGTCGGAAGAATTTGCTAAGCATTCATTCAAATATCTTTCTAAACTAAATCCTTCATCAGTAATCGAAATGTGTACCGTCGAGATGACCAACCAGTGAGAAAGAGAACGTTAATGTCATACCCTTAGAACTTATCCTCAATTCGGATGATTATTCCTTTCCATTCGATCTAATGGTAAAATTTTTGTGAAAAGGTTTGATGCGATCATTGGCATGTAATGAATGTTTCTCATTCATTCTGTTATTCTTGTTTTCGAAAGCTTCGTCCGTCCGAATCTTTCTTCTGACCCGACTGTCATGATTCTCTGCATCAAACCTAAACCCAACCTTCGCATCTTCATGTATCAAAGCTTAGAAAGTTTCCCATGCATTCCTCGTCCGTGTGATATGCGGGAAACGAGAAGTCTTCAACTCTTTCCGCGATGCCTTTCCTGAAAATTCTCGAGAATTCCTTCCGAACGTCTAGTCAAGTCTCATATCGACCTAATCCCTGGAACAGCCTCGTAACCGAACCTCCAGGAGGATGATGTATCCAATACAGCGACCAGGACCTGGCATGATCACGACGAGTTCGTAGTGGTGCCCTTCGGTCAACCATTTTCCCTAGATATGTAGATAAGCAAGGCCATTATACCCGTGGACCTTTCCAAAAGCTAAGACGATAGGGAACTAGTCGGCACCAGAGATACCTATAGAAACCTATAACTTAGTAACATTAGACCCTTCGCGATACTTGTAGGAACGATTCCGTAACCATCAAACTCCGGTTACCCATGGAACTTAGTAACACCCATCTGATACTTCACATCTCGGTCCTTAAGAAGTATCTACCCAACGAAACCAAGACGCATCCCGATATTGAGGGTTCGTTGGAACGTCAAGCGGAGACCCGATTCCATTAGGGAGCGTGAAAACTCGGAGCAGCAAATCCATCCGTGTCTCATTCCAATTCATGTTCGGTATCTTAATCTTCGAATTTCGGGACAAAATTCCCTCTAACGGGGGGATAATGTAACAACCCAAAGTTTTCCATCGCTGAGACCTGTTCCGCCCGTAAAATTCGCCGTTTCTCAATTCGTTCCGATCTCGTTTTTGGGCTAAATTATTTAAACTTATATGTTTATTTAATACTAATGAGTGTCCAAACCCCTTAGGAACTCATGAAATTAGCCGAAAATGTTTATTTCAGAAATTTTAGAAACGTTCCCGCCGGGTTACGAAAACTTAATCGGGTGCGACCAAAAGCCTGTTTAATGCCAGTATCGGGTAGAATTTCACCGTGTACAAGTTTTGGGACCTATTTAAACATGTTCAAGCTTTCATTTGAAGCTTTTGCTTCATCTCTCTACTCTCTTTCTAACCTCTCTCCTCAATTCAATTTTAAGGGTCCAAATCATCAAATTAAGGCTTCTAATCACCAAAGTATCCTCCTAAACTCCTTGTATAGCATATTTGACCTTCAAATTCGAGTTTAAACCATGGAGTAGGACCATTATCATGAGATTACAGCCCTAGAACAGTCCTAGGCCGTAAACTCATATAAATGGGGCTTTTGGAGCAACAAAACCCTTCCAAACCACAATTAGACCTTAGATATCGCAAGATAACTTAATGGAATGGAGTTAAAATGCCTTAAACCATGATTTAGAGCCTTTTTCATGTGTTTACGGCCCTGGAGCATGCTTGGGCCGTAAACACGTATAAAAGGGTTTTTAAGCCCTTAAACCCTTCCAAAACACCAATATGGCTTAGATATGACTAGTAGAATTATGGTTTTGGCCTTGGAACACCTTGAACATCAATTTAGAGGAGTAAACTTGAGTTTACTGCCCAAGAAAATGCTTGGGCCATAAACTCATTAAAATGGGGAGTAAACTCCTCTAAATGTGTTAAGATGCCACTTAAACACACCTTTAGCCATGAGATAAATTCTAGAAGTGTCTACCATCAATTTACAAGCCTTAAAACATAAGAACACACCCATCAAAGGAGTTCATGGCGATGAGGGGGGTTCATGGGCCGTAAACTCCAAAAACCATGCCAAAAGTCCCCTAAAAATCCATTCAAGGCTTGGAAAAATCATTGGAATCACATGTGATCGTTTAAGGACCAAAACTTTAAGGATTGGATGTGAAGGGGAGTTTACGGCTGTAAAATCCATGTTTACTGCCGTAAAACCAAATAAATGGTCTTTAAGTGAGCATAAATTCATCCTAATGCCCTAGATAAAATCCTAGCTAAATTATCCTTGTGTTAAGAAGCCATTTTTCTCCAAAAATCATCGTCCATGAGTTCACGGTCGTGAACTCATGTGGATGAGGTATATAGGGCCGAAAACTCATGTATGAGTTTACTCTTGAAGAGTAAACTCAATATCCTAGCTTTATATGACTTCAAATGCCACCCGGGTCCTTCCAAACACTAGTAATGGAGTGTTTCCGCAACTAGAAGTATATGTCCCTAGAAAATAAATTAATCAAGTCCTAATTAGATACAAATGTGTATCATTTCATTATCCATAGGAATCTTCTGCGTTCCGGAATCCAGAACTGACGTTTAGGATCCAAACTGACGCATTTCTCAACCGGTGAGTTCATACCCCTACCCTTTTTCAAATGTTTTCCAATGTTTTCAGGGGGGAATACAAGCAAAGGTACAAGGAAATCTTGTACCTCAACGTATTTTTAGTTGAAATGTTCTATTACATGTATGTTTCTAATATCGAAAATCGTGATAACTAATGATTCAAATTGCAGGGTAAACAGTTAGACTAAAGTCAGATTTCTTTAAAAAGTGTTTTAAACTATATTACTTTTTGTAAAAGAAATCATACTAATCTTAACTAAGATTAATACGAAAATAACCAATACTATAGTACGAATACGAATACGAATGCGAATACGAATATAACCAATAGGATAGTACAAATACGAATACGAATACGAATACGAATATCAATACGAATACGAATGCGAATACGAATATAACTAATAGGATAGTACAAATACGAATACAACCAATAGTATAGTACGAATACGAATATGAATACGAATACGAATACGAATATAACCAATAGGATAGTACAAATACGAATACAAATAGAAATAGGACTACGAATGCGAAATAACGCCTTAGGATGACACCAAGACTTCGAATATACAGTTAGTGTACGCCTTGAATGTCACCAGAGTTTCGAATTTAATACAAAAGTACGCCTCTGGACCTCTACTGAGTTTCGAATACATCCGCCTTAGAATGTCGCCAGAGATACGAAAATACAACTAATGTACTCTTTTGGAAATCATCAGAATAATCGAAAATACTGTAATGTACATTTCTGGTGAATCCAAATATTCGAAAATACAACTAAGTTAGTAGATGATAGACATTCGAATGTAGGATAACTAAGAGTTTAGAATACTTAACTAATACTGCAAGTATGGTAATCATTAGTACTTCGAAATCAAAGTTAAGAACCAACCTCAACACATAGGAAAATATGGGATTTTCCTGAAGTAACATAACAAATAGTAACGAAATTAGAAACGAATAGACAACACATCACATAGGAAAATATGGGATTTTCCTAGGATAGCATAACAACTCATTAACGAATAAAGTAACAAACGGATAACTAAACTATTAGGAAAATAATGGGTTTTCCTGGAATGACATAACAAACCGTTTTCAAATTTGTAACAAAAGATAACTAAACTGTTTTCATAATAAAATATGGGATTTTCTTGAACAACAACTTTTTCAGAAAGCAAAGGAAACTCATTCTATTCAAAACTAAACCGCATATGAACTCACCAGCTTTATGCTGATTTTCAAACTGCTTGTATTCTCAGATCAGCGTTAGACAGGTACACCACCATCTTTTGGAGAAGACGGAGCGTTCTGAAGACACGTCTTTGCTTTTGTTCATATGATATATGTATATAACACTTGTATAACTTTTCTTTCAAACAGATGTAAACAATATTATGTAATGTAATGTTTTGTGTTTACTGTTTTACTATGTGCATTGGATTTGATACTCAACGTGGAGTCAACCCCGAAAATGTTTCCGCCTTTGGTTTTCGGGGTGTGACACTGGTATTGGGTGTATGGCTATACACTGAATTAAAATTTTGACATATAATATTTTTTATGCTCTAATGTCTTCTTGTGTTTTTCAGTTCAACATGGGAGATCTTTGCAAAGGTGCACAATTCAGCCATCTTCTTAGAAGATCCTCTGGCTACCTCTAATGATCTCAAATTCATCATTGATGGTCTATGATAAAATTGCTTGGTTTCTGCTTTCACAACCAGTCTAGTGATTTATCCAAATTTGATCAAAGACTTTGGTAGAAGTGCAATCGTCAAGAAAGATGACAAGGAAGAAAAATATCTTGAAGCAATTGTACAAGGCAAGAAGATTCTGATCTCAGAAGGTGTTATACGAAAATCACTTCAAATCAATGACAGTCCTGAGTTCTCCATGGAAAGACGTTCTGGACCACATGGGTTATGAAGGATCATTTCCCCCTACCATCAAGAAGCTACTTCCTCCTTGCTGGAAATATTTAGCTCATGTATTTGTGAATTGTATTTCCAGAAGGAGATCGGGACTGAACGAAATTTTTCAAAATTCATTCTGCATGAACTGATTCTCAATATTGAGGGAAACAAGAGGGAAAAGTTCTTGATGAACCCGAGGTTTCTTCAAATCATACTTAATGTTATGCATCCCGAGATTGAAATAGGAAATGAAACACATGATCTCAAGTCTGTCGGTCCGAGTGCCTTTGGCTTGATGAAATAGAATAGAGCTGGAAAATTTGTCTTTGAAGGAAAATTTCCCTTGATAAAATTTGGAATATTTGCTGATGAGAGCGATCAATTGGAATCAGATAATCTTTCGAATCCCACAGAGACTGAGGATGTGGTGATCTCAATTTTAGAGCCCGAAAATGAAGAAGTTCATGTTTCTCCTATAGCAACGGTGGTTTAGGAACATGACCACCTACATGATGTGGAAATTGAGAGAAATTTTAATCGAGAGGGAGGTGATGGGGACTTCAGTGGAGACGAAGATTTCCTGAAAGATCTGGATTTCACTAGTAACAATAATGATGACATATCTTCAGGATTTGATCTCAATCTAGATGATGATGATGATGACTTTGGTCCCTCGCCAGAATTCATTTACAGGCACTTTAAAAGGGTCACTGAAGTTGCTCATCCAACAACTAAGACCACCAGGGATGATGTTAGCAATCTCAAAATTTTGCTCTCCTCCTCAAAGCCCATGGAAGACTCCTCAAGACAAAGAGATGTGGCTTCAGGGATTCCTCCCCTTGATACCGATGTCTCTACTTCTGCTCCACCTTTAAGTGATCAGACACAGCCCCAAATCTCCCTGTCTCCTTCAAAAAGAAGACGATTATACGCAAGGTAGGGAGTGCCCTCTGTAAGTCAAGCCCCACCAGTGTTATCCACTGCCACCACTACAGTTTCTATTCCACCACTATAGTCAGAAGAAGGCCCGATCACTATATTTGAAGCAGGTGGATCATCTTCCGTTCCAAAATACTCTCCTTCAAGGCCCTCACTGGATGAAGCCTCCATCATATTGGCCAAGCACCTTGCTCAAAACTGTCCAATTTCTTCCTCCTAGGGTAAAGGTATATCTTTCCAGGAAGAACATTCTGGTGACGATAAGACTCTAGTGTCAAAACTTCGTGATGAGATTGGTATTCTTAGGCAAGAAGTTATAGAAAAGAACATCTTGCTAGATCAACACACTTCTTATATGGCTGAACTCAGAGAAAGAGATGAATTGAAGACGAAACAGATTATAGATCTGCAAACAAATCTTGGTTCTTTGACTGCCTTCTACTTCGGATTGAAGAATGTCTTGTATGACGCCTTTGGAGACAAAGTCAAAGCTGTAACGCCTGTGTTTTCGGGCTTGCCATTTTTAGCAATGTAATAGTCTAGGTTAACCTTTGTAACCCGTTTTGAAATAAGAAGGGTGTATTATTTGAGTATTATGTGTTTTGTGCTTAATTGCTTAATTATGTGGTTTGATTAATTAAGAATAAAAATAAGCGTCAAAATTTAAGTGTAAAATAAACTTAATATCTTTGGTTAATGTTGTAATAGTTGAAACGAGGTTTCCGAATATATAAAGAACGCCCAAATCTGACTTGGTATGAGGAAGTTACGATTTTCTGAGGTTTCGGCTTAGCGGTATGCAGCCTGAAATACTCGATTTGAGATCGAACGGTTTTTAGCCGAAGCATTCTAAACGAGGATCGAAGGTCTCGTTTTTGGTATCGAAGCGATAAAAAGTTAGGCGAGAACGGACATCAAACGAAGAAGTTATGAATTTATAACGAAGTTTTTCTGTCCCGGCCTATTAAAAATAAATAATAAAAATAAAATCAAAATTAGCCGACGAAGTCTAAACAAAAGTTATAGAGCGTAGTCTCACCTTCGCGTGGATATAAAGAACGTCGAAAACCGAGTTCGTATGAACAAGATATGAATTTCCAAAGTTTATTAAATATTTTGTATTTAAATTAAATCTTTAAATCCGGCATTATTCGAAGGGGAGTCAGCGATCCAATCCGAAGTACGCCCCACGTACTCCGAGAATCTCGACACTCGCACTCGAGGACTTCAGATACGTAAGCAGTGACGAATTCGGACGCGTACGCCCCGCGTACTCCGAGGCTCCAGCCTCCTATAAATAGGATGCAGGGCAGCCGGTTCTTTTGTTCATTTTCTCTCTTCTCTCTCCCGTTTTGCATCGATTTGCGTGCCAGAAATACCCCGAAGCCCCGGTATTATTCTCGAGCCCCGAGGCAAGTCCCGAGATCCCGAAGATCCCGAGTCGAAGCTCTGCCTACGAGAAGTTCGATTTTTGTAGAGATCTTCCAGATCTGCTGAGGATTACTACTTCTGCAAGTCGTACTGCTGTCCGATCATCTTCTGATCAAGTGAGTGTATACTACCTTTCATAAACACGATAATAATACAAGTATGGTTCGAGTGTATTAAGTATATTGTTGTTTATATGTGTGAGTGCGTAGTTACTTTCTTCTAACGCATGATTATGAAGTATTTTATACGAAATACGTGTTATGTGTGTGAATGTATGTTCACCCTCTTCCATCTCATAGATCTGAATTGCTTTCTGTGAAATACGTGTTATGTGGGTATGCCTCATCTGTTATCTGGAATATATATTGAATGAAAATGTTATACAGGTTTTAAACTATGTATGAAAATATATATTTTTATCTACTAATATGTTGGGTAGAACATGGGTAGATAGTTGGTGTGTAATAAAAAAAAGAGAGGCCTCGATGTTGTTGTTGTTGTTGATCTAGTTATTCAGCAGAGTATGGATAACGACCACGGACTCTTTCTAGACAGTCTAGTGGAACGCTAGCAAGTTCATAACCTATAGGTGTTGTGAACGATGTGTTCACCGGTGTACTCTATCCCCCTCATGGTTGCCTTTAGGATATCTATTGTTGAGGAAACCCCTTAGCAGTGATGTCCGTCCCAATGAAAATCCTAGATTAGGTCCCTTGAGATAGATGTTGTTTTAGGGACGTAAAGTGAGGATAACGGGAATGGGTAATCGGGATAGTGATTGGTTGGTGAAATTAAATATAATTTATTTATTGTGGGTTGAAAACCCTATATGCTCACCAGGCTCCCAAGCCTGACCCGCTCAGTTTTAATTGTATTATAGGTAGTGGCGCGAGGGCATAAGATGGTTGAATCATCAAATTGTTTTGTTTACAAGTCTGTATATGTATATATTTGTTGAATAACTTGTAATGTTATCGTTTATGCTTTATGGTCTGTATCGGAACATGACATCCCGAGTTTTGATTATATAATGAAAATGCATCTCTTGATGAAATGCTTTGATAAATATTATATTATCATGTTTTGTTTTGGGAACAAATTCCGCAACTCTTTCAAATCAAAAGGATTTACTCTGAAATTATTTAAAAGCATAAATGAAAATCGATATTTTCTGGCCGAGATTTTGGGGATGTCACAAAAGCTCTATTCAGCAGCCTCATGGAATTGAAGATCCTCCCGTGGCTCCTTCCCAATCCACAGAAGGCGAATTTTCAGCTGATCCACCTCCTCCAAGGACAATTATTATTTGTAATCGCTTTGATAAAGAACCTAAAAACAACAAATCTCGCATCACAATCAAGCAAGGGAAACGGACCATCACTGCCAGCAAAAGTGATGGATTACTTTTCATGAAAAACTCGAATGAAAATCGCAAGGCTAAAGACCCTGTGCTGAATGTGACTGATCTCAAAAAGTGAATGTTTGGTGACGAGTATGAAGATTGATCCGGATTCCGAATGTGGTGAGTATGCTCGAATGGATTCGAATTTATCGTATGTTGTATTTCAGAGGTAGATCATGGTGAGGACACGTCTTATGCCTGAGAGCAGTGGGGCCAGTGATGAGGAGATCCGCCGGATCATCCATGAGGAGGTGGCTGCGGCCATCAAGGCAGAGATACCATAGATGTTCGGGTCTATTAAGACCACGTTGATTGAGACTTTCGAAGAGCGTTATGCTACTCTTTCTGAGGCTGCAGTTGCAGCGGCCACTGTAGCTATTGCTGCCGCGAGGCCGCAGGGTGGTGATGCGTTGCTGTTCCGAGAGTTCAGCAAGACAAAACCGCCAGAGTTTGATGGGACCCAGGACCCAGTGGCGGCTATGAGATGGATTTCAAACATAGAGGGGTGTTTCTTTACTTGCTCATCTCCTGAGCATTTGAGAGTCTGGTTCGCGCTAAACCAGCTTCGCTTGGGAGCGAAGGACTAGTGGAAGTTTGTGACGGCGCACTTTACGCCTGCTGAGCTTGCGGCAGTGACCTGGGAGAGGTTCACTGCCATGTTCCGAGATAAGTACGTTCCCCAGGTGGAGAGGGAGCGTTTGGACCAGGAGTTTTTATAACGCCCTTGTTCCCAGGCTAGGCATTATCATTGATGTAATAGTCTAGGTTAACCCTTGTAACTCTTTTTGGAGTATTAATGATGAAATATTTGAGTATTATGTGAATTATCTGTTTACTTTCTTAATTATTATAATTTAATGAATTAAGAATAAAATAAGCGTCAAAATTAAAGTATGAGATAAGCCCGATATCTTTGCATAAAGATGTAGTGGTCGAAACAAGGATTTCGAAGATATAAAGAATGCCAAAATCCGAGTTATAACGAAGAAGTTATGACCCGTCAAAGTTTCGCGACAGAACCGGCAACGCTGAATGACGTAAAAAGTGAAATTTACGTAAGAGCGATATTTAGCCTTAGTGATCTAAACGAAAGTCGTAGAGTTCGTTAAACCGAGAGCGTGTATAAAAAGAACCCCAAATATGAATTCGTATGAGGAAGTTATGATTCTTCGAAGTTTCGACATAGCGGTATGTAGCCCGAATACTTGATTTGAGATCGAGCGGTTTTTAGCCGAAACAATCTAAATGAGAATCGAAGGTCTCGTTAATAGGAGTAAAATGATAAAAAGATAGGCGAAAACGGACATCGGATGAAGAAGTTATGATTTTATAACGGAGTTTTCCAATCCCGGCCTACTAAAAATAAATAATAAAAATAAATCAAAATTAGCCGATGGAGTCTAAACGAAAGTTGTAGATCGTAGTCTCACCTACGCGTGGATATAAAGAACGTCGACAACGGAGTTCGTATGAGGAATATATGAACTTTTGAAGTTTATTAAATATTTTCGATATTTAATTTAAATATATATTAACCGATATTATCCTTGGGGGAGTCAGCGACCTTATCGTCATTACGCCCAACATAATTTCATATTATGCCCAGCGTAATTTGAAGTTCCAGCCCCTATAAAAGGAGGTCGAGAGCATCCCGAAGCCCCGGTATCATTCCCGAGCCCTGAAGCAAGTCCCGAGGTCCCAAAGATCCTAAGAAGTATGATTCCCGAGCCGAAGCACTGCCCACAAGGCGTCCGATTTTTGTGAAGATCTTCCAAATCTGTCGAAGAATACTACTTCTACAAGCCGTAGTGCTGTCCGATCATCTTCTGATCAAGTGAGTGTATGGTTACTTTCTTCTAACGCATAATTATGAAGTATTTTATATGAAATACGTGTTATGTGTATATTTTGTTGTTATATGTGTGAATATATATTCACTTTCTTCTATCTCATAGATCTGATTTATTGTCTATGAAATACGTGTTATGTGGGTGTGCCACATCTGTTATGTTGAATATGTATTGAATGAAAATGATATACAGGTTTTAAACTATGTATAAACATATGTATTTTTATCTACTAATATGTCCGGTAAAACATGGGTAGATAGTTGTGTGATAAACAGATGAGAGGCCTCGATGTTGTTTTGATCCAGTCATCTAGCGGAATTTAGATAACGACCATGGACTTTTCTAGATAGTCCAGTGGAACGCTAGCAGGCTAATAACCTGTAGGTGTTAATAAACTTGGGTGTTCATTCGCTGTATTCCATCCCCCTCATGGTTGCCTTATTTGACTTATATTGCTGAGGAACCCCCGAAGCATGTGTTGTCGCCCCGATGAAATATTCTTAGACTAGGTCCCTTATGTTAGTTGTCTTAGGGACGTAAAGTGAGAATAACGAGAATGGGTAATTGGGTTATTGTTGGTTGGTGGAAATTAAATATAATTATTTATTGTGGGTTGAAAACCCTATATGCTCGCCAGGCTCCCAAGCCTGACCCACTCAGTTTATTTGTATTATAGCTAGTGACGCAAGGGCATAGGATGGATGAACCATCAAGTTATTTTGTTTACAAGTCTGTATATGTATATATTTGTTGAATGACTTGTAATGTTATCGTTTATGCTTTATGGTCTATATCGAAACATGACATCCCGAGTTTTGATTATATAATTAAAATACATTTCTTTATGAAATGCTTTGGTAAATATTATTTTATCACGTTTTGTTTTGTTTTCTCTTGGGTTCTCTCATGTTCTTCAAAATTAAAGAATAAATAATGATTGATCACTTTGTATGATGCATATTGTCCTTTTAGTGGGCACAAACTTGTGGTGATTAATACCAAGACAGGGGTGAGGATTCAACAAAGAGGAGCAATATTGAAGGTTAAATCGTTGGTTGAGCCCACCGAAAACCTTTTCTGGTTCAACTGCCTTCACCTCCTCATATATATTTTACTGATTTTGTCCTCTTTTAGGTTCATATATATTTTTTATCATTTCATCAAATCATGTAATCTTTTCAAGACTCTTTTATATATATATATATATATATATATATATATATATATATATATATATATATATATATATATATATATATATATATATATATATTCACATTAAACTTCCTTGTGTATTTATTCATAATGCATTCCAATTAGGTTTCTATGCATTGTATGAGGTTAATTTAACCCACGAATCTTCACATGTTCAACTCTATATTTATCAAATTTTCCTATAGATCTGATTTTTATGTTATTTTGTAATTTTGACTGTATGAATTGGGCCGAAAATCAAGCTTCCACAAGAACAAAGTCGACTTGCAGTATGAAAACAATTATTCTAACTACTCACAGCATGAACATAGCTCTAACACTCTTCACAAGAATTAGAACGTGGTGTTTAGTGTATCAACTGTTATAAAACATAAACTATCTTTTTAACTATTCGGTCATATTTTTTATCACTCTTTTTCAATTGAATATGTCATTTGGTTAGATTAGTGAGTGATTATTTCTCTTATTTGGTCTCTGTAACATGAAGAAATCTCATTTTGTCCTCTTTTAGGTTTACATATTTTTTTTATCATTTTTTTAGAATAAAATGCGTAACTTTGATACTCAGTGTGAAATAACACATAGTCGCATTCTAAATAAAAAAAACCTTCAATATAAATATAAAACTTTAAAAACAATCGATATTAATAATTTTATATATTGATAATTGATATTAACATTAACATAAAGCCATACATTCATGAACGGTCAATGCGATTAAATAAAAAACTATAAAATAAAATAGTCAAACATTTATATTATGTGTTATCTGGATAAAAAAAATCCAATCATTCATATACATTCAATGTGATTAAGTCAAAAAGATCCTTCGAATATATTTATAAAGTCAAAACAATCTTTGATTAGGATTAACGTTGTGAGAAACATCTATTTAGGATTATGAGTGTGAAGATTAATCAAATTGTAAATAATGTTTACGAAATGTAGAATTAGCCAATTAGGAATTACAACATTAATGAATAATATAACTATTGGCATGATTGGAAGATTTGTGATCAACCATTGATGGTTTGATTGTTCGTTCATCTCCTAATAAGTGAGGATTACTTAATTATATTTTGAAATTTAAATGGGTCTTAAATATGTTTGACAATATTATTTTATAAATAATCTATAATTTTTATATATTAAAATATAAAGTTAGCGGTTCGGTTAATAATGATTCAGTTAACCTATAAAACCATAACCGAACCGTTAGTTATCGGTTAACAAAATTTCAAACTGAACCAACGGTTTTTAAAATGTTGTTACACCCCAAAACCAAGAACGGCGGAAACGTTCTGGGGCGGAGGACGTCATGTACAGTATCACAACAATGAAAAGTAGTAAACAAGCAACAACATCATCCATTTCATTAATAATATAATTTTTATACATGTGTTCTGTCAAATTTTGATAAACACTAAAGCACAAATCAAAATGAAAGATGAGTCTTGAACAAGCTCCATCTTCCTTTCTCCTTGCATCGGTACCTGTCTATGATGACCTGAGGATACAAGTAATTTTGAAAGCGAGTATCAGCTTTGAAGCTGGTGAGAGCATAAGTATTTTAGTGTGTTAATTTGTACGTAAGTATTTGTATGTAAGAATTTGTATATGAACTGTAAGTATGAAGATGTTTGTAAAACAACTGTAAACGTTTGAAAAACCTAGAAATCCCTATGATTCCTACTTTATATAAAGATGTCTTCTACCAAGACTTAACTGTTCTCAATGTAGTCTTCTACCAAGACTTAATTGTTCTATATGTTCGTTTCTTGTAAGAGTGTGTAATTTTCCCAAGTGTAACTATTATTAACAAAATATAGTTTTTACATTTATAGTTTAAGTGAAAAGATCACTAAATATATGTACAGGGAAAATTAATGTAGCACTAAAATGTAGCTCTATAAGAACTACTGTTGTACTAACTACCTTAAACCGGATTTATATTAAGGCATCATGTGATTAATTGCACCATACTATCGACTGCTAACAACGACATACAAATGGTCGTAATAACGGAATGACGTTTGGCACCCGCAGACCTGCAGGTCCGGCTGTAGCTAGCAGCAAGGTGTAGGATATTCAATCCAGTATAGATCTATACGCAAACTCACGCTCTCCCTCCAAGAGAATTCTGGCTACAACTCGGGCCATGACATTTAAGGCATGCTCCGATACAATGGATCACAATTTTGTTAATGTGACAACCCGAAATTTCCATTCTAATCAAACCATTTCAATCCAATAGAAGTAGAGTAGTTACAGTGAAAAATTCAGACTTCGAGTATAAGTTTGGCAGCTTTCAGGGTTTTACACCTAAGGAGATATTAGGAGAGTGGATGCACTAGGATTTTGTGCAACACTGTAATTCCATTACTCTAGGTCATTAGAATCCATTCCGAGAATAGAAATATTTTCTGCCAAAAATCTCAGGACTACAAATAGAATTCTGAAACAAATTGGTTCATTAGTTGAATTCCAATTAGAGAAAAGCAAAATTCTCTCTCACGGATCTTCGGGTTTTCATCCCAAATCATGAGTACACTTCTCTAGTTGTGTTTTAATTCTTGTTTTATGCTTATTAACATAGATTGTATGTCAAATGCATGAGATCCGGGAGTTTACCGCCCAAGAACGTTCTTGGGGAGTAAACTCCAAAATCAAGCTTAAAGGCCACCTAGTCCCATTTCCTTGTTAGGCAACTAGTTAAGGATAATATGTATGTACATTTGAGACAAGAGATCAATCAAGAAACACCCAAGTTAGGAGTTCACGGCCCAAGAATAGGTTAGGCCGTAAACTCCCATGAAAGTTGCTCAAATGGTGCTTTTAAGGCACCTAAGGCTTGGACTCTATTTTAGACAAATACCCTAATGTGTTTAGAACATAGAAAACATAGGAAAAGCTCAAGTGTTGAAGAGTTTACGACCAAGAGTAGTTCTTGGGCCGTAAACTCCTATTAAGGGGTCAAATGACACCCTAAACCCTTCCTTGAGCCAAGAAACAATTTGGGCATGTACCTAAATAAGTTATGGACTAGTCAAAACACTTAGAACTCCATGAGTGAGGGAGTTTACGGCCCAAAAGGTTCCAGGGCCGTAAACTCCATAAAATGGTACCAATTGGTGCCATAAACCCTCCTAAAGCCAAGTACTAAAGTCTAGATTTGTTCCTAGCAATGTTTGAGACTTGAAAGCATCATAATAACCCTCCCAAGGGAGTTTACAGCCGTAAAATCCAAGGGAAAGTGGTCTTTGAGCCGTAAACTCCCCAAAGGAGTCAATGTGGTGCCCAAACACTTGTATAAGCCTTGAAACAATTCCACTATGGTTGTAGTAATTCTAAGTACCATTCCAAGCCTTGGTTGAGAGTTTACGGCCAGGAGCTTAATCCCCTGGGCCATAAAACTCCAATGATTATGGTCATTAGACCTTAAACTCACATTAGGGGCATTGCACTCCTTTGTTGCAACCCATTAGCCTCCTAGCACTTGTCCAAAAGTGTTTTCCTCACGTTTAAATGTTTATACTTGTATAATTAGTGATTTAATCTCTAATTATTTATATACATACGTCTTCATATGTAATTAGGATCATTGTGTGTGTCTAAGTCTTCACTTGACACCAAGCACTTGTCCGATCCTTCCGTACGATAACAGTCCGTTCAATTCCAGTCACTTACTACAGGTGAGGTCATACCCCTTAGCTAAAGTTTTAAACTACTTTTAAATGTTTTATGGGGGGATACAAGTAGAATCATGCTAGTTATTATATCAATCACATGCGATTAATAAGTAGAATTACACTAGTTATTATATCAATCACATGTGATTAATATACAACATTCAAAAGATTTGGCTACTCATTAGCTGTTTTACCAAACGGTTTCCTTCAAATGATTTTTTATAAACATTTTATATGTTTTAAACTACTTATTACACTGTACATCTTACTCTGTACATTACCTTTCAAAGTTATTTACAACTGTGTTTCAAACAAATGTTTCCTTATACTCAAAACTGTTTTATCATACTTATGTCTTCAAATTGTTTTGTAGATTGACATCAAGTCGATCTTTTCTTAAAATAATATTTATGTTACAAATGTCTTACAAAATTTACTTATGCTTTTATATTATTATAAATTGCATGCCTCTATATGTATAGTTATATAAGAAATGTTTAAAAGACTTAGGAAGGCTATCCACCCTATTTCCTTTTCGCGCTTGAGATGTTTGTCTGGTGGGATATCGAGTACTCGTCCGAAGGTCGTTTAAATATTAGTTATATATCATATGTACATATATAGTCATAAAAGGTCCTTCCAGTTCATCCCATGCCCTTGGGTAGCAAGGGTATACATCAATGACCATACATACCAGTTAGATTACTAGTAAACTACCATATGGGTAGTTTAGGAAGATACTAGAACCATTACTAGAACGCGATATCTTACAATGAGTCAGTTCAATCATGCGTCTATACATTACATAAACAACTATACTAGGAGGAGAACATATTCAACTATACTAGGAGGAGAACATATACAACTATACTAGAACGAGAAACATTACAGTACATTACTATACTTGCTAGATAGAAAGAACACACATTACAGCTAGCACAAGTAGAACATTACAGTACTCTACTATACTATTACATGATCACACTTACATAAGTCCAATTACATGATCACACTTATAGGAGTACTTTTACATAGATATTACAGGAGGAGCCCTATTACATTTTATATGTATCGACTCTGTTATCAAGTCCTCATTTTTATCTTTACCTTGTGAGACAATCGCATAATCGACGAGATAGATTGGATTTAATATCCTAGTACCAAAGGATACGTTGCGGGATTGACCATTCCTAGAATCTCTGTTAGCTACAGAGGTAAAAGCACATCCACTGATGTCAACGGTTGATACCATTACAGGTATACTTTTGGGGACCGGCTATTCCTATACCCAGCTGTTAGCAACAGAGGTAAATGTACATCTACGGATGTCTTCAGTCAACCTTCTTATTTGCCCTAGTACCAAAGGGGAATACTATCACAGTTAGGTCTTGGTAGAAGAATACATTAAGAACAGTTAGGTCTTGGTAGAAGACTACATTCAGAACAGTTAGGTCTTGATAGAAGGCTACATGAGAACAGTTAAGTCTTGGTAGAAGACTCCTTTGTTACTAATAGGAATCATAGGGATTTCTAGGGTTTTTCAAACGTTTATAGTTGTTTTACAAACATTTTCATACATGCAGTTCATATACAAATTCTTACATACAAATACTTACATAGAAATTAAGACACTAAATACTTATGAACTCACCAGTTTCAAAGTTGATACTCGCTTTCAAAATTACTTGTATCCTCAGGTCATCATAGACAGGTACCGATGCAAGGAGAAAGGAAGATAGAGCTTGTTCAAGACATATCTTTCATTTTGATTTATGCTTTAGTGTTTATCAAAATTTGACAGAATACAATTGTATAATAATTATTTTATTAATGCAATGGATGATGTTGTTGCTTGTTTTACTACTTTACATTGTTGTTGATATTATACATGACGTCCTCCGCCCCAGAACGTTTCCGCCATTCTTGGTTTTGGGGTGTGACAGATTGGTATCAGAGCATTGTTTATAGTGAATTAAGTATATCAACCCATAAAAGATATACTAACTATAAATACATAAGGGATTAAAAATACTCTAACCAAGAGTTTATACTTTAAATAATAAAATATTTAAGTTAGTATAAGTGCCTGCATTCATACTAAAATCAGTGTCACTAGGACAGTACAAAAGAATTACGATTATTGGGCAACACAAGTGGGCTTAGAGACATATGGTCAAAACTGGGAAGATATACCCTGATCACCTATACTATCCGAGGGTTGACTAGCATGTGCCTAAGTTTAAGTGTGTGGTTGCAACAATGCGAAAATCTTACCAACCCTACCACAATGAGAACAATAGAACACAACATTAAAAATTAAAATACTATAGGAGTATTTGGTCTTACTATAAGTACTTTATACTTGAGAACTAAAACGGGATCTTCATTACTAAGTTGATAGTTGCTAAGTGGATACACGGAGGCTATATGTAATTAGGATATTATAGACTTAGAATCTGTGATAATTTTGCCTTACCCCTATTCTGTGTGAATTTGGAATTAAGGTCACTTATTCGAAAGTCTATCCTGTTTAGATTACACATAGCTGGTATGCACTTCACAAATAGCGATCTAACTAATGAAGGTTTTCTAAATACTTATCTAGATAGTTCGTCTAATAATTATTCTGTTACCCTAAATTCTCTCATAGAAAACATAGCTGGACTCCATCCCCTTGGCAACCAGTATCTTCCGAATGAAGTCATAGCTGGTTGGTTTGGAGAAGAACTAGAGAATGATCATCCTATCCCCTTGAATGATCACTATGATGAAGACTTTTCGTATGATGCTTACTCCGAAACAGAGGTTGAGAACCTACCCCACGCAGCTCCCTTTCCAATTCCTAACCCTCGTCCGGCTTTTTCATGACCCACCCCTGAGTGAGTGGAATGCCTGGAAACATGGAGCCAAGGACAAGATCAGTCTATGCCATTTGATGGCGACCGAAGCTTTTATGACTTGAGCAATGGGGGCTCAGCAGATTGAGTCTTGCCAAATCTTGGTCCGCAGAGTGACCCGAAAAGAGATTCAACGCAGGACAGCCCTACATCAGATTACAGAAATAGTCGCCTATGCTAGAAGGCATACCCTCCACACCATTCATCTAGAAGATGCTCACGAGAGATCAGAGAGAAACCATGAAACCCTGCTGCAAACACTAGCTGAAACTCGAGCCGAAGTCTTAGAGCTCCAAGTACGCCAGATGGTGTGCGAAAGACACCTACTTGACATGGAACGTCAATTGGCTGAACTAAGAGTTCACCAGAGGGATGACCGTCGCCAGTAGTAGACGCTTTACTTTATTTTCCTTATAAAGAGGAATCGTATTTTTCTGTCTATGCCTGATATGGCATTTTCTATGAAATTATCTTGTACCTTAAGTACTTTAGTTAGGTATTTATGCTGTCAAGAACTATCTTCTGTGGATATGATGTGAGTCCTTTACAAGGTCATTTTCCCCGAATCTTTACGTCATGAATATCAAAGATATTGACAGTCGGCTAACTTCTGTGTCATTCTTTATTCAAGTACTCTTATCATTCTTTCATTTGACTATATCTGAAACATGCTTTAGTTAAGCCATTTGACTATAGTAATTTAGCTCCGGAGACATTTCCAAGTCTCTTTCAGTGGTTGGATCTTGTTATTCACCAACCCACGATACCTCGGCTTGCAAACCAAACGTTTTGAGACCATTCTACGAACATACCACTACTCATTACTAGGACTGCATCATAGGGATGTAGGTCAAACCTTCACGAACATACTTTAATTCTGTACTAGGACTGCATCATAGGGATGTAGATCAAACTTTCGAGAACATAGTCATACTCTTTACATGAACAATCTAAGTACATCAGGGTCAAACAGAATCTCTCACAAAATCCTTATCTTTCGTGTTAAAGGATCATGTCATCATCCGGAAGCAATCAGTCGAACAGGGAAACCACCGCTTTTCCTATGGACGCCGCTACCTTTCAAACAGCAGTTACAGCTGTCGTAGTGGCTGCCGTAACCGCGGTCCTTGCGCACGGTAGCGCAAACAGCACAGTCAATGCTACTGATGGGAATGAAGTTTCCAATCGTGGTATCCATCAAAGAAGTCGCCAAACAGTAACAGTCACAGGCTCGCAAAGCCAAAAAGTAGAGAACAAGAAACAAAAGCGTCAAGCTAGGAAGGAACGAAAGAGATCCCAAAAGCTGGCTATACAACAACAGCAAGTGGAAACCCATGCCGTTCCCGTATCGAGCAGGCCATACGAGGGAAAACTCCCGAAGTGTGATAGGTGTAGTTTCCATCATCATGGAGCTTGCCATGAGAGGCAGTGTTGCAATTGCCTAAACATAGGGCACCTTGCTCGTAACTGTGGAGCACCGGCGCGACCCATCACTCAAGTCCCTTTCATCGGGACTAACCCTGCACACAAGATTAGTTATAGCACCGAACGGTTTAAGAAGCAATTTTCAAAGTGGAGTAACGAGGAAGGCACTCGTGTCCACATAACATTGGCTAAACACCGCAATCCCGTCTCCAAGGCTAGTACTAGCCAGTCATGCCACCAATGCGGTGAGATAGGGCACTTCAAGAAAGATTGTGCAATAACAAAGAACTCGGGTGCTGATGGGAAGATTCTCAGGATCACAGCTGCAGGAAAGCCTACTCCGGAACCACATTAATGTAATTAAGGCATTTCGTTGTAACAAACTTATAAACTATCTAGAACTAGTGCAACTAGAGTCTTACCTTTTGAGAGATCCTGTCTGTATAGGGAGTCTCGTGCTGCATATACTTGTCTTTTGTAGTATATCTTATTCGCAGCAATAGTCTTGTGGTAAATCTAAAGTACTGTAACTCTGTTCATCGTTGCACGGTCGTGTTTTTGTCTGTAAACGTTTTATGTTCAAATCTAATGTCTTTAAGATTCAGTATGATTCCGACATTATCATACGACTCGATTCAATTTGATCCTCACCAAAAACAGCTTCATGCATACATCTCTTTCTTCTAGATCACTTTTCCAACGAAACCGTCATATCAGAACACTGAAGTACTCATGCCAGGAGTACCTCTTATTTATTTTCTTTCCGAAGAAGTCCCCGACGTACGACTCGTGCAGTACGTCAAGTTCAATCCAAGGATTCATGCGATTCATCTATCACTGAGGAAGGTATACGTAAGAGTTATATATGATCAAGCTTCTACAGGTTTACAATTGATGATTCCATTTTAACTTCTTTTTCCCTGATGGGATGTGAACTTAAAGAAGAATCAGTTCTTCGACTACCTTTTCAACCTTAATTATATGTGACTCGTATACCCGAAATTGTGATTGTGAAACCACGTATGAATTCTGATATGAACTTCAGGACGGAGAACTGCTTGAGCCTACGAGTAATCACATCGTCATGTGAACACACTTAGAACCCAGTACGACTCCCGTAAACAGATCACCCTATAGTTTAACACCTACGGAGATACAAGAACAGTCCGGACAATTTAGCAAACTACACAGAAATAGAATTTGAAGACTAGGTTTCTCACCCTAGGGAACCCCGGTCATATTCTCCCAGAGATCGACGGATTGCATCGTATGTGCCTCGGATATCGAGGACTCCGTCAAGATTTTCATAGAAATCGTTATCTCTGCCTCGCATAGACAAAATGGTTGAGCAAACGCAAGGAAAGAAACTACTCCCCGTAATGGACCTAAGATCCGAATATCACCAGTCCGAGTGTTAGGGAAAAATGTCTGGAAGACTACCTCCTGAACTCGATACGGACACTCCGAGTCCGTAGTGATACCCTTCGGATAGGACCAATACGCCATAGTTTTCATGAGCTAAATGAATAGGGTTACGTCTTTCTTACTTGGATCAATTCGTCATTTCTCCAAGTAATGACTAACTTATCTACCCTCATAGTAAGAAGAAAACCCATGGAAACAGTCCCTACAGAAGAACTCTAGCGAAGTTCTCTAGGCACGAGTTTTGAAATTGAAGAGTCAAATTTCTATGACACCCTGTTAGTAAAGTGAGAAATTTTGAGCACTCTTTCAATTTGTCAAAGTCGTTGAGCATTTATCGACACCAGAGACGCCGACAGTCTTTCGCCAAATTCTAGGTCTTACCGACCTACCGTCTTAGTTCATTCAGAACTCCTCGCAAGCTACAGAAACTCGTATGACTTTGACCCAGAAGGGGGTGGCCTTTGACTGGGAAGTAAGAAGAAAAAGAAACCTTTGAAATTCCAAGTGAGTGACCAAGTTCTTTAGGATAACTCACTCTGGGAATGGCTTGATATGCTTCGGAAAGCATGGAAAGCTAAATCCAATATAGTTAGGACCTCTGAGATTCTCATCAGAATCGGTCCTGTGCCTCGCACAAACTAGACCTACTCCGCGTACTCAGCAACATACATTCTACCCTTCGCATCTCGATCGTGAAACCGTACCTTTCCGTTAGGACTCTTGCAAGTCCACTCGTTGAGATCCTCGCCTTCGTATTAGAACCGTAGTGACCCTCGACCAAGAGGTCAAGCGGACGAAGCAACGCCGTCGCCAGTTAGTGAAGGTTCGTTGGAATACCAACCGAGAGCCCGATTTCACTTAAGTGCGCTAGAACCAATCGATTAGGAAGTTTCCTCCTCACGACTCGATCATTCGTACATACTTCCTTGCCTAAATTCTAAAATTGGCCTTTTCTGGCCGAGATTTTGGGGATGTCACAAAAGCTCTATTCAGTAGCCTCATGAATTTGAAGATCCTCCCGTGGCTCCTTCCCAATCCACAGAAGGCGAATTTTCAGCTGATCCACCTCCTCCAAGGACAATTATCATTTCTAATCGCTTTGACAAAGAACCTAAAAACAACAAATCTCGCATCACAATCAAGCAAGGGAAATAGACCATCACTGCCAGAAAAAGTGATGGATTACTTTTCATGAAAAACTCAAATGAAAAACTCGAATGAAAATCGCAAGGCTAAAGACCCTGTGCTGACTGTGACTGATCTCAAAAAGTGAATGTTTCGTGACGAGTATGGAGATCGATCCGGAATCCGAATGTGGGCTTTTGATCCCGAGTCGAACACATGGGTCATTATGAGGAACTCTGGTGTCCCTGAGTACTACAAAAGTATCCATGATTTCAACTCTTGGACAAAAGTTGATCTTGCTGAACTTTCAAGAGCCCCATTTCATAATCCTTCAGAAGATCCAATGTGCGTCAAATTTGACCCTGAATCAGGCAAGCCCATGAAGCTTATCCTATGGCCAGCAACGATGAAGACTGTGAAAGCCCTATGTAGAAAGGATAAGGATATTATTGACCCTGAATCAGGCAAGCCCATGAAGCTTATCCTATGGCCAGCAACGAAACAACTCAAGGAAATTGCTATCCCTCAACATTTTCATGAGGGATACCTTGACAATATGGAATTTTGGGCGTTTGATGATGAAACTACCACTGCTGCCATTAAATTCAAGGATAGAGAACAAGTTCTAAGGCTGATCAATGCTAAGGATCTTCTCAGATTTAGAGAAAAGGATATTCGTACTCTGTCTCATCACCAAATCATTCGCCGAAAAGATGTTATGGAGGCTGCTGCAAAAGAATTTACTGAAATGGTCACCACAATCATAAATGGAAAACTTTGGATGGGATCCATGGGAAAGTCTGATCTGAAGCTGTTTGAAAAATCCGGAGAATGAAGACCAAGTCAATGCCAGCTTCAAACCAAGGGGGAGATTGATAGGGTATAGTTTTGTGGTTTAGTCTAGGCATTCTATTGTATAGATCTTGGTAGGTTGATAGAGCATGGTGTAGTGGTCGATATTGGATAATATTGTATGTGTGTGCAACTTTGCTCGTTTGTGTGGCCACACACACCGTGTGCGGCCGCACATACGTGTGTGGTTGCACACTAGTGTGCTGTTGTGGGTAGTATGAAAAGGGTTGTGTCATTGTGTTAGGAAGTAAGTATGTGTGAACAGTGACGTCTATATGTGTGTGTTTTCAGGGTGTACTTGACATTTATAAGTAAGAGATGTGTGCATGCTTGATGTTATTCCTCTTCTACTCCTTCTACATTATACACTTTAATTGATTGATCGATTGCAATTCATTGACTACTAATTTGGATTCATTGATTGGGAATTACAATTTGTTAAGAAGGAGTATCCAATAATGAATCGAGATTGTGATTCGAAGGTCATGATTGGAAGACTAACGTGAGATAGAGAGTGGGTGCATGATCGAGTACTGCTTGCAGTCAATAAGTCTTAGAGATAGATACTAATCCAAAGGAATATAGAAGTTATGATTATTACCTAGGATGAAGAGATAAGATAGGGAGTCATTATACAAGCCCTGTTTGGTTGATGGTTCAGGACGTAATCATCCTAAGGGGGATATAATTGTGACGCCCGCAGATCTGGGCTAGTCAATTTAGAGACAATGAGCATCAAAAATTAGTTTTTGATGGAAGATTATTTATAATGATTAATCTTAACCAAGTTATAGTATACGTTACAAGGGTTCCGTACATATAAAGAACGTCGAAATCCAAGTTATAACGAAGAAGTTATGGCCCGTCGAAGTTTTTCGGCAAAACCGACACTACACCGGGAATCGTAAAAAGTGAATTGACGATAAAATAATTTCTCTCCTTAGCAATGTAAACGAAAGTTATAGTATACATTAAACCGAGTGTGTGCATCAAAAGAACGTTAAAATCTGACTTCATATGTGGAAATTATGATTTTTCTAAGATTTGGCATAGAAGTGCACAGCCCGAAATTCAAATTTTAGATCGGTTGATTTTTGGCCGATGGAACCTAACCAAGAATCGAAGATCTCGTTAACAGTAGTGCAATGGTAAAAGGACAGACGAAAACGGACGTCGGATGAAGAAGTTATGACTTTTTAACGGACTTTTCATGTTCCCGCCTATTAAAATATCACTTTAAAAATAAAGTCAAAATTAGCCGACAGAGTTTAAATGAAAGTTGTAGAATATGTCTCCGCCTACGAGTGCATATAAAGAGCGTCAAAAACAGAGCTCATATGAATGAGTTACAAATTATATTAGCATATTTACGTATTAAAATAAAGTATAAATCATATATGCGTACACATATATATGCATATGTATATATCATTAGAAAGGTTTCGACGATGCGGTTAATGTTGAATACTTTCGACATTAGTTTAGTACAAATAACATTAAATCTATTAAAAATACTATTATAAAGGGGGGTTTAGATGTTTATATAAGTATAAGGTCATTAAGTAAGTATGAGGGTAGTTTTTAAAAATTCAATTACTATAAATAAGAGCTTTGGGCTCTTATATTTCTTGTATCATTCTCTTTTCAAAAGTCTTTCTCTTCTTATCCCCCGAGCATTTCGGTCGCTCATGATTCGACTTCTCTTTCTGTAGTTTTAGTATAGTAAGGTGAGTGCTGAAGCGCTGCACGAATCTTTGTTAGAAAGATTCAACGACGAAGTTATGCCCCTGTAGTTTTAGTATAGTAAGGTGGGTTATTATTATGACTTATATAAGTGTCGTTATAATATCTTTTTAACTAATCATGGTACGGGGAATCTGGTTTAAAGGGCTGCATAGGGT
This sequence comes from Lactuca sativa, assembly GCF_002870075.4. Lineage (NCBI taxonomy): Eukaryota > Viridiplantae > Streptophyta > Magnoliopsida > Asterales > Asteraceae > Lactuca > Lactuca sativa. Next base: position 154,533,386 of record NC_056623.2, on the reverse strand, counting down.
TGTTGGATTTCAGAAGTGCTATATGCCAAAATGGTCCTGCCCTCCGATGTTTTATGTCTGGCCCTGTACATAGTAGTTGGAAAATATTGTTTAAATGCTTATATAATAATAATAATAATGATAATAATAATAACAATAATAATAATAATAATAATAATAATAATAATAATAATAATAATAATAATAATAATAATAATAGTAAGACTAACAATTAGTCACTGCAAATATCAGACTAAAATCTAGTGGTAATAATACTAGGTTTTGTCGAAGGAAATTATTTTTAAGAAGCGAAGCGTTGTCTGAGTTTGAAATCACCACCTTTACGGGTGAGTGCATAGTTACTTTCATCTTAGATATAGATATGAACTATTTTATATAAACTACGTGCTATGTGTGCATATTATTTGTATACTTGCTATCTGTGCTGGATTAACAATTTTATATAAGTTTTAAATGATTTAAATTGTATATGTATTTTATATCTATGAATATGTTGGGTAAAACATGGGTAGATGTAAGATGAGAGATGAAAGATGATATGAGTGAACAAAGGCAACTATAGACTTAGTGCCTAATAAATAACATCGGCAGCTGTGGACTTAGTGCCAATTGAATAAACGTTGGTAGCTATGGACTTAGTAACTATTAGATAAACGTTGGTAGCTATGGACTTAGTACTTGTTAGATAAACATTGGTAGCTATGGATTTAGTATCTATTAGATGAACACTGGTAGCTATAGATGTAATACCCGATGAATGAACTTTAGCAGCTATGGAATTAGTGCTTTACGAACAAGCATTGGTAGCAATGGACTTAGTGCCTATCATGTAAACCCTAGAAGCAATGGGCTTAGAAGTGAACGAATGCAAGATAGATGATTCTTAAGGTAGATCCTTAAGAGTAAGGAAGCTAATGGGGATGGGTAGTTGGGTTGATTGTTGATGTTTAAACATAATAATTATATTATTATGGGTTGAAAACCCTATGTACTCACCAGGTTTCCCAACCTAACCCACTCAAGCTTACTTGTATCACAGGTGTCGATACAGAGCTACTTTACACTAAGAGATTTAAAAGACATGTAGATCACTAGTGTAAAGGAATGTAGTTCTTTTTATGCTTATGTTTCTGTACTGACAATGACATCCCAAGGTTTTAAATGTAACAAAAGTACATTTCTTCGGAAATGATTTGATAACACATTAATCATGTTTTTTCTGGGAACAAATTCCACAACATTTTTATTAAAGAAGTACTCTGATCTTTATAAAGCATAAGCAAAATCGGTCTTTCCTGGCCATGAAAATGGCAATGTCACACTAAGGCCCAATAACATGAATTGTAAGTATTGGGCCCAATAGACATGGAATCGATAAATTTAGTTTGTTTGCTATTGCATTGTTTGTTTTAGCTTGATTGTTTTCTAAGTTGGCATAAAAAGTCCACCTTCTGCGATGATAGGTTTTGGCCCATCATGCCAAAAATTTACAAGTTAGGCATATTTTTGATGAAATTGACACCTTAGTTCCTTTAAGACCAAAAATTTAACTTCATGGGCTCATTTCAAATAAAATGATACTTTTAGTCCACTTTGGTTAAAAATAAGATTTTTGGTCCAATATAAGGAAAATTGACATCTTCGGCCCATTGTATATAAATTGACATTTTTGGCCCAAGTATATATATAAATTAATGATTTTGGCTCATAAAAATTTACATTTTCAGCATGTTTTAGAAAAAAATGACATTTTCAGCCCAAGTTTTGTGAAAATAACATTTTACGCCCAAATCCAAATAGAGTGACAATTACAGCCCATAAAACTGTAAATTTACTTTTTTGCCTCAAATTTGTGTTAAATGACAATTTAATCCATAAAAATCATAAATTTACAAATTTAGCCTAATGAAACTGTGAAGGCCCATATTAAGGCCCATTATGCAAATTTTAACACTTTTGGCCCTTTTTAAAACTATGATTTTCTTAAAGACCCATTTTATGTAAATGTGATTCTTTTAGTCCTGGTAAAACCGTAAGTATCATAAAAATTCCATTCGTTTTGTTTATTTATAAAAAATCCCTTTACAAGATCTAGTTTAGTCATTCAACATCTTTAACATGTATAATACATTCATCTTCAAGGTAAGTTATATAAACTGGTTTAGTTCACAAATGTCATTAAGTCTTTGTTAGAGTTTTCGAGATTTATGGAGTTTCATCACAAAATCACAACACATAACATAGACAACACACATAAACAGGCACAAATACATAGATATAGCATATAAGCAACTTGTATTCTCCCCCAAAACATAGTAAAACCGAAAAACAAGGGGTATGAACTCACAATGCATTGATGTTTTCGGTCTTTGCTGATGAGATGAGGAGATCTCGGCCCTATATGTGTTCTTGAGATGATTTTCGAGCTCTAAGGTGTTCTAAGAGCATAGATCATAAAATAACGTGGGTTAAGAAGATATTTATGGTTTAAACTTGAAGTTAAACTATGGAGTCTAACAAAAAACATACCAAAAGTGAAGGGCTTTGATGAAGAGATCTTGGGGTGCCCTTGAAATTCTCAAAAATTAGAAGGATGAAATAGGAGAGTTTCTTGTGCTAGAGAGGAAAAAGTGAGAGAGTTCTTGAGTTTGAAGATGAAAAGTGAGGTTGGAGATGATGGCCCTATGGCTGAGAGTTAAAATGAAGAGAGAAAAGAAAGGGGAAATGTTGAGGTGATGTTGCATGGGTGCCTAAGATGTCCTTGTTATTTGCTATCTTATAGCATGGAAGTCCACCATGCAAAAATGAGGTGGCACTTGAAAGTTAAATCTTTTTTTTTAATTAGGCCAAGAATGGGCTAGGAGAAAAAGGAAGTGAGATAGTTTGGGTCATTCTTTGACTTAGTTCGAAATCATGAGGCCTAAAATGAATATCTTTCGGCCCATTGGGCCTTTATGGAGGTTCATGGCCCAATGAAACCAAAGAGAGTAGTTTACGGCCCATTAGTGCTAATGAAATCATTTATGGCCCAACATGGCCCATGAGGGATAAAATGAACTATTCTAGGCACATATGACCCAAAATGTTTTAGTTTCATGAATATGGGTTCAATTAGAGCCCAACTGGGGTTCCTAGACCCAAAGTAGTCAAATTGAAAGTTTATTGGTCCATTAGGCTCAATAAGAGGATCCTAGTCCATATTAACTACAACCGAGATTTCTAGGGTTTTCAATCCATATGAGATGTATTGTATTAGGTTTTGAACATAAATCAAGAGTCTGGATTCAAATGGATGGTTTAGATTAAGCATAGAGTATGATTTTCACTTAGAGTACATGACTTACAATAGATGATGTTTACATGAGAATAGAATTTCATAGCTATAATGCTAGGTGTGACAATATAGCATCCTACTTTCATGACAAAAGTACTGTTTATTGATTTTTTTAGGTTGTCACATGAATTTAAACAAAAGTTATGTTAAAAGACTAAAATGTCCTTTATTATGTTTCACAATTTCTTTATTATTTTATGCAAGCAATATGTTTCGATGAAAATTCAAAAACATTGATGAATACATATGAGATATAAATACTACTTGAATCCATATATATTTATCACAAAATATTATAATACACAAGATTTTTTTAACACTCATGATCAAAATTGATAACGACAGATAGGGGAAGATATAAAGATACCTGATAAAAAAAATTGAATAAAATTCTTGCCAGAATTATAATGGTAATCGATTCAAATATGAGATAATATTGGCAATCTATCGATGAAAGAGAATCAACAAATGCGTTTGACTAAAATAAGATTTGAGAACATGAACAAATTCAATAACATGATATGAATTTGAACAAATTAAATAACATGATATGAATTTAAATATGGTTAGAGATGAGATGATGCTGACAAGCTATAACAGATCATAAATATGAAACTTGAACTTTATACTAAATAGATCACAATAAATTGGGCTTTTAAAGGATACATAGATCAAGTCCAATAAAAAATGATGTATATTAGCACACACTTTCAAATTGATTCAAAGATTTTGAGAGACTCACCAAATATATCAAATCTTTAATAGATCATGTAGAAAATTGTCAAATCATGATCGTTCCTTGAAATAAGTCAATAACCTCTTATAAATTCATGTTACATTTATAATACCACTTTTTAGGGAAAAACCCAAATTCACAATGCAGAATGAAGAACGACATAACCAATTGTGATCAAAAAATATTTTAAGCTCAATTGCTTAAATGAGGAGAGCACTACAAAATAAATATGGTATATCTAGGTTAACTATTAATGTAAACCAAAATAAACAACTCTTTATTGTTTATGGATATTAAATATGTAGATCCAAATTAAAAATGATTGTGATATTCCTATCTTTTGAGGAGCATTACCAAATAAGTTAAATGGAATATTATCTATATAAGAAATAAAACCATTCAAGCCTCCTTCCTATCTCCTACGGAAAGCATTACACCACATGATTAATTCAAGCCTCCTTCCTATCAGTGCAATGGTGGCTGTCCAGAGGTGGAGATAGTATCAATGATCGGAGCAGCTTGGGTTATCTGTTCAGTCGGCAGTTTCGAGGTGAGTTATCCTCACTATATCGACAGGGTCTACGGCACCAATGCCGACCCTTTATCGGATGGAAATCCGGGTAGTGTCTGTTCTTATGATATTGCGGAATATGGGCCGAAAGGCATTATATGTTGTGGGCTGGAAGGCATTACATGTTGTGGGCCGGAAGGCATTGCGATGTGGACCGGAAGGTCATGGCCTGGAAAGGCGTATATGTGCAATTAGTATGTTGACTGATTCATAGGGCGATGTTATGCTAGTGACCGGGTAGACCGGTATCTCGGTTAGGGTAATGATATGTTATGTGATCTATTGATGACTATATGTTATGTGCACAGTTGCTTGGTCTGGGGATTGACCCGATATGTATGACTGTTCTATGATCTGCTATGTTATGTGGGCGTTTTATGTTATGGGCCGGAAGGCGATATGTTATGGGCCGGAAGGCGATATGTTATGGGCCGGAAGGCAATATTTTATAGGCCGGAAGGCGATGTGTTATGGGCCGGAAGGCGATATGTTTTGGACCGGAAGGTCGTGGCCTGGAAGGGCGTATTTGTGGTTGGTATTTTGGGGGGTATCTCACTAAGCTTTCGGGCTTACACTTGTGGTTTTATGTTTTCAGATTCTCAGGAGTCTGTGGCAAGGCAAAAGGCGTGATCGTACCGTTTCCCCGCGTTGGTGTTTTATGATTTGAATCTGGGAAAAATACTCTGTTAAATAATGTATTGAAAACCTTTTTTTGTAACAACGTTATCAAAGTGGGTGGTTTTTGAAAAGTTTTAATTGTTTTGAAATTTTGGTCGTTACATGTTGGTATCAGAGCCTTCGTTTGAGTGAACTGGAGGATTACTCGTGTTACTCCAGTCTCAAATCGAGGAAGGTTTTAAAAGAGAAATTAAAATGGTTTTCAAATTAAGTAAAAGGGGGACGCGGAGGTATGATCAGCCGGAGCCAGTATGTAACCCCAAATTTACCATTCATGACACTTGTTTTATTGAGCTTTGATAGAACAGCATGCTAGAGTTAGGCTAGGGATCTTCAGGATTTCATGATAATGTTGCCTGATTTGTGATGCCTGTAGCCTAGGGTCCCTTGTGGGAGATTCTCAGTGTTCCTCTAGTGGTGAGGGTTGATCATTGTTATACATGTTCTCTAGGGTATTGTGGTAATACTTCATACAAATATGGGTAGGTGTGGAAGGTAGTATGGGCCCGTACTACTGAAAGCACAGGACCCATACGCGTATCAGGGAAACCATGATCTCTAGGGTTGGGTTGAGAGAGTTGGATCCCAGGTTTGTGGGATGAGTCTGAGACTTGGTATGGTGTTTTTTCAGTATGGAGATTCCGAGGCATGATGAGAGTGGATCCGGATTCTGGATCGGGAGCTGGAGAGAGAGTTTCGGGTGGATCGGTGCCGTCTGAGGTTATCGATCAGATGAGCACGAGCGAGTTGGATGCGAGGATTCGCGAGATCCTGCATGATGCGGTTGTTGCACTGTTCCGGGCTAAGTTGCCGGAACTGTTTGGGTCGATCAAGACCGCCATGGTTGAGTATTTTGATGAGCACTATGCGACTCTCGCGGAGCCGGCTGCCGCAGCAGTTACAGTGGCTGTAGCAACGGCAGGGGGAGGAGCTGATAGGGATTGTCAGTATCGGGACTTTGATAATACGGAGCCTCCCACCTTCGATGGGGTTCAGGACCCGATGGTTGCTATGAGGTGGTTATAGAACGTGGAGGGGTATTTCTTCACGTGTTCATGCCCTGCTGATCTGAGGGTGAGGTGTGCTCTGAACCTGTTGAGGCTCGGGGCGAAGGATTGGTGGAGATTGACCACGGGGTCATACTTGGATGCGCAGAGGGCTGCGGTTTCATGGGATCAGTTCAGATAGATGTTCAACACTGGCTATGTTCCGCAGGATGAGAGGGAGAGATTGGCTCAGGAGTTTCTTGAGCTGAAGTAGGATTCGGAGTTGGTGACTGAGATCACCAGGATGTTCACTGAGAGGGCGATGTTTTGCCCTGAGTTCGCTTCGGAGCAGGCTCAGATGTCCCGATATATGAGTACGCTCAAGGGGGATATCAGACAGTTCGTGTCTGCGCAGAGGTGCGAGACCTTGTTGGAGTCACAGGACGCCGCTAGGTGGCGTGAGTTAGAGGTTGAGTTGCAGTTGCGTGAGCTGAGGCAGGCTCTGATGCAGTCGCAGCCGGCGCCAAAACGGTCCAGGGCCGTTGATGTTAGAGTGGGGGATCGGAGCGGCCACACTTGTGGGAAGTGTGGGATGGGTCACACCGGAGTTTGTTGGTCCGGTGGTGCATGCCGCAAGTGCGGAAAGGAGGGGCACTATACGCGGGGTTGTCGGCAGTCAGTACCGATTCGGGAATTGAGGATTTGTTATCATTGTCGTCAGGTTGGACATTTGAGGGTCAACTGTCCACCGCTTTCTACAGGACCGGTGCAGGCTCTAGCACCGGCCACTTTGAGGATTTCAGGTGGAGGTCAGGGTGGAGCGGAGCCCTAGGGGCTCAGGGTCGCGCTTATCAACTTGCGGCAAAGGAGGTCAGAGCAGTGCCAGATACATCTGCGGGTATGTTTCTTTCTTGATGTCTTGTTATCTTGCGATTATTGTGGTGTATTGTTTGTGTTGGTATCTTTGTGTGGATTCGATGCGGTATTCGTCGTTTTGTGGGTTTGGCATGGTTATGGATTCGTGTGTCGGGTTTTCGTCTTGGTATCCGTTGTTCCCTGAGGGTTTGGTATGATTATAGTTTGGTGTTTTGTGCTATCGTTGGTTATCGTTCGTGAGGGTTATTAGTGGAGATGCGGCATTGGGTTGAATGTTGGGTAGCATCTACACTCGTGGAAGGGATAATTGGAGATCGGATTCTTTTTGAGCGGATTGATCAGTGAGGAGATGTGTTTTGCTGAGGGTTGCTTATGCTTGTGGGAAGCAGTCAGTGTGTAAGTGTTCTCTTTGTGCGGGGTTGTTCTGGAAGGTCGTTAATGGCGACCGGTGGTTGTTCGTCAGTGCTTTAAGTGGGGGAGAATTGGAGAATTCTCTGGGAGATCGATGAGTATTTGAGGATGCTTAGCTGTTGGGATTCAGCAGTGTTCTGTCAGCCCAGAGTATAGGCTGATAGGAGCGAGAGTCGGGCATGCGGGGCGGGATACAGACCTAGGGCATTTGATTGTGGAGGCCTGGAAGCAGGCCGGGATCAAGTTTGAGTAGGTAACCAGGGTCATGTGATCAGAGTATTTGTATGCTTTATGTACGTGATGTGTTATACTACATTAATTCTATGGGATTTATGTTGTGCATGTTTATAGAGTTGGAACCGGAAGGTTCCCAGAGTTAGAACCTGAGGGTTCACAGAGTTTGGGTGTACGGACCCACAGAGATATAGCCTCGAGTGGATAATATGTGTTATGTGAGTCGGTCCAGTGATGCTGGAGACTCTGCTGGTATTGTTGGATCAGTTTGAGATTACGGATTGTGTATGTTGCAGTGTGATTGCATTGGAAGGTCTGGCTCCGGGTAGTGATCTTGTTTAGTTGAGGTAGTGCATGGGCTTGAGAGTCCCTGCGAGGAGAGTTAGAGTAAGTGTGTTAGATGGATAGCGGACACGCTAAGGGTGGTGTAGCATCGGGCGAGCACCGTGGCATTTGTCGGAGTGACATTGTGGCCGGTTGGATTCCTTGGTAAAGGAAGAGAAAGAGGTAAGAGGCGTGTAACTCCGAGAGGGAGTGCAAGTTCACGGAAGTGAAAGCGGCAGAGCAGAGTTATGATTAGAGCAATTCGAGTATGGTTATTGAGCAGCGTGTTTGCGGCAGTGGGTTAGAAGCTCACCCAGTTTGGAATGTCTGCTGAGGTCGCGGAGGGAAATCCGCAAGTGTAGAGCCAAGAGGCTCAGAAGGGATACAGGGAGAGAGAGTGTCTTGAACTCTTAGTGTGATTATGATCAGGGTATGGGGTGTATATTAGTGGTTCATCCTGGGGGATGTTTGAGTGTATTATCAGTGTATCAGGTTTTCTCAACCTGAGGGTGTTAGAGCTAGTTCAGCATGTGTATGCGGTTGCAAGGGGAGAACTCGTGAGAGTTGCTCTGAGATCGAGAATGAGTCTCTCAGTCGTCCCGGAATGGATAGAGTGGGATTCGGATCGGGGATCCAATGGTTCATGGTTTTCTAACCCTTATGGGTCGAGTGATGGTTGAGATTTAGAGCTGGGTTGCATCTTAGGTAATTCTCGGTTATTGAGAGTGATGATCGGGGGTACAGTCAGTGCCCGGTTCGAGACGGTGGTCAGGACACCGTGAAGGAGGGGAAAGTGTGTTCGAGTTTCGATAAGTATGCTTTGAGGGACCTGGTCCGGTTAAGGCCAGGTGGAGCGTTGTGGGAGTATCCCTGGAGTTGAGTTGCTATAGGCTTCGAGGGTGAAGCCTAATTTAAGTAGGGGAGAATTGTAATATCCCGAAATATCAAGAGTAGAGTTGAAGGGCTAAAAGAGTAAGTTGTGGAAGAGTGACTCAGCGAGTCCATGGATGGACTCGACGAGTAGAGTCGCGACTGGGTCGCGTGTTAAGTAGCCGACTCGGCGAGTCGGTAAGGAGGACTCGGCGAGTAGGCGCTGAGTGGAGAAAACCCTAATTTCGGGGGTTGAGCCCTATATAAAGAACATAACAGCCCACTCTCAGCCTCTTTATTCATCTCCAAGTCCAGAAACCCTTAGCCTTCGTGTGTGAGTGATCATATCTTAATTGGGAGCTTGAAGGAGATGATTATTGAAGGAATTTTGAGAGATTGAAGGCATGGAGCAAGGGGCTTTGCTTGGATTCAAATTACATTGCTGATTGGGGGTCCATTGGAGGTAATATCTCGTTCTTGGGCTATTGTTATGTTGTTTCTTCATTTTGGTGTTTGTGGGAACTTGCCTATGGATGTAATTGGAAGTCTAGAGGTTAGATCTGAGGTTGCTACCTCAGATCTGGAATGGAGAAGAATCAGAGAGCATGAAAGTCCCTGTGTTGGAGTGTTTAGTGAAGCTTACATGTCCCAAACCCTAAACCAAAGTGCAAAAAGCCTAGATCTCATTGGATTCACGTAAAGTTTGCCACTTTACATGATGAAGGGGTTGTTGGAAGATGGATCTATGTTTTGGATCAATTGCATGGCTTGGAGTGCTTCTGTATAGATTCAGACCGGTGGTACTCGGCGAGTCACATGGGTGTACTCGACGAGTTGTTTGAAGATGAGCTGGGACTCGGCGAGTTAGAAGAACAACTCGGCGAGTTGCATGAAGATGGCCTGGAACTCGGCGAGTTGTATGAACAACTCCGCGATTAGGTTGAAGATAGCCTTAGACTCGGCGTGTCTTGTCGAAGAGTTCCGATATTCTCTGGTTGAGTCAAGAATCGGTGAGTCAAGGGATGACTCGGTGAGTTGTGTGCGAGAGGACTCAGAAGTTGTGGGACTCGGCGAGATGAGGAGATCTCGGCCCTATATGTGTTCTTGAGATGATTTTCGAGCTCTAAAGTGTTCTAAGAGCATAGATCATAAAATAACGTGGGTTAAGAAGAGATTTATGGTTTAAACTTGAAGTTAAACTATGGAGTCTAACAAAAAACTTACCAAAAGTGAAGGACTTTGATGAAGAGATCTTGGGGTGCCCTTGAAATTCTCAAAAATTAGAAGGATGAAATAGGAGAGTTTCTTGTGCTAGAGAGGAAAAAGTGAGAGAGTTCTTGAGTTTGAAGACGAAAAGTGAGGTTGGAGATGATGGCCCTATGGCTGAGAGTTAAAATGAAGAGAGAAAAGAGAGGGGAAATGTTGAGGTGATGTTGCATGGGTGCCTAAGATGTCCTTGTTATTTGCTGTCTTATAACATGGAAGTCCACCATGCAAAAATGAGGTGGCACTTGAAAGTTAAATCTTTTTTTTTAATTAGGCCAAGAATGGGCTAGGAGAAAAAGGAAGTGAGATAGTTTGGGTCATTCTTTGACTTAGTTCGAAATCATGAGGCCTAAAATGAATATCTTTCGGCCCATTGGGCCTTTATGGAGGTTCATGGCCCAATGAAACCAAAGAGAGTAGTTTACGGCCCATTAGTGCTAATGAAAACATTTATGGCCCAACATGTCCCATGAGGGATAAAATGAACTATTCTAGGCACATATGACCCAAAATGTTTTAGTTTCATGAATATGGGTTCAATTAGAGCCCAACTGGGGTTCCTAGACCCAAAGTAGTCAAATTGAAAGTTTATTGGTCCATTAGGCTCAATAAGAGGATCCTAGTCCATATTAACTACAACCGAGATTTCTAGGGTTTTCAATCCATATGAGATGTATTGTATTAGGTTTTGAACATAAATTTAGAGTTTGGATTCAAATGGATGGTTTAGATTAAGCATAGAGTATGATTTTCACTTAGAGTACATGACTTACAATAGATGATGTTTACATGAGAATAGAATTTCATAGCTATAATGCTAGGTGTGACAATATAGCATCCTACTTTCATGACAAAAGTACTGTTTATTGATTTTTTTTAGGTTGTCACATGAATTTAAACAAAAGTTATGTTAAAAGACTAAAATGTCCTTTATTATGTTTCACAATTTCTTTATTATTTTATGCAAGCAATATGTTTCGATGACAATTCAAAAACATTGATGAATACATATGAGATATAAATACTACTTGAATCCATATATATTTATCACAAAATATTATAATTCAAAAGATTTTTTTAACACTCATGATCAAAATTGATAACGACAGATAGAGGAAGATATAAAGATACCTGATAAAAAAATTGAATAAAATTCTTGTCAGAATTATAATGGTAATCGATTCAAATATGAGATAATATTGGCAATCTATCGATGAAAGAGAATCAACAAATGCGTTTGACTAAAATAAGATTTGAGAACATGAACAAATTCAAGAACATGATATGAATTAGAACAAATTAAATAACATGATATGAATTTAAATATGGTTAGAGATGAGATGATGCTGACAAGCTATAACAGATCATAAATATGAAACTTGAACTTTATACTAAATAGATCACAATAAATTGGGCTTTTAAAGGATACATAGATCAAGTCCAATAAAAATGATGTATATTAGCACACACTTTCAAATTGATTCAAAGATTTTGAGAGACTCACCAATAATATCAAATCTTTAATAGATCATGTAGAAAATTGTCAAATCGTGATCGTTCCTTGAAATAAGTCAATAACCTCTTATAAATTCATGTTACATTTATAATACCACTTTTTAGGGAAAAACCCCAAATTCACAATGCAGAATGAAGAACGACATAACCAATTTTGATCAAAAAATATTTTAAGCTCAATTGCTTAAATGAGGAGAGCACTACAAAATAAATATGGTATATCTAGGTTAACTATTAATGTAAACCAAAATAAACTACTCTTTATTGTTTATGGATATTAAATATGTAGCTCCAAATTAAAAATGATTGTGATATTCCTATCTTTTGAGGAGCATTACCAAATAAGTTAAATGGAATATTATCTATATAAGAAATAAAACCATTCAAGCCTCCTTCCTATCTCCTACGGAAAGCATTACACCACATGATTAATTCAAGCCTCCTTCCTATCAGTGCAATGGTGGCTGTCCAGAGGTGGAGATAGTATCAGTGATCGGAGCAGCTTGGGTTATCTGTTCAGTCGGCAGTTTCGAGGTGAGTTATCCTCACTATATCGACAGGGTCTATGGCACCAATGCCGACCCTTTATCGGATGGAAATCCGGGTAGTGTCTGTTGTTATGATATTGCGGAATATGGGCCGGAAGGCATTATATGTTGTGGGCCGGAAGGCAATACATGTGGTGGGCCGGAAGGCATTGCGATGTGGACCGGAAGGTCATGGCCTGGAAAGGCGTATATGTGCAATTAGTATGTTGACTGATTCATAGGGCGATGTTATGCTAGTGACCGGTTAGACCAGTATCTCGGTTAGGGTAATGATATGTTATGTGATCTGTTGATGACTATATGTTATGTGCACAGTTGCTTGGTCTAGGGATTGACCCGATATGTATGACTATTCTATGATCTGTTATGTTATGTGGGCATTTTATGTTATGGGCCGGAAGGCCATATGTTATGGGTCGGAAGGCGATGTGTTATGGGCCGGAAGGCGATATGTTTTGGACCGGAAGGTCGTGGCCTGGAAGGGCGTATTTGTGGTTGGTATTTTTGGGGGTATCTCACTAAGCTTTCGGGCTTACACTTGTGGTTTTATGTTTTCAGATTCTTAGGAGTCTGTGGCAAGGCAAAAGGCGTGATCGTACCGTTTCCCCGCGTTGGTGTTTTATGATTTGAATCTGGGAAAAATACTCTGTTAAACAATGTACTGAAAACCTTTTTTTGTAACAACGTTATCAAAGTGGGTGGTTTTTGAAAAGTTTTAATTGTTTTGAAATTTTGGTCGTTACATGTTGGTATCAGAGCCTTCGTTTGAGTGAACTGGAGGATTACTCGTGTTACTCCAGTCTCAAATCGAGGAAGGTTTTAAAAGAGAAATTAAAATGGTTTTCAAATTAAGTAAAAGGGGGACGCGGAGGTATGATCAGCCGGAGCCAGTATGTAACCCCAAATTTACCATTCATGACACTTGTTTTATTGAGATTTGATAGAACAGCATGCTAGAGTTAGGCTAGGGATCTTCAGGATTTCATGATAATGTTGCCTGATTTGTGATGCCTGTAGCCTAGGGTCCCTTGTGGGAGATTCTCAGTGTTCCTCTAGTGGTGAGGGTTGATCATTGTTATACATGTTCTCTAGGGTATTGTGGTAATACTTCATACAAATATGGGTAGGTGTGGAAGGTAGTATGGGCCCGTACTACTGAAAGCACAGGACCCATACGCGTATCAGGGAAACCATGATCTCTAGGGTTGGGTTGAGAGAGTTGGATCCCAGGTTTGTGGGATGAGTCTGAGACTTGGTATGGTGTTTTTTCAGTATGGAGATTCCGAGGCATGATGAGAGTGGATCCGGATTCTGGATCGGGAGCTGGAGAGAGAGTTTCGGGTGGATCGGTGCCGTCTGAGGTTATCGATCAGATGAGCACGAGCGAGTTGGATGCGAGGATTCGCGAGATCCTGCATGATGAGGTTGTTGCACTGTTCCGGGCTGAGTTGCCGGAACTGTTTGGGTCGATCAAGACCGCCATGGTTGAGTATTTTGATGAGCGCTTTGCGACTCTCGCGGAGACGGCTGCCGCAGCAGCTACAGTGGTTGTAGCAACGGCAGGGGGAGGAGCTGATAGGGATTGTCAGTATTGGGACTTCGATAATACGGAGCCTCCCACCGTCGATGGGGTTTAGGACCCGATGGTTGCTATGAGGTGGTTATCGGACGTGGAGGGGTGTTTCTTCACGTGTTCATGCCCTGCTGATCTGAGGGTGAGGTGTGCTCTGAACCTGTTGAGGCTCGGGGCGAAGGATTGGTGGAGATTGACCACGGGGTCATACTTGGATGCGCAGAGGGCTGCGGTTTCATGGGATCAGTTCAGATAGATGTTCAACACTGGCTATGTTCCGCAGGATGAGAGGGAGAGATTGGCTCAGGAGTTTCTTGAGCTGAAGTAGGATTCGGAGTTGGTGACTGAGATCACCAGGATGTTCACTGAGAGGGCGATGTTTTGCCCTGAGTTCGCTTCGGAGCAGGCTCAGATGTCCCGATATATGAGTACGCTCAAGGGGGATATCAGACAGTTCGTGTCTGCGCAGAGGTGCGAGACCTTGTTGGAGTCACAGGACGCCGCTAGGTGGCGTGAGTTAGAGGTTGAGTTGCAGTTGCGTGAGCTGAGGCAGGCTCCGATGCAGTCACAGCCGGCTCCGAAACGATCCAGGACCGTTGATGTTAGAGTGGGGGATCGGAGCGGCCACACTTGTGGGAAGTGTGGGAGGGGTCACACCGGAGTTTGTTGGTCCGGTGGTGCATGCCGCAAGTGCGGAAAGAAGGGGCACTATACGCGGGATTGTCGGCAGTCAGTACCGATTCGGGAATTGAGGATTTGTTATCATTGTCGTCAGGTTGGATATTTGAGGGTCAACTGTCCACCGCTTTCTACAGGACCGGTGCAGGCTCTAGCACCGGCCACTTTGAGGATTTCAGGTGGAGGTCAGGGTGGAGCGGAGCCCTAGGGGCTCAGGGTCGCACTTATCAGCTTGCGGCAGAGGAGGTCAGAGCAGTGCCAGATACATCTGCAGGTATGTTTCTTTCTTGATGTCTTGTTATCTTGCGATTATTGCGGTGTATTGTTTGTGTTGGTATCTTTGTGTGGATTCGATGCGGTATTCGTCGTTTTGTGGGTTTAGCATGGTTATGGATTCGTGTTTCAGGTTTTCGTCTTGGTATCCGTTGTTCCCTGAGGGTTTGGTATGATTATAGTTTGGTGTTTTGTGCTATCATTGGTTATCGTTCGTGAGGGTTATTAGTGGAGATGCGGCATTGGGTTGAATGTCGGGTAGCATCCACACTCGTGGAAGGGATAATTGGAGATCGGATTCTTTTTGAGCGGATTGATCAGTGAGGAGATGTGTTTTGCTGAGGGTTACTTATGCTTGTGTGAAGTAGTCAGTGTGTAAGTGTTCTCTTTGTGCGGGGTTGTTCTGGAAGGTCGTTGATGGCGACCGGTGGTTGTTAGTCAGTGCTTTAAGTGGGGGAGAATTGGAGAATTCTCTGGGAGATCGATGAGTATCTGAGGATGCTTAGCTGTTGGGATTCAGCAGTGTTCTGTCAGCCTAGAGTATAGGCTGATAGGAGCGAGAGTCGGGCATGCGGGGCGGGACACAGACCTAGGGCATTTGATTGTGGAGGCCTGGAAGCAGGTCGGGATCAAGTTTGAGTAGTTAAACAGGGTCATGTGATCAGAGTATTTGTATGCTTTATGTACGTGATGTGTTATACTACATTAATTCTATGGGATTTATGTTGTGCATGTTTATAGAGTTGGAACCGGAAGGTTGCCAGAGTTAGAACCTGAGGGTTCACAGAGTTTGGGTGTACGGACCCACAGAGATATAGCCTCGAGTGGCTAATATGTGTTATTTGAGTCGGTCCAGTCATGCTGGAGACTCTGCTGGTATTGTTGGATCAGTTTGAGATTGCGGATTGTGTATGTTGCAGTGTGATTGCATTGGAATGTCTGTCTCCGGGTAGTGATCTTGTTTAGTTGAGGTAGTGCATGGGCTTGAGAGTCCCTGCAAGGAGAGTCAGAGTAAGTGTGTTGGATGGATAGCGGACATGCTAAGGGTGGTGTAGCGTCGGGCGAGCACCGTGGCATTTGTCGGAGTGACATTATGGCCGGGTGGATTCCTTGATAAAGGAAGAGAAAGAGGTAAGAGGCGTGTAACTCCGAGAGGGAGTGCAAGTTCACGGAAGTGAAAGCGGCAGAGCAGACTTATGATTAGAGCAATTCGAGTATGGTTATTGAGCAGCGTGTTTGCGGCAGTGGGTTAGAAGCTCACCCGGTTTGGAATGTCTGCTGAGGTAGCGGAGGGAAATCCGCAAGTGTAGAGCCAAGAGGCTCAGAAGGGATACAGGGAGAGAGAAAGTCTTGAACTCTCGGTGTGATTCTGATCAGGGTATGGGGTGTATATTAGTGGTTCATCCTGGGGGATGTTTGAGGGTATTATCAGTGTATCAGGTTTTCCCAACCTGAGGGTGTTAGAGCTAGTTCAGCATGTGTATGCGGTTGCAAGGGGAGAACTCGTGAGAGTTGCTCTGAGATCGAGAATGAGTCTCTCAGTCGTCCCGGAATGGATAGAGTGGGATTCGGATCGGGGATCCAATGGTTCATGGTTTTCTAACCCTTATGGGTCGAGTGATGGTTGAGATTTAGAGCAGAGTTGCATCTTGGGTAATTCTCGGTTATTGAGAGTGATGATCGGGGGTACAGTCGGTGCCCGGTTCGAGACGGTGGTCAGGACACCGTGAAGGAGGGGAAAGTGTGTTCGAGTTTCGATAAGTATGCTTTGAGGGACCTGGTCCGGTTAAGGCCAGGTGGAGCATTGTGGGAGTATCCCTGGAGTTGAGTTGCTATAGGCTTCGAGGCGGAAGCCTAATTTAAGTAGGGGAGAATTGTAACATCCCGAAATATCAAGAGTAGAGTTGAAGGGCTAAAAGAGTAAGTTGTGGAAGAGTGACTCGGCGAGTCCATGCATGGACTCGACGAGTAGAGTCGCGACTGGGTCGCGTGTTAAGTAGCCGACTCGGCGAGTCGGTAAGGAGGACTCGGCGAGTAGGCGCTGAGTGGAGAAAACCCTAATTTCGGGGGTTGAGCCCTATATAAAGAACATAACAGCCCACTCTCAGCCTCTTTATTCATCTCCAAGTCCAGAAACCCTTAGCCTTCGTGTGTGAGTGATCATATCTTAATTGGGAGCTTGAAGGAGATGATTATTGAAGGAATTTTGAGAGATTGAAGGCTTGGAGCAAGGGGCTTTGCTTGGCTTCGAATTACATTGCAGATTGGGCGTCCATTGGAGGTAATATCTCGTTCTTGGGCTATTGTTATGTTGTTTCTTCATTTTGGGGTTTGTGGGAACTTGCCTATGGATGTAATTGGAAGTCTAGAGGTTAGATCTGAGGTTGCTACCTCAGATCTGGAATGGAGAAGAATCAGAGAGCATGAAAGTCCCTGTGTTGGAGTGTTTAGTGAAGCTTACATGTCCCAAACCCTAAACCAAAGTGCAAAAAGCCTAGATCTCGTTGGATTCACGTAAAGTTTGCCACTTTACGTGATGAAGGGGTTGTAGGAAGATGGATCTATGTTTTGGATCAATTGCATGGCTTGGAGTGCTTCTGTATAGATTCAGACCGGTGGTACTCGGCGAGTCACATGGGTGTACTCGACGAGTTGTTATAAGATGAGCTGGGACTCGGCGAGTTAGAAGAACAACTCGGCGAGTTGCATGAAGATGGCCTGGAACTCGGCGAGTTGTATGAACAACTCCGCGATTAGGTTGAAGATAACCTTAGACTCGGCGAGTCTATTCTTGGACTCGGCGAGTCTTGTCGAAGAGTTCCGATATTCTCTGGTTGAGTCGAGAATCGGTGAGTCAAGGGATGACTCGGTGAGTTGTGTGCGAGAGGACTCAGAAGTTGTGGGACTCGGCGAGATGAGGAGATCTCGGCCCTATATGTGTTCTTGAGATGATTTTCGAGCTCTAAGGTGTTCTAAGAGCATAAATCATAAAATAATGTGGGTTAAGAAGAGATTTATGGTTTAAACTTGAAGTTAAACTATGGAGTCTAACAAAAAACTTACCAAAAGTGATGGGCTTTGATGAAGTGATCTTGGGGTGCCCTTGAAATTCTCAAAAATTAGAAGGATGAAATAGGAGAGTTTCTTGTGCTAGAGAGGAAAAAGTGAGAGAGTTCTTGAGTTTGAAGATGAAAAGTGAGGTTGGAGATGATGGCCCTATGGCTGAGAGTTAAAATGAAGAGAGAAAAGAGAGGGGAAATGTTGAGGTGATGTTGCATGGGTGCCTAAGATGTCCTTGTTATTTGCTGTCTTATAGCATGGAAGTCCACCATGCAAAAATGAGGTGGCACTTGAAAGTTAAATCTTTTTTTTAATTAGGCCAAGAATGGGCTAGGAGAAAAAGGAAGTGAGATAGTTTGGGTCATTCTTTGACTTAGTTCGAAATCATGAGGCCTAAAATGAATATCTTTCAGCTCATTGGGCCTTTATGGAGGTTCATGGCCCAATGAAACCAAAGAGAGTAGTTTACGACCCATTAGTGCTAATGAAATCATTTATGGCCCAACATGGCCCATGAGGGATAAAATGAACTATTCTAGGCACATATGACCCAAAATGTTTTAGTTTCATGAATATGGGTTCAATTAGAGACCAACTGGGGTTCCTAGACCCAAAGTAGTCAAATTGAAAGTTTATTGGTCCATTAGGCTCAATAAGAGGATCCTAGTCCATATTAACTACAACCGAGATTTCTAGCGTTTTCAATCCATATGAGATGTATTGTATTAGGTTTTGAACATAAATCAAGAGTCTGGATTCAAATGGATGGTTTAAATTAAGCATAGAGTATGATTTTCACTTAGAGTACATGACTTACAATAGATGATGTTTACATGAGAATAGAATTTCATAGCTATAATGCTAGGTGTGACAATATAGCATCCTACTTTCATGACAAAAGTACTGTTTATTGATTTTTTTTAGGTTGTCACATGAATTTAAACAAAAGTTATGTTAAAAGACTAAAATGTCCTTTATTATGTTTCACAATTTCTTTATTATTTTATGCAAGCAATATGTTTCGATGACAATTCAAAAAATTGATGAATACATATGAGATATAAATACTACTTGAATCCATATATATTTATCACAAAATATTATAATTCAAAAGAGTTTTTTAACACTCATGATCAAAATTGATAACGACAGATAGAGGAAGATATAAAGATACCTGATAAAAAAATTGAATAAAATTCTTGCCAGAATTATAATGGTAATCGATTCAAATATGAGATAATATTGGCAATCTATCGATGAAAGAGAATCAACAAATGCGTTTGAATAAAATAAGATTTGAGAACATGAACAAATTCAATAACATGATATGAATTTGAACAAATTAAATAACATGATATGAATTTAAATATCGTTAGAGATGAGATGATGCTGATAAGCTATAACAGATCATAAATATGAAACCTACATGTCCCAAACCCTAAACCTCAGATCTGGAATGGAGAAGAATCAGAGAGCATGAAAGTCCCTGTGTTGGAGTGTTTAGTGAAGCTTACATGTCCAAAACCCTAAACCAAAGTGCAAAAAGCCTAGATCTCGTTGGATTCACGTAAAGTTTGCCACTTTACGTGATGAAGGGGTTGTAGGAAGATGGATCTATGTTTTGGATCAATTGCATGGCTTGGAGTGCTTCTGTATAGATTCAGACCGGTGGTACTCGGCGAGTCACATGGGTGTACTCGACGAGTTGTTTGAAGATGAGCTGGGACTCGGCGAGTTAGAAGAACAACTCGGCGAGTTGCATGAAGATGGCCTGGAACTCGGCGAGTTGTATGAACAACTCGACGATTAGGTTGAAGATAGCCTTAGACTCGGCGAGTCTGTTCTTGGACTCGGCGAGTCTTGTCGAAGAGTTCCGATATTCTCTGGTTGAGTCGAGAATCGGTGAGTCAAGGGATGACTCGGTGAGTTGTGTGCGAGAGGACTCAGAAGTTGTGGGACTCGGCGAGATGAGGAGATCTCGGCCCTATATGTGTTCTTGAGATGATTTTCGAGCTCTAAGGTGTTCTAAGAGCATAAATCATAAAATAACGTGGGTTAAGAAGAGATTTATGGTTTAAACTTTAAGTTAAACTATGGAGTCTAACAAAAAACTTACCAAAAGTGATGGGCTTTGATGAAGTGATCTTGGGGTGCCCTTGAAATTCTCAAAAATTAGAAGGATGAAATACGAGAGTTTCTTGTGCTAGAGAGGAAAAAGTGAGAGAGTTCTTGAGTTTGAAGATGAAAAGTGAGGTTGGAGATGATGGCCCTATGGCTGAGAGTTAAAATGAAGAGAGAAAAGAGAGGGGAAATGTTGAGGTGATGTTGCATGGGTGCCTAAGATGTCCTTGTTATTTGCTGTCTTATAGCATGGAAGTCCACCATGCAAAAATGAGGTGGCACTTGAAAGTTAAATCTTTTTTTTGATTAGGCCAAGAATGGGCTAGGAGAAAAAGGAAGTGAGATAGTTTGGGTCATTCTTTGACTTAGTTCGAAATCATGAGGCCTAAAATGAATATCTTTCAGCTCATTGGGCCTTTATGGAGGTTCATGGCCCAATGAAACCAAAGAGAGTAGTTTACGACCCATTAGTGCTAATGAAATCATTTATGGCCCAACATGGCCCATGAGGGATAAGATTAACTATTCTAGGCACATATGACCCAAAATGTTTTAGTTTCATGAATATGGGTTCAATTAGAGCCCAACTGGGGTTCCTAGACCCAAAGTAGTCAAATTGAAAGTTTATTGGTCCATTAGGCTCAATAAGAGGATCCTAGTCCATATTAACTCCAACCGAGATTTCTAGGGTTTTCAATCCATATGAGATGTATTGTATTAGGTTTTGAACATAAATCAAGAGCCTGGATTCAAATGGATGGTTTAAATTAAGCATAGAGTATGATTTTCACTTAGAGTACATGACTTACAATAGATGATGTTTACATGAGAATAGAATTTCATAGCTATAATGCTAGGTGTGACAATATAGCATCCTACTTTCATGACAAAAGTACTGTTTATTGATTTTTTTTAGGTTGTCACATGAATTTAAACAAAAGTTATGTTAAAAGACTAAAATGTCCTTTATTATGTTTCACAATTTCTTTATTATTTTATGCAAGCAATATGTTTCGATGACAATTCAAAAACATTGATGAATACATATGAGATATAAATACTACTTGAATCCATATATATTTATCACAAAATATTATAATTCAAAAGAGTTTTTTAACACTCATGATCAAAATTGATAACGACAGATAGAGGAAGATATAAAGATACCTGATAAAAAAATTGAATAAAATTCTTGCCAGAATTATAATGGTAATCGATTCAAATATGAGATAATATTGGCAATCTATCGATGAAAGAGAATCAACAAATGCGTTTGAATAAAATAAGATTGGAGAACATGAACAAATTCAATAACATGATATGAATTTGAACAAATTAAATAACATGATATGAATTTAAATATCGTTAGAGATGAGATGATGCTGATAAGCTATAACAGATCATCAATATGAAACGTACATGTCCCAAACCCTAAACCTCAGATCTGGAATGGAGAAGAATCAGAGAGCATGAAAGTCCCTGTGTTGGAGTGTTTAGTGAAGCTTACATGTCCAAAACCCTAAACCAAAGTGCAAAAAGCCTAGATCTCGTTGGATTCACGTAAAGTTTGCCACTTTACGTGATGAAGGGGTTGTAGGAAGATGGATCTATGTTTTGGATCAATTGCATGGCTTGGAGTGCTTCTGTATAGATTCAGACCGGTGGTACTCGGCGAGTCACATGGGTGTACTCGACGAGTTGTTTGAAGATGAGCTGGGACTCGGCGAGTTAGAAGAACAACTCGGCGAGTTGCATGAAGATGGACTGGAACTCGGCGAGTTGTATGAACAACTCGGCGATTAGGTTGAGGATAGCCTTAGACTCGGCGAGTCTGTTCTTGGACTCGGCGAGTCTTGTCGAAGAGTTCCGATATTCTCTGGTTGAGTCGAGAATCGGTGAGTCAAGGGATGACTCGGTGAGTTGTGTGCAAGAGGACTCAGAAGTTGTGGGACTCGGCGAGTCTCGGGGCGACTCGGCGAGTTAGGTCGCGGATTGAGTGAAAATCTGAGTATGGGAACTCGGCGAGTCATTTTGTTGACTCGGCGAGTAGGGTCAGTCAGGGGTTGACTTTGACCTTGTCTTTGACCAAGGGTTGACTAGTGGTTTCCAGGGGTATTTTGGTAATTGTTGATTATTGTTTGAGTTCAGTGCATTGGTGGCTGTCCAGAGGTGGAGATAGTATCAGTGATCGGAGCAGCTTGGGTTATCTGTTCAGTCGGCAGTTTCGAGGTGAGTTATCCTCACTATATCGACAGGGTCTATGGCACCAATGCCGACCCTTTATCGGATGGAAATCCGGGTAGTGTATGTTGTTATGATATTGCGGAATATGGGCCGGAAGGCATTATTTGTTGTGGGTCGGAAGGCATTACATGTTGTGGGCCGGAAGGCATTGCGATGTGGACCGGAAGGTCATGGCCTGGAAAGGCGTATGTGTGCAATTAGTATGTTGACTGATTCATAGGGCGATGTTATGCTAGTGACCGGTTAGACCGGTATCTCGGTTAGGGTAATGATATGTTATGTGATCTATTGATGACTATATGTTATGTGCACAGTTGCTTGGTCTGGGGATTGACCCGATATGTATGGCTGTTCTATGATCTGTTATGCTATGGAGTGTGATGAAAATCTTCCTCTCGCTACAGGACTTGTTAACTGCTACAATGCTCTTGTAGCTAGAGATCTTCCACCACAATTTTTGTTTGCTAATCTGGATCATATTCATCCAGAAGACGTGGAAGAAATGGACATAACATGGCAGTTTTTAGCGCGAAGCAGTTTGCTAAGAAGACCGGGAAGAACAACTGGGTATGAGTGCCAATAAGAAGGTAGGGTTCAACAAGGGAAAGCTACATTGTTTCAATTGTCATGAGCCAGGTCATTTTGTTCGTGAGTGCCCGATGCCGGATCGAAGATTGAACAACGACATGACAATGGTCGCGATGGTAAACAATCAGGGAGGTGCTCAGGTCAACAACAAGAAGGCTATGGTTGCTTAGTCATTTGACTGGGAGGACCAGATGCAGACCTTAAATATTTCAAAACCTAAAAATGCTCACCTAGCCCAAGAAAAAAAGGTAAGTTTGGGAAGAAAAAAGAGGTAAGTTTGCCTCTTTTTTGCATTGATGGTATCTTCTACTTCTGAGCCAAAGAAAAAAGAGGTAAGTTTGCCTTCATGCTCTCAAGCATGTATTGATTATGTTAAAATTCTTCATGAAGAAATAGAAACATTACGTAGAGAAGTAAAGGACCTTAGATATGAGGGCTATCAACTGAAAAAAAGGACAAAAACCCCTTAAGGCCCAATTAGAAACTAAAATAAAGGACTTTAGAAGACTCCAGGAAGACTACAGTAATAAATGTGACAATTATGACTGCATAAAGAGACAAAACACTGAATTAATTACTGAACTTGATACATTAAAGAGCAAATTTGAGACTGCTGATTTCGATTTTAGAAAATTTGATGTATCAAGTGAAGTAGTTGCCAACATGATAGACCACTACATGCAATTAAACATAATTAGTCTAAGGGTCTAGGGTATGACAAAGGGCCTCCTCCTTTCAACCATTCATATCAGTTTCAACCTTTGTCCTAGGAGGAGATTGCCAATGAACCATTCATGGTTTATGGCAAGTCGTCTGGTTTTGTTTTGGGAGGATTTATTAATGTTGAAAGTACTAACATTTCTAATTCTCCTGTAGATCAATCCTTAAATTAGTCAAAGCATGAAGTTGAAGGATCTATTTTTGAAAATAAAACTGAGTCTGAACCTGAAGTTTTAGTTTTAAATAAAGACTTTAATTTTTCTGATGTTGAAAGTGATAATGTTTTTTGTGATTTTTCTGAACCTTCTGATACTGGTTTAAATTTTTTTAAAGCGCTTGATGATGTGGTTGGCAATTCTAATGTTTGTGATGATACTAATAAAAAACCACTAGTTTCACAAGTTTCTCCATCTGATACACCCTCACTTTTCTCATAACCTAATTCTTGTTCATGTTCATGTGAGAATAGCAAGGGTGATGGTATGGAAAACAAATCTGAAAAGAGCAGTATAGGTCTTAACAATAACAAAAGATTTGTTTCAATTGTGATATTGGTGGTCATATAGCTAGGAATTGTCCAAATATAATGTTTGTACATTATATGTCACCAAGTGGAGAGAACGAATTTAGAGGAAGGTCTTTAACTAGAAAGTCCTCTAAAACTCATTCTCAGAATGATGACTGGAAGGATGATCGTAGTAGAAAACGGGGAGTTTTAAAAATAATAAAAAGGTCTTCTATAACAAAGTCTCGAAGAGTTTGCCAAAACCGAACATAGCTCAGCCAAGATCAGTTTCGTTAAGGAGCAGCTCTGGGTCTTCAACCATTTATGGTAGAAAACCCAGATGCCCAAATCAAACTGATAAAAATCATGTTTCAAAACCATCGGTGACTGTTAAAAAACGTAATAATCAATGGCTACCCAAAATAAGTTCCAATCCATCATCTGTATCCTCCAAAAATTAGTAAATAATGATAAATCTAAAAAGGCAATGGGACAACCTAGGAAAGTGATGACCCGAGTTCCCAAATCTAAATGAACCCGCACATTTTGCATGGATAGTTGCGGGGGAATGTCGTCTGACCTTGGTTCATCGACAGCGGCTGCTCCCGGCATATGACAGGAGATATCTCCCAACTCAAAAACATTCAATATTTTAATGGGGGATATGTTTCCTATGCGGGTGGAGAAGGTGGCAAGATGACTCAGAGAGGAAACATTACAAATGGAGTGTTAAGTTTCGAGAATGTCAACTTTGCTCCCGAATTAAAGCATAGTTTGTAGAGTCTGTCTTAGATATGCGACAAAGGCTATTCTACACATTTCAATGACAAGGAATGTGTGATTATCAAGCCATGCTTTGTCATCCTAGAAGAGTAGATTCTTGTAAAATCTAAAAGGGATGGGAATGCCTATATTATAGATAAGAATAGCAATCTTCCAGAACAAGTTACGTGCCTCTTTTCAAAGATCTCAGAACAAAATGCAATGTTGTGGCACCGAAGACTCGGTCATGCTAAAGCCAAAAGCCTAAATCGTCTTGCAAAGAATGAGATGGTTCATGGTGTACCTATCAAAGACTTCATAACGTTTGAAAAATGTGTGTCATGTGCCCAAGGTAAACATCACAGAAAACCACACCTGCCAAAACAGGTTAACTCAATCAGTCATCTGCTCCAATTATTACATATTGACTTGTTCAGTCCAGTCAACGTCATTAGCATCAATAGAAGTTCATACTGTCTGGTTGTGATTGATGATTTCTCTCGTTTTATGTGGGTCTTTTTCTTATCCAACAAAGTTGGGGTTGCATAACTGATAAAGAAGTCCATAGTGCTAAATAAGAACCAAACCAACAATCGGGTGAAGGCGCTTCATACCGACAACGGAAGAGAGTTCAAGAACTCTATTCTTGATCACTTTTGCATAGAAAAGGGGATTATGCGTCAATACAGCTCCGCTCACACACCACAACAAAACGGTGTTGTAGAAAGGAGAAATAGAACCTTAAAAGATGCTACAAGGACAATGCTGTGTGACTCCAATTTAACACTTTTCTTTTGGGCCGAGGTGATTAACACTGCTTGCTATGTTCAGAATCCTGTGTTGATCAACAAAGCTCAGATGAAGACTCCATATGAGATTCTATATGGTCACAAGCCATCAGTCAGTCATTTCCGTGTATGTGGCTGCCCTTGCACCCTTCTTCACCTAGAGTCAAACCCAAAGTTTAATGCCAAAGCTGATGATTGTTACTTTGTAGGGTACACTGCACGCACTGCATATAGGGTCTACAATAAGAAGACGAAGCAGATTGTGGAATCCTATGACGTGTGGTGGTTAGAAGAGAATGAAATGGATGCTCGAGTGGGTCCGAATTTGTTATTTGACTACACATCGCTTTTCAAGTCGATAAATGTGTCTTCAGATAGCTTATCTGGGTCTTCCTCTGGTTCGAAGAATGTTTCTAAAGACGAAGACAAAGAAGTTGTCTACAGACCCCCAACGGTATCCACTTCGCCATTTGAGGGGGAGTCCTCTGCTTTGCCTGAGGGGGAGTCATCTGTACCACCTGATAGTCCAAAATCTCCAGCTCAGAATGATGCTCCTGATGCTGAGGCTATACCACTCACTCCCATTGAAAGAGAGTCCATGTCTAGAGATGCTTCTACTATAACTTCAAGTTTTATGGAACTACTCTTTCTTGAAGACATTTCTAATGAGTTTGTAGCAGAGTCATCCGATGTGGGACAATCAGCAAATGTAGGAGGTGTCAACATTGACAATCTTCCCGTCTCGCTTAATAATATCAGCCAGGAGATAACCTCAAGAATTCAACGTGATTATCTGATCGAGAACATCATTGGTCAGTTGGGTGATGACGTTAAAACCAGAACTCAGAGTGGAGATGTTGTTACATGCCTCTACTCTTGCTTTATCTCTCAAATAGAGCCCAAGAATATTGAACTCGCTCTGAATGATCCCAGCTGGGTAGATGCTATGCATGAAGAGTCAAATCAATTTGAAAAACTCGGGGTTTGGAAATTGGTTGAATTACCAAAGGGCAAAAAGTCTCTTGATACACGTTGGGTTTATTGAAACAAGCAGGATGATATAGGGGTTATAGTGCGAAATACAGCTAGATTGGTGGTTCGCGGGTTTTGAGAAGTCGAGAGTCTTGATTACACTGACGTTTATGCTCCAGTAGCTCACTTGGAGGCTATTCGTACCTTCCTTGCATATACCTCTTATATGAACTTCATGATTTATCAAATGGACGTCAAGATAGCCTTTTTGTACGATGAGGTGAAGGAAGAAATCTATGTTGATCAGCCCCATGGGTTTGTTAACTCAAAGTTTCCTAATCATATATATAAGTTAGATAAGGCATTGTATGGGTTATATCAAGCTCCTCGATCGTGGTATGCGACTCTTACAAAGCACTTACTCGAGCATGGATACTCTCGTGGCACTGTCGATCAAACATTGTTTATCAAGCATGTCGATAATGATCAGATTTTGGTTCAAATGTACGTTGACGACATTATCTTTGTGTCTACCAGTCTGCAGCTATGCAAGGAGTTTTAAGGTGTTATGAAAAAGCGGTTCGAGATGAGTTCGTTGGGACAAATGACCATGTTTTTGGGGCTTCAGGTTACACAAAATTCAACCGGAATCCTGCTACATCAAGCCAAGTATGTGTATGATATTCTTGAGAAGTTCGGGTTTCAAGACGCTAAACCTGAATCGATGCCGATGACTAAAGGACGTCTTCTGACTGCAGATACTGATGGCGAATCTGTAGATCAGACACACCACAGATCGATGATCGGATTGTTGATGTATCTTACTGCAAGCCGACCAAACATCATGTTTCCAGTTTGTCAATGTGCACATTATCACGCTAATCCTAAACTTTCACATCTTATTGCTGTCAAGAGAATTTTTCAGTATATTAAAGGTAGCCCAAAATTGGGTCTTTGGTATCCAAAAAATTTTGAATTTGATTTATATGCTCTTGCTGACGGTAATTATGGCGGCTATGAGCTTGACTGGAAATCTAATTCAGGAGGGTATCAATATCTTGGAGATCGGCTGGTATCTTGGCAGTGCAAGAAGCAACACACTGTCTCAACTTCGACAGCTGAAGCGAAATACATTGTTGCATTTGCATGTTGCTCTCAAGTTATCCGGATCCAACATCAGCTGTTGGATTATGGTTTGTATTATCTAGAAACCCCTATCTACTGTCATAATGAAGCGTGATTCAAATTACTAAAAATCCGATCCAACACTGAAAAACCAAGCACATTGATATCAAAATTCATTTTATCAGAGACTGTTATGAACATTCACTTATCCGGCTGGAATAGGTTCCCACTGCTAATAATGTGGCGGATCTGTTCACCAAGCCTTTTAACAACGGAAGTGATATATCCACTGGAAATTTTGATTCATCCACGAATTATATAAAGAATAGATGAATGTGCCCTTTATTATTATTTAAGTGTAATTATGATAGATATTAGTATTTAATATCATGTTTAATCCTTTTGTAATAAATAAAATAGTAAATTTGACCCACTTTTTTTAAATCTTCGCTACTCTTCTCCCTCACCGGCTACCTTCTCCTCATCTTTCGTATGCCCCAGTCAGAGACCTTAAACTCACATCCAAACCCTCGCCGGAAACCGCTCCCTCTGCCGCCACCTGCAAAATCGACAACCACCTTTCGAAATATGATTTTTTGGTCCATGGGGTTTAAAGGTTTCAAGATTTGATTTGCAAAGGAGTTCCGATCCAGTTCTTTCTATCGGCCGAGTAAGGCTTCCGATCTAGTGCTTGTGTCGGCCGGAATGGGAGGGTTTCTTGATGCCGGTAGATGGTCGGTGGTGGGAGGGCCTTTTGGAGAGAGCTTCATCTCCGAATGGAATCAACCGGAGATGAGTGTTTTTGTAGAAGTTCCAATGATACTTATAGTTTTTATTGGGATAAAGGGGAGTTTTTTTGAGGACCACAAAAGACGAAGGAGGCAAGGAGTAAGAAGATGCACCTGGGTTGCAGGTCTCCAGCGTGGGTAAAGACGAAATGTGAAGGAAAGGGTATCAAATGGTGGTGGCAGATCTGGTGGGATAAATGGTTAACTAATTGAATTATTGCAAAAGAATTAAAATAGATATAGTGCATAAATATAGACCATAATTACGCTCTAAATATAAAGAAGGGGCGTCATTGTCAATTGTTCATAAAATCCATGGATGAATAGAAAAGAACAGTGGAATTATCACCCCCCCCCCCCCCCTTTTAACAAAGCTCGATTCGATGTGCCTCTGGGATATTTGAAGCTGATACGGTTTGAGGATTAATTTTATTTTAATTTTATTCTTTACTTAGTTCAAGTTTTTTAATCTTTATTTTTATTTTTAATTCATACCTTCTATTTCGTTTTATTTTTAGTTAGTTTAGTTTAAAATTTGCGCATTTTAGTGATTTCATTCTCACCCATGCACAAATTTAGGGGGAGAAATAAACATAAAAACCAAACAAAAAATTAAAAATTAAAAAATCTAAAAAAAATAAAAATCAAAAAATCAAAAAGATGTTGCTGATAGTTTTGATTGCAGGTGATGAGTTGGGAAGTGATATTATCAGGTGATAACGGGCAATCTGAATCTGCGTAACGTACCAAAATTGAATTGTCTACACTCTGTGCTCAATGCGTCGGTAGGCACGAAAGATTCTAAATGAACTTGACTAGGAAAATTTGAGCTTAAGGAATTCAAGGACTTGACAAATATTGAACTAGTTAGATCCGTTTATCTTGACAATACGATGCTCAGATAGGTTGAGCAGGGAGATATACATGGGAATCTAGTGGTCACACTAAAAGAACCCGTATCTAGAACTGTGGATTCACTTTTTCTCGATGTGTGAATTTTGTCCTTACTTCCTGTATTGATGTGGTGACTCGGGAATTCCGATAAATTAGGTATGTAGAAGGTTATTCTGGTATTGATGGGGTGACTGGGGAATTCCAATAAATTATGTTGCCTCCTCTGCGTGATCAAGAGATCCGACCAGGACCATAACATATGCAATTCTATCTCTCCGCATCTTCTTTCTATGCAATTCTTTCTATCTGTTAGCCATATACTATCTCCTCCGCCTGACTCAAAATCCGACCTGGTACACAGTATATGCATTATTCTTTTTTTCAATCCCTCTAAAACTTCAGTTAGTCATATGTATCATCCTCTGCGTGATTGGAAGAGATCCGACCTGGGTGTATAGCATATTCATTTTGGAAATTCTTGATTGCTGGAGCATATCAGGAAGCGGGAAATATGTTCTGATACAATTAAAATTAAGCACATACAGATCGTCTGTAGATCACGCTGCTCAATTTAGTTGGACAACAATATCCCTTGTCATCGTCTTGTCATTCTTAGTTTGTCCAAAACTATCACAAATTTTTCGTGTTTAAGTGGACCGCAATATCGACGATCGATCAGACATAGACAGGAACATAAAGGTACCAACAAGTAGACTAAGGTTGTCTAACAACTTTGATCCTAAAGTCACAAAATTAATATTCAGTGTTTGTGTACATAAAGTTTAATCTATTTTGTCATAAATTTTATTTTTATTTTCTTTTATTTTATTTTGTAATTGTCAAAATTTAAAATTCAAAATTTTGGAAATTGTTTTGTTTTATTTTAAGTTTAATTTTAATTTTAACTTTATTTTTATTTTTGGTAAATTACACGAATGGTCCCTATGGTTTAGGGTAATCTGCATGGTTGGTCCCTACAAATTTATTTTAACTCGGAAGATCCTTATTATTTGTTTTTGTTGTGTGTTTACTCCCCATTTGAGCTAAAATGACCTTTTTACCCTTATTAGTTTCTTTTTTATTTACTTATCACTTATTTTATAATTAAAAGAAAAAAACAAACCCCACCACCGTACACTAATAACCCTTACCCCCAACCAATCTTATTCTTCTGTCTCATTGTTTCTCAGGGCAACCAAGATGGAAAGAACCCACAGATAGTTATCGTTGCCTTGGATACTTCCTACGAACCAACCATTTCTCAACTTCACATCATCAAGCTTCTCTCATGTCATCTCTGGTTCACCTGCTGCAACATATCTCTATTTCTTAACTCCGGTGTATCTTCGATCTACAATCGAACGGTGGAGTGGTGGTGGTCAGACACATACACTTACCCCATCTTCATTCTAAACATCTAAACCTCAAATCTAATGAAATCTTGTTTTCAAATCCTATGCCAATAATCAAATCGAGAGTATTACACATCAAACGAGAGCATCAAACGAAATCAGAGCACCAAATAAAAACCACCTTTGTTTTTTGAATCCAAAAAAATCGAAAGCCACCTACTTCGAATCCCTAAAGCATACCAAATGTTGCAGATCGATGGAGTTCAGAGTGAATATGGTAGTTGTTTCTGCATCTCAATGTCGTCAGGTTCCGGCGATGATCCAGATTTTTGATGTCGACAGAGAACCTCCCGTTACTTGCAATATACCATTGTCATCACCAAGGGTAAAATCAATTTCGACTGTGTGTTTCTTCGAATTTGTTATGGGTTGGAGAAATGTTTTTATTGTTCTTTTAGTATAATATTTAATCACCATGGGGAGTTGCAGCTGGGTAGAGAATAAAGGGAAAGGGAGGAAGGGTACGTGGTTGTGGTGTCGGAGACAGCGAGAGGCGGTGTCGGAAAAAATAGGAGAATAGTTGGGGAGGAAGAAAGGTCGTATGAGGTTGCAGAAGGTAGAAAAGGGTCATCGACGAGTTATTTTAGTAAGGTTGCAGACAGCCGGTGATTTGAGAGAAGAGAAGGAATAACATTTCTTTTGATTATTGCAAAGCTACTCACTTAAATTTGTTACTATATATATATCGATTTGTATCTGTTTTTTTTTTTTAATTTGTATATCGGTTTCGTCAGTTGATTATATCTGAGATTTTTTTGGGGCAACACTTGTATCTGTTTTTTGGGGCAGGACATGTCGGCAATCTTATTGGAATAAAAAGAGGTGGTAGTGGGTTGCCGGAGGTGAAGGACTCAACGAAGAGGGAAGTGGGTGATGGGGAGGTGGTGGATTGGGTGGAAGGGGTTTGGGGTGGGTGGGACCCAATGGCTGAAGACGCAACAAAAACAAACAATAAGAACCTTCCGAGTTAAAAAAACTTCTTAGGGATCAACCACGCAGATTAATGCAGACCACAGGGATCATTCGTGTAATTTACCCTTTTATTTTTATTTTTATTTTATCTTTGTGTACGTCAAAATTTTAGAAATGTTTAATTTTATTTTTACTTGCTATTTTAATTTTATTTTTATTTTTAATTTAAATTTTTTATGGATTTTATTTTTATTAAATTTTTATTTTTAAAATCCTCAAAATATTATAGTTCAAAACTTTTAAAAAAAATTGGACTGTGCCTTAGACAGTGCGGAAAGTAGATAAAAGGTCAAAGGTATTTATAGGGGTTTACAGCCGGAAACCCTTCACTGTTATGTTTCCGGCCGCAAACACCTCTCTATTCTCTTTCAACTTTGAATTTTTTTGTTAGATTTCGTGAAATTGCTCCGTTCATCTCGTAGGTAAGAGGATTCCCACCAAGGAAATGCATTTGTTTCATGAAATCGATGAGTTTTGAGGCCAAACTTGATGAAAAACAAACTGTCGGAGTTTACGGCCCAAGCTTACAGCTAGGAGTTTACGACCGTAGACTCAATTTACTGCCCAAGCTTACAGACATGAGTTTATAGCCATAAACTCAGCTTACTGCCGTTAGCTTACGGCCATGGGTTTACGGCTGCAAACTCAAGTTTGACCGTAAACCCTATGTTGACTGTAAACTGTTTTTGAATAAAATAATTGGTTTGGGCTAATTTGAAATTGATTTAATAGAAGTAAATTAAAAATATTAATTTATTATTTTGATCAAAATAACATTCATTGCTCAAATATTTTTCATTTCTTATCTGGAATGTTTTAGTGCAGATCAAATGGCAGCTTTGAAGTTTGCAGACATGCACAATCTGGCAATGGTACTGGCAGATCCTCCGGTGGCACATGGAGAATTTAAGTCGAAAATTCATGGACTCAGGGAATGCTGTCTGGCCTTCGCCATCACCATGAACACTGTCGTTTATCAGTAGATTATCAGAGAGTTCTGGCAGACTTCCAAAATGACAAGGGACGATGATGGAGCAGTGACAGTAGATGAAGTAGTGGAAGGATGCAAAATTGTAATCGATGAGCAGTTCGTAAGAGAGACTTTGCTGATCAATGACCTACCTAGATTTCCCACGAAAATTGGTATTGAAGATGCTCAGAAAATCTTAAAGATGATGGGTTATGAAGGTGATTCTCTTCCTACAGTGAAAAAGCTTATGCCACCCTATTGGAGATTCCTAGCCCATGTGTTCATGAGCTGCATCTCCGGCAAAAGGTCCCGTGCGGATGAAATATCCCTGAGAAACACTGGCGCTATTGTTTCTCTTGCTGCGAGTTTGTGGTCAACATCAATGTCATCACTCGGGATACCTTCTTGATGTATCCTAGATTTAATCAGATCTTCATCAACAAAAAGTTTCCTTACATGGTAAAGGAGGGAGAAACGCTTGATATGAAGTCCTTGGGCCCTCACACTATTGGGCTCATTAAACATAATCGCAAAGGGAAAGTTATTTTTCAAGGACTGTATCCTCTGGTTAAATTCGGACGATTTGCTGAGCCGAATGAAGCGTCCGAGTCCCACGGATCTTCTGATAAGATTTCTTCGGAACCTACTTCGTCAGAAAAGGTGATCTCAGAAGGAGGTGTAATCACTGTATCAGATCAAGAAGGGGAAGTGACAGTTGCTCCTACTGTATCACTAGCTGAGGAGCAAGACCTGCAAACAGTCCAAGTTGAAGGGGATTACAATGAAGGGTCTTCCAAGAATGCAGTTGAGTCTAATCAGTATGAAGACCTTGATCTTACAGGTTACGATAGAGATGAGATTCCAACTAATTTTGGAAGCAATGATGATTTTCTGTCAAATGTCAACCTCAACTCGTTGCTTGATAATCTCAGTGATGTTGCCCACACAGCAATGGAGAGACGAGATCCTGAAGATGTTCTTGAATCGAGACCCATGTCTACAGATCAAGTGGATGATTCTACAGTTCCAATGGTGACAGTGTCAGCGATTCCTCCCCTTGACGTTGCCTCACCTACTATTGAACCACTTCAGGGTGATGATACAACTGACCAGACCTTGCAACCTCCACCTAAGAGAAGAAGACGTGATCCTAGGTTTGGGCCTTTGGATTTGGACTTGTCCCATGACATGGTGATTACACCAACTACTACACCTGCCATCGTATCAACAGAACCATTTCATGGAGGTCCTAGCACCAATTTTGAGGCTGGTGGCTCCTCTGCTCCACCAGGATTCTCTCCTCCTAGGATGGATCTTGATGATGCATTTGTGCTATTAGCTATGCATCTTGCTCAGAATAAAAATGTAGATCCTACTTCTCGTGGCAAAGGGATTTCTTTCAAAGAAGGTCACCAAGAGCAGATAAACTGTCAGTTGAAGTGCTTCAAAAGAAGATCATAGTCATGGATCAGAAGAGCATTGAACTTGATATTCAAGTCGATGAGTTATTAAATAAGAATGCTAAATTTAATTCTTAAGTGTCTGATCTTCAGGATGATCGAGTGATAAACACAAAGCAAATCTCTGATCTTCAAGACCATTTTAGTCTCCTTTCCTCCAGTTATTTTGAATTAAAGAAGAAGCTTGAAGGAGATCTTGGTGAACAATACCAAACATCTACATGCGAGTATAGGATCAATCTACATACTCAAGCTTTTCCTGTTACCATGCCAACTGTTCAGACTTCACGGGTCGTTAATCGTTTTGATAAGGAGCACGTTCATGCTCCTCACATTGAGAAAATTATGCGTGATAAACAAGTTGAAGCTACTGAAAAAGGACAACTCTTGTTTAAGAGGAGTTCTGACAAGAATGTACCTGCGGATCAAGCACAATCACCGTTACAAATCTTGGAGCTGTTCGCTTTAGAGATACATATGGTGATAGATCTGGGATTATCTCTTGGGGATTTCATGATCCTCTTAACATGTGGATTGTGCGAAGGATGAGTGGCAACAACGAGCTCTACAAAGAGCGTCATGATTTCAATTCATGGACTAGGGCGGATTTATCAGAGTTGTCATGATCTCCTTTTTAAAATCCCTCAGATAATCCACAACAACTCAGTTCAAACATTTTCTAGAAGACCAGGTGAAAAAGGGATTTCCTTCGATGAAGACTACTTAGTCTATTCTCAAGCACTATCCTGATGTCATAGATCCAAAGATTGGTCATCCTCTTCAAGTGATGATGTGACCTGCAACCAATCAGGTCAAACAAATCCATGTGCTTCAAAGTTACCCAGATGGATCTCTAAGCTCCATGGAGTATTGGGTTTTCAACGGGACTACAGTGTCTTCTGTTCTCAAGCTTAAAAATGGGTGCATTCATTTGTACGATCAAAGGGATTTGTTCCAGTTCGGGAGATGGGATATTCATCATCTAAGTACTTATCAACTAAAAGTTTCCGAGGAGCCTTTTGAACAAGCAACGAAAGAATACATGTCTATGGTTGCCGAGATTATCAATAAATGTATGTGACATAGGGCAACGGGGCATGCAGATTTGATGGTGGTCGAGAAAGATTAACTTCAAGCTAGCACCAAACCAAGGGGGAGATTGAAGGGTCCAGATAATGGTTTGGTCTAGGCTTTCGTTTGTGATAGGTTCTTTTGGGTTAATATGCAATTTTAGTAGTTTATTTGTAGTTTACGGCCATGGCATGAGTTTACAGCCGTAAGCTTGTTTACGGCCGTAAACCCAAAGGCGGCCCAAGTCCACTATATATAGATGCTAGCTAGGTTATTTGATGGTTGTTGATGCCACAGAGTTTACGGTAGATATAGACATGTTGTACCTGAGGTTTTTCATCAATAGAAGCGTGTGCAAACTTGTTCTGATTTCTGTTTCTGCTTCGTTATCTTTATTATTGATTGATTTCGTATTAATATATATAACTTATAATATATTAATAAATCATATACAACATCTTCTCTCAAAAGTCCATCCTAACAAATTGCCCTGATGATATGCAACCCAAATGGACCATACTACTCTCGGGTCAAGTACATACCAATAATAGTTATGGGATTAGACATATAATTCAAAAAATACTTCCTAGACTCTCCTAGTACCCCCATGTTCCTTTCCATCATCTACTAGGGGGCTCCGATCAATGCCAACCAACCACTTCATGAATGTAATTACATGCAACAAAATTTAAACAATCTTTTGACTAAAGGACCAAACCCTACAATGGTTAGACTCAAACAAGAGCTGCGTAGTACTAGCAAATCCTTCACTCTAGGATTATTTAACCTCCAAAGCATACAATCTAATGTATTCATTTGATAGTTAGCTCCCATCAACTTGAGTCCCACATATCACAAAGCAAGCAACATTCAAGCAATGGAGTCGGTTGGCACTAAAACACAATAAAATCAGACATATACTCATACGAAATCCTCGGTCTCTATCTCCTAGAATCTCAGATACACCTTTATCCTGCCCTCACTCTCTCAAGGGTGGCGAACCATCCCACGCGCTATCTGGGCATGAACTACACTCACTTATGAAACTTCCACTAACCCTGCAACACTCGTGTATGCAAATGACACATAACACTGGATGCTATAGACAACAAATACTCATTTCTATCCTAAGTCCTTCATCAAACAAGAACAAAAAATAAGGCTAAACCAAACATTTTCGGGTTATAGAGTCTCAATTATCTACAACTATGACGCTTACACTAAGCAAGTATCGTAATGATGTCAATTTTATATCAGGAAGACCCTAGGATATCAAGCATCAAATAATCAAGCGATTATATCATGCAATTCCTGAAGATCGCTAGCCTATCACTAGCATGTTGTTGTAACATATCACAATATCAAATAACCGTATAGCAATTTAGTGTCTACTTACCAGCTCTGACTGATCATACACATCGCATCCTCCATGATCATTTTGAAAACCATTTTGAAATATTTTTCCTTAGTTTGAGACTGGATTAACACGATTGTTCCTCGAATTCACTCAATCCAAGGCTCTGATACCAACCTGTAACATCCCAAAATTTTCAACAAATTTAAACTCTTTAAAACAACCCATTTACTAAAGAGGGAATTACAAGAACCATTGTCCCCAAAACATTAATTAAAAATTGTTATCATTTACAACATAATATTTAAAACATTTTCATTATCAGAGTTTCTCAGAAATCATAAGTCCCAAAAACACAAGGATATGTACGGTCACGCCTTCACCTTGCCACGATCCATTAACGTACCTGAAACCATAAGTCAAAGCTGTAAGCACGAAGCTTAGTGACTTCCCCCAAAGTGCCCACACAAACAATTTACACATATACAATAACAACATGCAATGGGTCCATAGTTAAAAGACTGGATTACCACTGAGCCGACAATATGAGTCTGGCTTGCCTATCTGGCCCACAACTTATATATGGTTTACTCCAGAGCCCACAACATACGTCTGGCTTGCCATCGGGGGCCACAACTTATCTCTGGCTTGATCCCAAGCCCAATCAGTCATTAGACTGGAACACAAATGGTTAAACCTTAGTACGAGTCTGGCATACCAACCGGGCCTCAACTTGTATCTGGAATGCTACTAAGCCATCATTATGAGTCTAGCATGCCCTAGCCGGACCTTAGCTCATATCTGGAATACAAATGAGCCCTCAGTATGAGTTTGGCATTCCCTCCTTGGTCCCAAGCTCATATTTGGATTGCTCTAGGGGTTGTTGGTGTGACATCCCCATTTTCATGGCCAGAAAAGACAGATTTGTTTATGCTTTAGTTTGAAAATCAGAGTATCTTTTAAAGAAATATGTTGCAGAATTTGTTTCTAGAAAAACATCATAAATATATTGTGAAAGAAACTTCCGAAGAAATGTATTTTATTCCTTTTTAAAACATTTTGATGTCATCGTCAATACAAAAACATAAAAATAAATAGACCTTACATTCATTTTCACTGGTGATCTACATCTCCTTAGTCTCTTAGCGTAATGTAGCTTCATATAGACACTTGTGATACAAGTAAACTGAGTGGGTCAGGTTGGGAAACCTGGTGGGTACATAGGGTTTTCAACCCATAATAATATAGTTATTTTGTTGAAGCATCAAATGATCAACCCAATTACCCATCCCCATTATCTATTTTACTCTTAAGGATCTATCCTAAGAATCAGCTATTCTTCGTTCATTCATTCCTAAGGATTATCCTAAGGAATAGGTACGAAGTCCATCGACACAATGGTTATTATAACAGGCACTAAGTCTATAGTCGCCAGGGTTTATACGGCAGGAACTAAGTCCATAGTCGCCAGGGTTTATTCAACAGGTACTAAGTCCATAGTTGTCAGGGTTTATACAACAGACACTAAATCCATAGTCGCAAAGGTTTATATCGTTTATTGACCGTATTATTTCAGGGAGTCCACATGCAATACATCTTAATGAGTTTTTAGACTACACCGGGTGAACACATCAATCACAAACACCTACAGGTTGCGAGCCTGCTTGTGTTCCACTGGACCGTCTAAAATAGTCCGTGGTTGTGATCCATACTCTGCTGGATGACGGGGAAAATGCTTGGGTAAAGGCTTCTCTCATTTTCACCTCTCACCCTTATCTCATGATCTATATCACCTTTCATGTCGTCATCCAACTCATCTTTCATCTACCAATCTTTACCCATTGTAATTTATAGGTATTATATAAGTGTACAGTTTAAATCATTTAAAAGATGTATAGTAGTGTTAATCTATGTATAAGATGAAAGTAACTACGCACTAATCTATTAAGGTGGTGATTCCGAACTAAAATAGTGCTTCGCTTCTTAAATATAATTCCCTTTGATAAAACCTAGTATCATTACCACTAGAGTTTAGCCTAATATTCACCAAGACTAATTACTAGTCTTGTTATTATTATAATTATATAAGCCTTAAACAATACTTCTCAACTACTATGTAGAGACAGGGCCAAGAATGAAATACCAGAGGGTAGGCCATTTTAGCATTTAAGCCGTTCTGAAATCCAACAACCCAAACGGCCCTTCAAACCGGATTCCCCGTACCATGATTAGTTAAAAAGGAATTATCACAATACTTATATAACTCATAATAATAGCACAAACATTTATTATAAAGGCCTAATTGTAACACCCCAAGTTCAGAAGTGTAAGTTCAGGGTTCTTGGTGTAATTAAGGAAGATCGACTCGGCGAGTCTATGGATAGACTCGATGAGCCGAGTCGTGACTTGGTCATGTGCTAAGTGACTGACTCGGCGAGTCGGCGGCTAGACTCGTCGAATTAGTGTTGGAATGAGAAACCCTAATTCCTGGGGTTTGCACCCTATATAAAGAACCTTAAGTCCCACCCTAACCTCTTTATTACTCCTTTTGACGTACAGTAGGTTTCCCCATCGATTTCAAACCCTAAATTGAGAGTAAGAAGGATTTAAGTGTATTTTCGAGCTTGGAGAGGAAGGATACTTGAAGCAAGAGTTGGTGGGATCATAGTGGAGTGAAGTGGATCTGATTTCCTTGCTTGTTGGCATCATATTAAAGGATAAAAATTGTTACCTTGACATTATTGTGTTTAGATTGTTCATGAATGAAGTTTTAGGGCCAAATTGTCATATATGACCCTCTTTTCGAGTATTGGCTCCAGATCTGTGGTTGCCAATACAGATCTAGACTGGTCCTGACTCATGAACCTGGAAAGTGAGAGCTTTGGGGCTTGAATGAGAGTGTCCTTGCCTTAAACATCCATTTTAGCTTGAGTAGAGCTTGTTGGGCCTTGCATGCACGTAAAGTTGGAAACTTTACGTGTGGATCTGGACCTAGGAGTCTAGATCTACGTATTGGAAGCAATGAATTGGCTTGTGATCATCTGGATGAAGGTATTACGTATGGACTCGACGATTCGGACTAGAGATTTGGCATGAGACTCATAGTAACTCGGCGAGTCAAATGGGTGTACTCGACGAGTTGGACGAAGATAGGAAGGAATTCGACGAGTTGGAAGACTAACTCGGCGAGTCTGTTGAAGACTGCCTTGGGCTCGGCGAGTCTGTTCTTGGACTCGACGAGTCTGGTCGAGGAGACCTAACCTTTTATGGTTAAGTCGTGAATCGGTGAGTCGAAGGATGACTCGATGAGTTGAGCATGAAGGGACTCAGAGTTTGTTGGACTCGGCGAGTCTTGGGGTTACTCGGCGAGTTGAGTCGTGATATGAGAGTTTTGATTATGGGAACTCGACGAGTCAACGGTTGGACTTGGCGAGTAGGGTCAAACAGGAAGGTTGACTTTGACTGAGGACTTGGACTTTGATCAAGGGTTGACCAGTTGACTTCCAGGGGTATTTTGGTAATTATTTGCATTTATTGGTTTGGTTTTTGTTAAAGATCAGTGGTGTTGTTCGTGCCGGTGGTCGAAGCAGCGTGATTTTATTCTTCAGTCGATAGTTGCAGGTGAGTTATCCTCACTATACTTACAGGGTCTACGACACCAATGTCGGCCCTCTATTGGATGGATGTTCGGGTATTGCTGTTATGTTATTGCTTTGCTATGTCTGCATCGTCATAGTTATGAAGGTTTATGTTAGAGACCTGATTAAGGTCGGTCTCCTGATAGTTAGGGTGGTATATGTGTGACCGGAAGGTCTTATGTGCTATGAAGAGTATAAGATATATGTTGTTAGATGTTATGAGCACTGCATGTGTTATGTTATGATATGAGCAGTACGTTATGGACCAGAAGGTCATCATGTTGTATGTCGTTATGTGATGTGTATGTGCTATGTACGTTATGTATGATAAGGACCGTAAGGTTAATATGATATTTATGTATTTGCTATGTATGCTATGTATGGTAAGGACCGGAAGGTCAATATGATATGGACCGGAAGGTCAACAGAGTATGGACCGGAAGGTCAATAGAGTATGGACCGGAATGTCAACATAGTTATGGGATGGAAATCCCTGAGACATCCGGATCGGAAGATCCCATGGAGTTATGTCCTCGAAAGTCATATGTGCTGTTATGGCCTAGAAGGGCGTACATGTTGTTATGGCCTGGAAGGGCGTATGTGTTGTATGTAGTATTTTGGGGGTAACTCACTACGCTTCCGGGCTTACAGTTTCCGTGTATTGTTTCAGGTACTTCAAGAGATCGTGGCTAGGCGAAGGCGTGATCCTACCACTCCTCAGTTTTATGTTGATGTTTATGGGATACTCTGATAATGAATGAATTGAAAACCTTTTTGTAATAACTTAATGAATATGGGTTTTTTTGAAATGTTTAAATTGGTTGTAATTTTCACGGTGTTACAAGTTGGTATCAGAGCCTTGGTTTGAGTGAATTGGAAGAACATTCGTGTGAATCCAGTCTCAAATCAATGAGAGTTTTCAAAAAGAGAATTAAAATGGTTTTCAAAATAAGTAAAGGAGGATGTGGAGGTACGATTAGCCAGAGCCAGTAAGTAGACCCCAAAATACCATACAAAGTTACTTGATTATGTGATATGTTAGAATAACATGCTAGTACTAGGCTAGGGATCTTCAGGAATTGCATGACAAAGTTGCCTTATTACATGATGCCCGCTAGCCTAGGGTTCCCCATTGTGTGAAGTAGTTAGCAGTTCCTATGAGGGGGTTTGGCTAGGAGTCGGGCTCTGCAGAAGCAGAAATTCCGAGCCGAAAGCTCTTCTTCTCAGAGCCGTCGGGTGCTCCGGGACTCGCCTCTGGCACTTGGAAGTTGCTAGGGATTGGGAAGGAGATGTTTGGAGTATTGAGAGAGAAAGAAGGGTGAAGGTGTGAGTTTTGGGAGTGATGTATGCCTCTATCTAAAGGTTGTCTGGGGGAGCTCCACGTTGTGAACTCAAAATTCATGTCGTAGCCTTGCATAGGCTCCAAGGCTTCGCCTGTTGGTGACACGTGGCGTCAGACGCAGGTAAAACAACAAATCTTTAAAAATTCATAACATTCACATACGAACTTCTTTTTTGACGTTTTTATATCCACACGTAGGTAATGACAAGATCTACGACTTCCCATTTGACTCCATCGGCTAATTCTCGACCAATTTTAATTTTAATAGTACGAGAAGATTACACTATCAAATGACTGCATAAAATTCATCACTTCTACATACGGACTCTGTTTTCGTCTATCTTTTTATTGTTGCGCTCCTATTAATGAGATCTTCAATTCTCATTTAGGTTACGTTGGCCAAAAATCGATTGATCTAAAATTTGAATTCGGGACTGTGCACTGATATGCACAAATTTTAGAAAAATCATAACTTCCTCATATGAAGTCAGATTTTGGTGATCTTTTTATGCATGCTCTCGGTTTAACGTAAACTACAACTTTAACTTAGATCTCTAAGGCTAAAAGGTATTTTATCAAAAATTCACGTTTACGTTAAGCGGTGATGTGCCGATTTTGTCGTAAAACTTGGACGGGCCATAACTTTATCGTTGTAATTTGGATTTCGGCATTCTTTATATGCAAAGACCGTTGTGGCATATATTATAAATTGGTTAAGATTATTCATTATAAATCATATTCCAACAAAATTTCATTTTTGATGCTTATTGTCTTTTAATTGACAAGTCTGATTTTACGGGCGTTACATTTATCTCCCTCTTAGGATGATTACGTCCCTAAATGATCAATAAAACAGGGCTTGTATAATGACTCCATACATTACCTCTTCATCCTAGATAATAATTGTAACTTCTATGTTCCTTCAAATGAATATCTATCTCATGGATTTCTTGCTACATACGGTGCTCGATCTCGCACCTACTCTTCATACTATGTTGTAACCTTTGAGTTACAAACTCAATACTTATTGGAGACTCTTGCTCCTTTTTAAACAAACTTTACTTAAGAGAAGTTCTTTATTTTGATAATCATGACAGACCGATAAGCCATGTTCTAATGACCTCTCATCGTATGATGGAACACTTAGACTCAGGTATCTTAGAGTCAAATTCTAGAATGGAATATACCTTCCCTCATGTTCTAATGTGATGTAATCACCTTTTAGCATGTATCATTTGTAGCTACAAGTTTATTACTTTAACAACGATCACAACCGCTTTGATTATCTATCACTTCAATCTTCTGGCTTATGTCGGATGCTACATCAAACTTGGTTCTCTAAACCACGTAACATACCCATCTTAGTCGAACTCGATATGATATGATCACTAGGGTCGAAATAACAACTGTCAGTCAGTACCGAAATGATGGTAACGACACAGATGAAAAAAATAGAATCAATTACTAGCTTCTTGGTAAGCTTGTGACTTTCCTTAATCCAAGTGCGAGTCATGTGCTTCCGGTAGTATAGGCCTCTACTACCATTCACACCTACACATACTCGTCCGAAATATTGTCTCATAGTTCTCCAAGTTATTATCATAAACAAAATTTTAACACATACAAATATGGCCAAATCAAAGGTGTATTTGGGACGTACTACACATCTAAACGTACTGTTATTTTACCTAACGTATTCTAAAGGCAAGATAACACTATTACGGTATCTTCCAATAGTTTTTATTCACTATCATAAGCCTTTTCATTGACTCCTTTTACTCAATTCTCAAGAAGTCTTTACCATAGTGTTATGTTCACGGAA
This sequence comes from Lactuca sativa, assembly GCF_002870075.4. Classification (NCBI taxonomy): domain Eukaryota; kingdom Viridiplantae; phylum Streptophyta; class Magnoliopsida; order Asterales; family Asteraceae; genus Lactuca; species Lactuca sativa. The sequence goes on along the minus strand of NC_056623.2, from coordinate 154,489,905 downwards.
ACATGCGTTCTCTACAAGTCTTTCCTAAAATTCTTAGTTCGCTTAAACTAATGATCTGATATCAACGGTGACATCCACATTTTCATAGTAAAAAAGACCGATTTGTTTATGCTTTATTTTGAAAATTATAGTATCTTTTATAGAAAAATGTTGTGGAATTTGTTCCCAGAAAAACATTATAAATATAATATCAAAGCATTTCCAAAGAAATGTATTTTATTCCTTTTTAAAACATTGGGACGTGATCTTCAATACTAAAAAATAATCATAAACAAACATTACTTTCATATACACTAGTGATGTAAATCTCCTTAGTCTCTCAGTGTAATGTAGCTTCGTATCGACACCTGTGATACAAATAAACTGAGTGGTTTAGGTTGATAAACCTGGTGAGTACATAGAGTTTTCAACCCACAATAATATAGTTATTATGTTTAAACATCAAACAATCAACCCAATTATCCATCCCCATTATCTCTTTTACTCTTAAGGATCTATCGTAAGAATCAATTATTCTTCGTTCATTCATTCCTAAGGATTATCCTAAGGAATAGGTACGAAGTCCATCGCCGCCATGGTTTATACAACAGGCGCTAATTCCATAGTCACAAGGGTTTATATAGTAGGCACTCAGTCCATAATGGCAAGGGTTTGTACAACAGTCACTAAGTCCATAGATGTCAGGGCTTATCTCTTTATTGACAATATTATTTCAAGGAGTCCACTTGTAATACATGTCAACGGGTTTTTAGAGTACATTGGGTGAATACATCGTTCAAAAACATCTACAGCTTGTGAGCCTGCTAATGTTCCACCAGACCGTCTGGAATAGTCCGTGGTTGTCATCTATACTCTGCTAAATGACGGGGCCAACGCTTGGGTAAAGGCTTTTCTCATTTTCACCTCTCACCTTTATCTCATGATCTATATCACCTTTCATCTGATCATCCATCCCATCTTTCATCCACCCATTTTACCTATTGTAATCTATAAGTATTAAATACGTATACAGTTGAAATCATTTAAAACATGTCTAATAGTGTTCATCCGGTATACGGATAACATGAACACATAGCACGTAATTCGTGTAAAATACTTCATATATTTTTTTAAGATGAAAGTAACTACGCACTCATGTGTTAAGGTGGTGATTCCGAACTCAGACAACGCTTCGCTTCTTAAAAATAATTTCCTTAGATAAAACCTATTATCATTACCACTAGAGTTTAGTCTAATATTCACTGAGACTAATTATTAGTCTTGTTATTATTATTATTATTATTATTATTATTATTATTATTATATAAGAGTTAAACAATACTTATCCACTACTATGTACATACAAGGGCTAGACGTGAAACACAAGTGGGTAGTACTATTTTAGCATTTAAGCCGTTCTAAAATCCAACAACCCAAGCGGCCCTTCAAACCGGATTCCTCGTAACGCGAGTAGTTAAAAAGTCATTATAACAACACTTATGTAACTCATAATAATAGCCCAAATATTTATTATAAGGTCCTAATAACATTACTATATTTAAATAAATGCTATATTTAAAATAAGGTAGGCATATCATACCTATGAGGGGGTTTGGCTACGAGTCGAGTTGTACAGGGGCAGAACTTCCGAGCCGAAAACTCTTCTTCTCGGAGCCTTCTGGCACTCCGGGACTTGCGTCTAGCCCTTGGAAGATGCTAGGGATTGGGAAGGAGAGGTTTTGAGTATTGAGAGAGAAATATGGGTGAAGGTGTGTGTTTTGGTAATGATCTATGCCTCTATTTATAGGCTATCCAGGGGAGCTCCACGTTGTGAGCTTAAAATTCACGTCGTGGCCTTGAGTAGGCTCGAAGGCTTCGCCAGGTGCTAACACATGGCGCCAGACGTAGGTAAAACAACTAATCTTTAAAAATTCACAACTTTCACATACAAACTCCATTTTTGACGTTCTTTTATCCACACGTAGGTAATGACAAGATCTACAACATTCCTTTTGACTCCATCGGTTAATTCTCGACCGATTTTAAATTAAGATTACACTGTACAACGATAGCATAAAATTCATAACTTCTACATATGAACTCTGTTTTCGTCTGCCTTTTTATCATTGAGCTTCTATTAATGATATCTTCTATTGTCATTTAGGTTGTGTTGGCCAAATATCGATCGATCTAAAATTCGAATTCCGGGATGTGCACTGCTATGCCAAATCTTAGAAAAATCATAACTTCCTCGTACGAAGTCAGATTTAGGCGATCTTTTTATGCACGCTCTAGGTTTAATGTAAAATACAACTTTAATTTAGATCTCTAAAGCTAAAAAGTTGTTTATCAAAAATTCACTTTTTATGTTACGCGGTGTTGTGCTGGTTTTGCCATAAAACTTCGACAGACCATAACTTCTTCGTTATAATTCGGATTTTGGAATTCTTTATATGTACAGAACCCTTGTGACATATATTATAACTTGGTTAAGATTTTTCATTCCAAATAATATTCCATCAAAAAGTCATTTTTGATGCCTATTGTCTCCAAATAATATATATATATATATATATATATATATATATATATATATATATATATATATATATATATATATATATATATATTGGTGTAAAGGGTGAGGAATGAAAAGAGATATAGAATAGTGGAGGGGAATTTAAGTGTGTGTATTCTAAGGTGTGTTCTAGAGAGAGAAACAAGAGAGAAGAAAAGAGCATTTGTATGTGGGAATCTTGTAAGGAACTTCATTCTAATCATTCACACAACAATCAAGTTATTCTTCTTCCCGTTCTCTGCTATTTTGATCTGACATCATCCAATTGATTGGGATTCCGCACCATCAATTAGATCTGATTGATAGACAAGCATACTTGGGGACTAACAAGTGGTATCAGATCTTGGATTGTATGAGTCAATTTTTTCAGATGTGGAGTTTATTTTGATCTTCTTTTCGAAGGATTCTTTTCTTTTTGGATAGATCTCTGAAAAATAAGGGGGGTTTGTTCTTCGCGTTTTTCATAAAAACGGGTTGTTGATTGTGTTTTGGAGGAAAAAGTGGCAAAAAACGTTGTTTTTGGTCGTAACCAACGAGGGGGTGGCGGTGTGTACGGTAAGCAGCTAGGGTTTCCGAGGTTTATGGTCTGGAGTTTACGATCCGGAGTTTGCGGTCCTCGGAGTTTACGGCTCGCACGTGTACGACTCGGAATTTCGGTTCTCGGCCAGTAGACGTCCTCACTTTACAATTGTCTTCGCAAGCAACATCCTCACACGTGCTTCAAAAAAAATAGGACACGCTTTGGAGTTGCCGGGGATCGAACCCGGATCCCTAGGTTTATCAACAAGGCGCCTAATCAGTTGATCTAGCTTGCTAGATGCTACAAGCCTTCGAAATTTAAATGAAATATTAATCCTTCGCTGCTCCTTATTTTGAATTTTTTACACTTTTAACCCCAAAATTCAATTTCTTTCATTTTTAAATTGACACTTTCAAACCAAAAAATTCAAATCTTTTATTTTAAAATTCCATTTAAAAAAAATTAGTTTTTAAATTATGACTTTCATTTTTGACTTTTTACTTAAAATTTTGACTTTGAATTTTAAAATTTGACTTTTAACTTTAAACTTTGACTATCTCGTTTAACTTTAAAATTTTCAAATTTAGCTTTTCGGTTTGACTTTTCTAGTTTGAGTTTTTAAATTTGACTTTTAAGGTTGACTTTTGAGGTTTATACTCAAAGGGCATTTTTAAACTTAAGTTTAAGTTTAAGTTTGATTTTGGCCTCTAGTTGTGCTTTTAATGGCTTTTGAGGTCTACGAGGGAATTGAAGACATGAAAGAGAGTCGTCAGCATATGTTAAGACAAAAATTCAACATGTTCAACTGTATCCCTGGAGAAATCCTGGAAGCTCAGTTGCAGCGATTTACTACACTTACTACTGAGATGAATATAACTGGGATCTTCTTAACTAAATCTGAGATATACAAACAGCTGCTGAATTCACTTCTGAAATTGTGGGATATGAACGTGACTGTCATCAAGAAGACAAAAGATGTCAATCATCTTAGTCTTGCTGCTGTAATTGAAGAACTTGATGCTTTGAAGTATGGAAAAACAATGAATTCCGCAAACATCCCGATCAATGAAGATTCATGCTCTCAATCATGTGAAGCTACGATTAAACTTCTTCGTGAACATAATGATTTGCCAAAAAGGGAAGTCGAGGACCTTAAATAGGAAGGATATCAACTTAGGAAAGTACAGAAACCCCTAAAGGCTGAATTAGAAGCAAAAAGCATGGACTTTAGGAGGCTTCAAGAAGATTATAGCAACAAATGTGAAAATTATGACTATGTTAAGAAACAACTTGTTGACTTAATTGTTGAGCTTGACACATTAAAAAGCAAATTTGAAACTATGGATTTTGATATTAAAAAATTTGATGTGTCAAGCGAAGTAGTTGCAAACATGATAGACCATTGTCTGCAATTTAAGAAAAAACCAGCAAAAAGGTCTAGGGTATGATAGTGTTCCTCCACCTTTGAATCATAACAACACATCCATCCCTATGGCACAGGAAGAAATTGGCAGGGAGGCACATCTTCAATATGGAAAACCAGAAGGATTTGGTTCAGGAGGTATTCAGGTTGAAAAATACTAATGCTCTACTTCCTATGCATATCAACCACTAAGCCAATCCAAGGAAGCAGCTGAAGAGAGTGTGTCTGATAGTAATGTAGCAGAAGATGAGAACAAGGAGAAAACCATTGAACAAACCAACATCTCCTTGAGCTCTGAATTTGTTGCTTCGAACTCAACTGCTTCTGATCAACTTGCTGTTGAGAAATACAGGCCACCAATTCCACTGAAACAGAGTGACTGCTGCAAGTGTGCTTGTGGGAACAATAAGAGACAAGGAGAGGATACGCCACCAGGGGCAGGAAGAAACAACTTCCCAGTGAAGAAAAAGACTTGTTTTCACTATGGAACAACTAGACACATTTCCAGAAATTGTCCTAATCGCACATACGTTCCCTAATATGCACAAGGCTGGAAGAACGTGCCAAGAGGGAGATACTCCAAAAGAAACCCCTCAAGGTCACATTCAGACAATGGTGACTGGATTGCGCAGAAGGCCAAGAATCAAACCCACAAGGACAAGAATCTAAATCCCAAGGGCAAGCAGGAAATGCTGGCCAAGAAGCCCAATCCATGTGATGATCCAGTGAAACAAAGACCAGTTAAGTCAAAGTCTTCTCAGCGGCCGACATCAAGATCAAAAGCAAGTACTGAACCACCCATCAGATTGAAATAGAAATGGGTTAAACCCAACTACAAATGGGTTCCGAAGGCTCAATCTCCCAAATCAACAAATGACTCTAATATTTCTTTATCTTCTGTTTGTGATAAACATGATATGAAATGGGAAAGAGTACCCTGCAAAGATAACAAAGGTCGATCCAGTTTCAAAATGGAATAGGTTCCAAAGACTAACTGATCCCACTTTGTGTTAGAGCAGCTATGTAGGCATATCATCAGACTTCGGTTTTTTGGTAGTGGTTGTTCCAGGCACATGATATGGAGCGATCTCTACACTGTACAACACTTAGGACATTGTCTGAGAGTATGTGTCCTTGCGGGAAGGGAAGAAAGGAAGTGATCACTCATGTGGTTAGTGCTAAATGACATGAAGAATTTTCGGATCTGTTCTGAGAATATGCATGTTGCTCTTAGACCTTCTAGATGCAAAATCAATAGGTGAATTACGGTTTGCATTTTCTTCTCTATGCTCCTGAGTTTATGTTACTCTGATTCGTTTTAAAGACAATTTTTCATTTTCTTAATACTTTTTCGTTAGTAGTTATTATTGGGAAGTGATATGAAGTGTAGTGCTAAAGCGCAATTTATAATGAGTGTAATGCAGTAAAACCGAATTGTCTAGACTCTATGTTCAATGTGCTGGTAGGCACAATGGATTCAAAAAGGACTAGGCATTGATTTACCATGAAAGGACTATACAATATAGAATTAGATAGTTTCATTTGGACTGGCAGTACGACGCTCGGGTAGATTTAGCAGTGAGATAAACATGTGAACTTGCGAGATACACTGAAAGTTAATTATCTAGAACTGTGGCTTAACATTTCCTTGATTTATGGAGTCATGTCCTTAATTCCGGTATTGTTAGGGAAACTGGGGGTTCTGATAAAACAGGTATGTAGGAAATTATTTTCTTGCTTTCTATCTATCAGTCATATGTTGCTTCCTTTGCGTGATTGGAATATATCCGACCTGGAATGCAACATATGAAACCCTATCTCTATGCATATCCATATCTATGAAATTTTTAGCTATATGTTGTCCCCTCCGCGTGAACGGAAGATCCGACCTGTGACACAAAATATGCACTCTACCACCTCTTTAACCCCTATCTATGTTAGTTATATGTTCTTCCCTTTGTGTGATTGGAAGACATCCGACCTAGGATACAACATATGCACTTCTATATCTGACTTCTTTCTTAATGATTGAATACTCACCTAAAGTAAGGATTTCTTTGGAAGTTCTTGATTACCAGGGCATATCGGGTAATGGGAAACATGTTCTAGTACATTTAAAATTAAACCGTTTAATAGGTTGTATGTAGATCTTGCGGCTTAATTTAAGTGGACAACACTATCCTTGGTCGTCGTCAGCTAAATGTCCATTTAGGAATATATATCACAATGACTTGTCACTTATAATTTGTCCAAATTGTCAACATCCTTTGTGATTAAGTGGACTACAATACCGATGATTGACAAGATCTAGACATGCAGGCGTGTGCTGATAAACGATATTAGATTGCTTGACAACTTTGATCCCAAATATTTTTCTTTTTGTTAAATTTGTTCATAGTTTTCCTCTATGCACAAATTTAGGGGCAGAATTAAAAAAAATAAAAAATCAAACAAAAGTCAGAAAATTCAAAATCCAAAAATATTTTTATTTCTGTTTTATTTCTTTTTAAGAAAAAAAATCCAAAAAATATTTTTGTTTCTAATTTAATTTGTGTGCTAAGTTTTCTTCTAGATTTTTTTTGTCTTGAAAAGTGAATTCAGGTGAAAATGAAACTCATGGAGTTTGTGTCAAAGATTTATGAGCCAAGGTTGCATCCGTGATCTTCGAAGAATTCTCATTCAAAGGTGCAAGAAATGAAGATTCTTCTTTCAACATTCAATCTTTCAACCCCAAAAGCAAGGTGAAGCTGCACTTGAAGATTATGTGACGAATTGCATTGAAGCCTCTTCAATCTGTCTGCTGCTATCTTACACCTGTTGAACTGATCCAGTAGATTAGTTCTCTATGATATTCTCTCTGAAGATTCTCAAGCAAAAAGCGCTATCTTTCATGAATCCATACAAGAAGCCTCCTCACCCAATGTGCGCTCAATGTCAAATTCTGAAGAAAAGCCCAACTGCTCAAGATGAATTCTTTCATTGAAGATTCATCAAGTTCATCTTGAAGCTATGAAGAAATCAAAGATGAACGTTGAAGCCAAGCTCCCAATGAAGATGGACAAGAAAAGCCAGCTACATTTTAGGGGGAATTTGTTGGGTCAATTAGAAAAGAAAGCTATAATCCAAGGGGAGATTGTTGGGTCAAAAATATGGTTTAGACTTTGCTTTTCTAAGCATTTATTGTTTTTATTATTTGGGCCGAAAATAGTATTGGATTATTTGTAGATTGGATCGAAAACTCATGTGTTTTCAGTCTAGCATTGGGTTTAGGCCTTAAGTTTGTGGCCCATATATATATATATATATATATATATATATATATATATATATATATATATATATATGGGAAAAGTGAATATACCCTTAAGAGTATATAAGGTTAGATACCCGATGCTTAAAACTATGTAGTTTTGATTGGTGGTTTAATTTAATTGAAAAAAATAACAATTTCCTTAAACACTATTGTTTCCATATTGAAAAAAAATAACAACTAAAAGTTGATCCCTATTGCTTCCATAATCGCCTATTACATTTAGCCGGTTGTGAATTTTTTTCCCGTAGGTTGCTGTCATAACTTTAGGATTTGAATAGTATTTTATTGTTTTATTTTTTCTCCCACGTGATGTATGCATATTAGGCTATATATAGCCTTTATTAAGATGAATACAATGTAATTAAGATGAATACAAAGTAATGGGGTCTTTTGTTCTCACTTTTCACAGTTAACTCATTTGTAGATAAAAGTTATTTCTTTTTTTTTCCTCTGTGAAGTCGTATTTGAGAAGCACATCAACACAGTTTATTTATTTTTGGTCCTCTTTGCTCCACAAAGGCTTGATCGATTCTTTCACCATCTTTCTTTTATTTCCTTTTTTTAAAACTAGAGTTTGATGTAGTCAAACACATGTAATAGTTAAAAGTTAGGATCAGTAACATCAACTATGAATTCAACTTCATCAACTCAATAAATTAAGCAATTGTAGTCCCCTGCCATGGATAGGTGCAAAATCGTCCAACAAGGCAAGATTGTTCTTATGTGTTTAACTTTAATTTTTGTCATGTAATTCGTATTTTTCTAATTATATTATTTGGTTTTTTAATCGTACAACAGGAACGTGTTTCTATACACCATGAGCTTGCCCATTTGGTTCACAGTGCTGGTAATGTTGACACTCAATTTCACTTTTGATTTTCAAATTCATTATATGCTTGGTTGTGAAACTGATTTTATACAGGCAAGCAAGAACAACTGTGTCCTAATTCTTTATTTCATAACAAGTGGTGGTAGTAAATTACCAAATAGCCCTCTTGTTGTACCTCTGGTTATTGGACATGCTCCATTGACACACAAACTTAATATTTTAATCATGCTACTCAGCTACTGTTACAGATCAAATCAATAGTTACATACTTCTATTAAGATATTAAACATTGTGATTTTTATGAAAAAAAAGTACTGATTTTTATTCAATTATTTTTCCAGACAATTCATGCAGGTTTTGGAGAGAGCTATTTATCATCTGTTTTGTTTGAGAAGTTGAGGAAAGAAGTAGAAGAAATGCAACCAATTTCAGTTGATGATTTGTTAAAAGACAATAAGCAATGTAATATTTATGTTTCCCAAACTGATAAACTCAATACCATTTATCATGAATTTCCAGTTTCTTATAAAAAACATGCCAAACAGCCAATGATTGAGGTCCATGTGGGTGAGAAAATCAAAAAAGACAAAACTAAGAAGCATCAATATTCACACAAATCATAAACAATCAACAAATTTCATTGGAAAACATTAAAATTGTTAAGAAACATCAATAACTTCCAGATTACTCATACATTGTTTGTGTCTAAAACATGAAAAAGGTGCAGTTAACCAAAAAAAAATGTTATGAAGTATCTAGTTTTTCTTTTGCCCACAGAAACAACACATGTCATCATTATGTCTCTTGCAACGATTCATCCGCCTGATATATGAAAAAAATAAAATATTGTTAATATAATCATTACAGTTCGTTTTTTAATCATTAAATTATTATTATAATTACCTTTCTTTTTGAAGAACTAGTAGCATAATGACCCAATCCTTGACGCCCTTTTGTAGTAGTTGGACCAAGAGGATCCCAGATAGATAACTGTGGCATCATATCTACTTGCAAAGCTCGCATACAAGAACTTTGAGATGCATTCTCTAAAGGCATAGATTTTTTTCGATTGACTTGATCATCTAAAAGACTTATCAATATCGTATTGAGTTTTTGTATCTCCGAAGGAGAGTCCCTTGCTTGTTCAATTAGTTTAGTAAAATTCGAACGAACACAAAATAATGTGTAGGCACTAACTCCATTTTCATTATTTATTTCTCCGAGTCCGATACTAACACTACCCAGTTTGTACCTAGCTTCAAGGGTCCATCTCTGTAAAATATAGTGACTCGGCAGTTCTTGAACATGCTTCTTCTTCATCACATATAAGCTATGTTTGCATAAAATCCCATTTGTCTCATACATACAACACGAACATGTGACGCTGACTTGATTTAAAGAATGAAAGGTAACAATACGCCAATATTTTTTATCAACATCCAATTGCCCAACTCTATATGTGCTTTCTTCTGTAATTTTTTTTAGAGTCTCATGAGTCAAATTGGTAATAGCTTATGTCCATTCCTTTTTGAAAGTATCAAACATCTTTCTAGTATAACATTGACCTGCTTTTGCTTCGATTGGACGCACTGAAGAAAGAACCGGCCTCGAGTTCATAGTCTTGAAGTCTTCGTCTTCTTCGGCAACCCTTCGTGACTCAACTGCCTTGTCGTATTGCACAACGAATTCATTCAACATGGTCCTCGAGTTAACAAAACCATCAAAAAATGAACTGATACTTTCACTCTGCCCGGTTGTGGTCATACCAGCAAAGAAAATATCCTTCAAGAAGGGTTTAGCCCAATGTATACGTTGGTAATACATGTCACTAATCCAACAATAGCTTTCCAGTTCATACTTAATACGCATATCTTCCAATATTGCTTCAAATTGTTCAATGCTATCACTATTTACCCATTGTCTGTGTGTTTCTTGAAAATCACTGTAACGGGAAACATACGATCGAAGGTGCTCATTTTCATGCTTCCTGATATGCCATGAACAAAAACGCTGTTGAGTCTTTGGAAACACTTTTTTTATTGCATTGCCCATCGCTTTGTCTTGATCGGCAATAATTGTCTTCGGATACTTGCCAAACATACATTTGAGGAAATGTTCAAATAACCATTCAAATGTCTCTTCCTTTTCGTTTTCAAGCAATGCTCCACCAAAAAGTATAGATTGTCCATGATGATTCACCCCAGTAAAAGGAAAAAAAGGTATCTTGAATTTGTTAGTCATATAAGTGACATCAAACACAACAACATCTTTGAAGGCAATTGTTTGTTCAAGAAGGTAAACGTAATGGTTTTGCAAGATATCTAAGAGTTTTGAATAATAATTAAGAGTGACTTCATGTCATGCTAATAAACAATTCAAAACTAATACTTTTTTTTATCAAGGTATTTTAAGATAGAAAACCATTTCATGCATCACATTTTGTAGTATGTGAAATCTGCTGGATGAAAACACAATTATAAAATACATATGAGTTATTTAAAACATTTAAAATATTCATTTAGGGGTATGAACTCACCTGTAGATCGTGGTTTGGATGAACTAGACGATGTAGGATTATTAGGTGTCAAGTGAGGACTTGTACACACACTACGATCCTAATGAACTTATAATCACACATATATGCACTCAATTAGTCTTAAATTACTAATTGATAAAGTTAAGACATCCTAGAAGATAATAAACACTTTATATAAGTGTTTTAAGCCCAAAGGATTGCATATAAGCTATTGTGGGACAAGGCACTTGTGTTTAGGGTTCCAAAGGACCCTATACATGAGTTTACTCTCCATATATCCTCACAATTGGAGTTTACGGTTGTAAATTCTTGAGTTTACGGCCGTAAACTGCCAAACTTGGTGGTATTTTGTGTTTTGAAGTTGTAAATGATCCCTAGAATTATTCCAACTTGGTGGTTTAATTCTTGGAAGGGTTTAAGGCATAGAAACACCCCTTTGAGGAGTTTACGGCCTTAAGGCCATATCCTTTAGATTTTTCGGCCGTAAACTCTTAAGGATGGGTGTTTTTGATGCTTTCAAGTCTCATACACATGTAGTATAGGTCTTAAACTTTTATCCTAAGCATATGAAGGCATTAGGCACACTTTGATGCGCTTCTTTGATGTTCACGGCCCTAGAACCTTATTAGGGCCGTGAACTCACTTTGAGGGGTCATTTTGATGTGTTTTGATCCTTCATTTCAGTGGGAACAATTTCTAGTAAATGTGTAAGGCTTTAGGTGCCTTAAAAGCACCCTTTTGTCCATGATTTTGGAGTTCACGGTCCAAGATCTTCTTGGGCCGTGAACACCCAAACATATGTGTTTCTTGGTTGATTTCTTGTCCCTAATACACTTCTATACAAGCCCAAGGTAGTATCATATCATAAGGGAAGGTCTAGGCATTGTTTCGGGAGTTTACCGCCCAAGAACACCTTGGGGAGTAAACTCCTAAATCTAGTGATTTAGCCATCTAAATCATGTTATAAACACATAATATGCTTTCTAACACTACTAGAGAGAGAGTTACTCACCTTTTGGTATAAAAACCTGAAGATCCGTGAGAGAGAAAATGGCTTTTGTCTAGTTGTAAATGCGAGTAATGAATTAATTTGGTTTAGAATTCTATTTATAGTCCTGAGATATTTTTGGCAGAAAATATTTTTATTCCTGAAATGATTTCTCATATAGCAGAGTGTTGGAATAACAGTGTTGCACTAAATCCTAGTGCATCCACTCTCCTGGTATCTCCTGAAGTGTAAACCCTGAATTACTCAAACTTACACGAAAAAGTCTGAAAATTAACTGTAACTACTATAACTTCTATTGAAGTGATATTGTTTGTATAGAATGGAAATTTTGGGTTGTCACATCATCCCTCCTTTAAAAGGAATTTCATTCCGAAATTAGAATTTAAGCAATTAAGAAGTTACAAATAACTCAGCGAAAAGGTGAGGGTATTTCAGTTTCATTTGATCCTCTCGTTCCCAAGTGAATTTAGGTCCACGCTTTGCATTCCAGTGCACCTTCACTATCGGGATACGACTCTGCTTTGTTTGCTTGACCTCTCGATCCATAATCTCTACTGGTTCCTTCACGAAGTTGAGGCTCTCGTTGATCTCGATCTCATCGAGTAGAATAACAAGAGTCTCGTCGGACAGACACTTTTTCAAGTTCGAGACGTGGAAGGTAGGATGTACGTTACTGAGTTCGTGCGGTAGATTGAGATTGTAAGCTACAGGGCCGATTCTCGTGAGAATCTCGAAATGCCCTATGTATCTTGGATTGAGCTTCCCACACTTTCCAAAGTGTATCAAGCCCTTCCAGGGTGAGACCTTCAGTAGGACACGGTCGCCCACCTGGAATTCAAATGGTTTCCTCTGCTTGTCAGCGTAGCTTTTCTGTCAGTCTCTAGAGGTTTTCAATCATTCACGAATTTGAACGATCTTCTCCTTCATTTCCCGAATGATCTCCGGACCCGTGAGAGTGCTTTCGGGAACTCGTCCCTTATCTTACTGGGTATCACCCACTTCATCCCAGCACAGAGGGGATCTGCACTTTCTTCCATAAAGGGCCTCGAATGGAGCTGCTTTTATGCTCGTGTGATAACTGTTGTTGTAGAAAAATTCGACAAGGGGTAAATGGGTATGCCAAGCTTTTCCAAAGTCAATCACACAGGCACGCAACATATCTTCTAAGGTTTGGATAGTTCTCTCACTTTACCCGTCGGTTTGTGGATGGTAGGCTGTACTCATGTCCAACCTAGTTCCTAGGGAACTTTGTAACGACTCCCAGAACCTCGATGTCAATATACAATCTCTATTTGAGATAATGGATATAGGAACACCGTGCAGTCTTACAATCTCCCTAATGTAAGTCCTGGTATGTTTCTCCATCTTGTTTGTTTCTTTGATCGGCAGGAAGTGTTCAGACTTGGTCAGTCTATCGACGATGACCGATATGGAATCAAGTCCACCTATCGTCTTGGGCAACTTGGTTATGAAGTCCATAGTGATCCGCTCCCACTTCGATTCTGGTATCTCCGGTTGCTGTAGGAGACCAGAGGGGTTCTGGTATTCGACCTTGACCTTTGCGCAAGTAAGGCATTTACTCACGAAGATAGCAATATCTACTTTCATGTTAGGCCACCAGTAAAACTTTTTAAGATCCGGATACATCTTATCTGAACCCGGGTGGACGGAATAACGAGTGTTGTGAGCTTCCGTCATGATCAAGTCTCTGAAGCCACCGTGTTTCGGTGTCTAGATCCGATCCATGAGGTATAAGGCTCCGCCACCCTTGACTTCCAAGTTCTTATCCATCCCTCTAAGGGATTCACTAGACACATTTTTAGGTTTCAAAGCGTCGAGCTGAGCCTCCTTAATTTGCATGGACAAGTGTGAATGGATAGTTACAGTCAAAGATTTGACTCTATGACCAGTATATTCTTTCCGACTCAGGGCGTCGGCTACTACATTGGCTTTACCCGGATGATAACGAATTTCGCACTCGTAATCAATGAGTTGCTCTTCCCATCGTCGTTTTCTCATGTTGAGCTCTTTCTGGTCGAAAATGTGTTGTAGACTCTTGTGGTCTGTAAAGATCGTGCTTTTTGTACCATACAGGTAGTGTCACCAGATCTTCAGAGCAAATACGATTGCTCCTAGTTCAAGATCATGGGTGGTGTAGTTAACCTCATGTGTCTTCAGCTGTCTCGAGGCATAGGCTATGACTTTACCTCGCTACATCAGAACACATCCGAGTCCTTGATTTGATGCATCGCAATAGACAACGAAGTCCTCTATCCCTTCGGGGAGGGATAGTATTGGTGCGGTGCACAAGGCTCGTTTGAGCGTTTGGAACGCTCTTTCTTGTTTCTCTTCCCATTCAAAGGCTACGTTCTTCTAGGTCAGGGTTGTAAAATGTTTTGCTATGCGGGAGAAGTTCTGAATGAACTTGCGATAGTAGCCAGCCAGACCTAGAAATTGACGAATTTCTGTAGGTGTCTTCGGTGCTGACCAGTTCTCGATGGCCTTAATTTTGGAAGGGTCCACGTACATTCCCTCTTCGCTAACAACATGGCCCAAAAATTTGACTCGCTGAATCCAAAATTCGCACTTGGAGAACTTCACGTAGAGCTTCTCCGACCGCAATGTTTCTAAGATTTTACGGAGATGTTGGCTATGTTCCTCCTTATTTCGAGAGTAGATGAGTATGTCATCAATGAAGACGATGAAGAACCGATCCAAGTAAGGACGAAACCCCCTATTCATCAGATCCATGAATATTGCGGGCGCGTTAGTTAATCCGAACGGCATCACTACAAACTCGTAGTGCCTATAACGAGTTCGGAAGGCTGTCTTGGGAACATCCTCCTCTAACACTTGTAGTTGGTGATATCCGGATCGTAGATCTGTCTTCGAGAAGTAGTTGGCTCCTTGAAGTTGATCAAATAAATCATCAATGTGGGGCAAAGGATAACAATTTTTAATGGTAAGTTTGTTGAGTTCTCTATAGTCGATGCATATGCGAAATGATCCATCCTTCTTCTTGACGAACAAGGTCGGTGCTCCCCATGGTGAGAAGCTTGGTCTAATGAATCCCTTCTTGAGAAGTTCGTTAAGTTGACTGGAAAGTTCCTGCATCTCGGCCGGTGCCAGACGATAAGGAGATTTGGCTATGGGGGTAGCTCCTGGCACTAAGTCGATTCTGAAATCGACTTGGCGTTGCGGTGGTAAACCGGGAAGTTCTTCTGGGAAGATGTCGGGAAAGTTGCATACTTCTGGGATGTCCTGAATGTTTTTCGTTTCTTGACTTGTATCAACGACGTGTGCGAGGAATACATGATATTCCTTTCGCAAGCACTTTTGGGCTTGAATGCACGAAATGATGCGAAGGCTCATACTAGGTTTGTCGTCGTAGATAATTAAGGTTTCGTTGTTAGGAAGGTTAAGACGAACTCCTTTTTCAAAGCATATGATGTCGGCGCGAAGAAGACTTAACCAATCCATGCTGATGATAACGTCGAAACATTTAATTGGGACTGGCATGAGATCTATCTTGAATGTATGGCCATCTAATGTTAATGTACAACCTATGTATATGCAGTTAGTACTCTCCGTTTTCCCATTAGCCATTTCTACCATAAATGAATTATCTAATGCACAAGGTTTTTGTTTAAGCGGGTGTGCAAATTTGCAACTTACGAAACCTTTCTCTGCTCCAATGTCGAAAAGTATGCAAGCATATGAGTTATTGAGGAGAAATGTACCAGTAACTATCATAGGATCAGCTACTGCTTCCTCGTGGCCTAGGGCCATAACTCTTCCTACTCCTCCAGCCATCCCCACTTTAGGGAAGTTCCTCTTGTAGTGGCCCACTTCGCCACAACCGTAGCAAGTTTGGCCTGTACCGGCGTTAGGAACCTGGGCGGCCTGAGCTGTTGGACTCTTGCAGAAACGGATTGTGTGTCCCTTCCTATTGCAGTTAGAGCACTGCATCTCCTTGCAAGGTCTGTGGTGGTGGAAATTACACTTGGTGCACCTCGGGAGAGTTCCAGCATATGTTTTTGCTGGTAAGGGGTTCGCAGGGACAATGGGAGTCACTGTGGCAGCATTGATCGCCACAAGTTGTTATTTCTTGGAGGATCCTTGCGAAGCCCCTCTTTTCCTCTGATTCCACCCCTTCCTGTTGTGTTCGGGGTTGGGCTTTTGTGCTACGGGTGTAGCGATTGTTGGGTTCTGAGGTTTCCTGTGATCTGTGAGAGATTGTGCCAGTTCCTTGGCACTATCAAAAGTTATAGGCCTGGAGGCTAACACACTTGACTGGATCTGGGGCGACAGTCCCCAGATATATCTCTCTATCTTCTTGCTCTCGAGATTAACCATATCAGGGCATAAGTTTGCCAGATCACAGAACCTATTTGTGTAGGTCGTGGTGTTGGATCCAACCATTTGTAGACCCCAGAATTCCTACTCGAGTTTTTGTACTTCACCTCGAGGACAATATTCTTTCATCAGCATGTCTTTCAACTTTTCCCAGCCGATAGAATACGGCACCACCAAAGTCAGATACTTAACATGGTCGTTCCACCATGTTAGTGCTCTGTCAGAGAATGTACAAGCTGCGAACTTGACCTTGTTGCCTTCTTGGCATCCGTAGATTTCAAAGACAAATTCCATCTTTTGAATCCATTGCCTTAACACCATAACCCCACCAGTACCATTGAAGCTGCGGGGTTTGGCGTTCGTGAAGTCCTTATAGGTGCATTCCCGAGGGTGCCCATGGCTTTCACCATGGTTCGAGGGAGGTGCACCTGATCCTGATCCACTAGGGACAGGAGTGTTGATTGCTAACACAGCAGCTGCATCTGCCGCTGTGAAAGCTGCCTGGAACATGTTGGCATCGAAAGGAGTAGGTGGTTAAAGAGGTTCAGGTGGAGGTGGAGGTGGTGGTATCGGTGCTTCGTTGTTTGGCTTACGCCTGGTATTTCTGCGTGGCGGCATCTTTAACTATACGCTTAAATGATGAAGACATGGATAAGAATAAATGATTAATGAACGTGTCTCATGGACTAACTCCCCATAGTCCAACAACAGAATGAATAGAATGACTAAATGAAGATGACAACATTTGGATAATGATTTCCATAAGATTAGATATCTGTCAGTTATACTGGAATTACAGATGTAACAAGTAAGGGAAAAATGGCCTAGAAGTAGGCCTTACATCAACCAAGATGGAAAATTTTGATAGAATTAAGACTAGATCAAGACCTAATAGGTCTAAGATTTATAAAGATAGGAAATTAGACCAAAGTTTTTCATAAACTAGGTTATATCCAAAAGATGAGTCGACGAGATTCTATCGGCGACGAGAACTTCTAGCATGAGTTCTTGATCCCGATAGTAGACGTTCCATGTCCCTCACACGCCTGTCAGCTCTCACTTGCTGAGATCGAAGTTCCCTAACTTTAGCTTGAGTGTCTGCAAGTTCCCTCTGCAGATTTGCATTGCGGACCAGAGTCCTTTCATGAGCAGACTCTAGTTGGCGAATGTGGACAGTGTTAACGCCAGAGTTGGCTTCAATCTCCACGACCCTTTCATGAGCAGACTCTAGTTGGCGAATGTGGACAGTGTTAACGCCAGAGTTGGCTTCAATCTCCACGACCCGGTTAATAGTTGCTTGACCTAGTATCGTGATTCTGGAAATTCTACGAACCATGATTGGTAGGACTCTATCAGCAGAACCTCCTTTAGTGAGGTTGTAGAAACTTCGGTCTCAATTGTAGGGAATGGGATGACCTTGTTCCTAACTCCATCTAGTCAAGTTAGTGGCCTATAGAGGTGTGGGTCCTTGAAACACAGGACGGGGGTTCAGGTTTGGGTTTTGAGCAGTTGGGGGTAGGTTGTTGACTTTAGGCTCCGAGTCAGAACTCTCGGAAAAACCCTCAGCATGGTGATCATCCAAAGGGATTAAGTGATCATCTTCTGATTCTGCCTCTAGCCAACCAGCATTGCCTTGGTTTGGGAAGTACGGATCTCCATGGTGAAATCCAGCCATTTTAATCTACGCGAGAAAAGGGATATAAGAAATAGCTAAATAGAAGAACTAACTAAGATAATTAGAGTAAGACCAAATACCCCTATGATATTTCTTTATGGTTGTGTTGGTAAGTTTTTAGAGTTGTTGCCATATCACAACCATTCTTGGGCATATGCTAATCACTCCTCGGACCAGCATAGTTGATCAGGCTATGCCATTCCCAAGACTGACCATATATCCCCAGGTTTACTTGTGATATTCAAAAATCATAATACTTTTGTTCTTGTCATTGTGACACTGGTTTTAGTATGAATGCAGGCACGTATTCTTTTTTAAATATTTTATTATTTAAAAGTATAACTCTTAGACAGAGTGTTTTAATCCCAATGTATTTATAGTTAGTATATCTTTTATGGGTTGATATACTATATTCACTATAAACAATGCTCTGATACCAATCTGTCACACCCCAAAACCACGAACGGCGGAAACGTTCATGGGTGGAGGACGTCATGTACAGTATCACAACAATGTGAAATAGTAAACAAGCAAAAACATCATCCATTGCATTATAAGTAAAGTTTTAATACATGTGTATTTTTTCATTGTAATAAGACACCAAAAATATATAATCAAAATAAAAGACGAGACTTGTCTGTGCTCCATCTTCTCAAAACCTGGCCAGCGTACCTGGCTACTGGTGACCTGAGAATACAATTTATTTTGAAAGAGAGTATCAGCTTTAAAGTTGGTGAATTCATAAGTATTTAAGTGTCATTGTCTTGCTTTGTAAAGCTGTTATGAATGTCATGAAAAAACTTTAGGTAAGACAGTTGATATAAGTACGAAAAACCCTAAGAATTCCCTTATTTCCTACTAGTATGAAATGTAGTCTTCCACCAAGACCCGAATATTTTTTTATGACAATGTAGTCTTCTAGCAAGACCCGAATGTTTTTTTATGACAATGTAGTCTTCTACCAAGACCCGAATGTTTTGTTATGATAATGTAGTCTTCTACCAAGACCCGAATGTTTTGTAAGTAAAATGATAGTTTTTCCTTCTTTTTGACTACTACAAACAGTAATTAGTCTAACTCATCGTTTATGTGAATATATAACAAAGTAAAGTAAATAGGAAAAATATAATCATGTAAGTGTTATCCCTGGATACCAGGATTATCACGCCATCACATTAAGCGATATGTATAACCTAATGAACCTCCGAAGATGGTCCAATTGTCCTATGTAGCAAAAGCAGGTTGGAGGAAGGGTTAGTCCCGTAGCCGACTCCTAATATAAGTGGTAACCTAATGATCATCTGAAGATTTTCTTCTCATCCTCTGTTGCAATAGCAGGATGGATGAATGGTTAGTTCCGATATCAATCTATCTATTATAAGTGATAATCTTAGAGATCTGTAGATGTTCATCACCCAGCGCTGCTAATAGCTGGGTTCCAGAATGGTTAGTCCCGTCTAGACATCCCGTCGAACAGGGATAGGCAGGAACATTTACACAGAAGGTACGAATAAATCTTCCTCATAACTCTAGGTACAAGTATCCAGGTAAGTGAATACAGGATAATGTATCTGTGTAACAGTACTAATGTATGGTATTCATGTAAGCGTATTCAGATAAATGTATCTATGAAAACGTACATATGTATCATGTAATCCTAGATAAATGTACTCATGTATCATGTAATCCTAGATAAATGTACTCATGTATCATGTAATGTACTGGTATAGACTCATGAATGAACTGAGTCTTGTGTAATTCCTTCTAATAGGAATATTGTTTTGTATCTTCTAACTATCCCTATGATAATTAACTGAAAGGTATTTTAAGATTGAAAACCATTTCATGCATCACATTTTGTAGTATGTGAAATCTGCTGGATGAAAACACAGTTATAAAATACATATGAGTGATGTAATAACATGTTGTTTTCTACTTGTATTCCTCACCCATTAAAGCATTTAAAAACATTTAAAATATTCATTTAGGGGTATGAACTCACCTGTAGATGGTGGTTTGGATGAACTGGATGGTGTAGGATTGTTAGGTGTCAAGTGAGGACTTGTACACACACTACGATCCTAATGAACTTATAATCACACATATATGCACTCAATTAGTCTTAAATTACTAATTGCTAAAGTTAAGACATCCTAGTACATAATAAACACTTTATATAAGTGTTCTAAGCCCTAAGGATTGCATCTAAGCTATTGTAGGACAAGGCACTTGTGTTTGGGGTTCCAAAGGACCCTATACATGAGTTTACTCTCCATATATCCTCACACATGGAGTTTACGGTTGTAAAATCTTGAGTTTACGGCCGTAAACTCGCAAACTTGGTGGTATTTTGTGTTTTGAAGTTCTAAATGATCCCTAGAATGATTCCAACTTGGTGGTTTAATTCTTGGAAGGGTTTAAGGCATAGAAACACCCCTTTGAGGAGTTTACGGCCTTAAGGCCATTTCCATTAGAGTTTGCGACCTTAAACTCTTAAGGATGGGTGTTTTCGATGCTTTCAAGTCTCATACACATGTAGTATAGGTTTTAAACTTTTGTCCCAAGCATATGAAGGCCTTAGGCACACTTTGGCGCCTTTCTTTGATGTTCACGGCCCAAGAACCTTATTAGGGCCGTGAACTCACTTTGAAGGGTGATTTTGATGTGTTTTGGTCCTTCATTTAAGTGGGAACAATTTCTTGTAAATGTATAACGCTTTAGGTGCCTTAAAAGCACCCTTTTGTCCATGATTTTGGAGTTCACGGTCCAAGATCTTCTTGGGCCGTGAACACCCAAACATATGTGTTTCTTGGTTGATTTCTTGTCCCTAATACACTTCTATACAAGCCCAAAGTAGTATCATATCATAAGGGAAGGTCTAGGCATTGTTTCCGGAGTTTACCGCCCAAGAACACCTTGGGGAGTAAACTCCTAAATCTAGTGATTTAGCAATCTAAATCATGTTATAAACACATAATAAGCTTTCTAACACTACTAGAGAGAGTTACTCAGGTTTTGGTATAAAAAACCAAAGATCCGTGAGAGAGAAAATGGCTTTTCTCTAGTTGGAAATGCGAATAATGATTGAATTTGGTTCATAATTCTATTTATAGTCCTGAGATATTTTTGGCAGAAAATATTTTTATTCCTTAAATGATTTCTCATATAACAGAGTGTTGGAATAATAGTGTTGCACTAAACCCTAGTGCATCCACTCTCCTGATATCTCCTGAAGTGTAAACCCTGAATTACTCAAACTTACATGAAAAAGTCTGAAAATTATCTGTGATAGCTATAACTTCTATTGAAGTGATATTGTTTGTACAGAATGGAAATTTCGGGTTGTCACAGGTGTCATGGTCAAGTCGTGATTGTGTGTATCATTATATGAGTCCACCAACCACTTCCCATCCTCCTATTTTGTTATTCGAAGTTTTGCTTGGCATCCTGTTCTAACATCTCTATGACGTTTTTTCTCATTTTCACTTGAAGCATTTTTGTCCATCCGTTTGAAACCTTCTTTGTTGCATACATATATCTTCCGAAAAGGCTCATTTGTTTTAGGATTTTTAACTGTGTCATCTCTACGTATTCCAAATCCATGCAAAAAAGAATAATCATTATAAAATGTATAGGCGTCATCGGGTGTATCAAAAACTTTTCCCAGTATCCTTTCATCATTAACATCATCTTCGTCAAATTCAATGTTCACCTCGAAATCGTTAAGTTCTTCAGATTCATATGTTGCTTCTACAAAATCATTTGTGTCAACATTTTCATTTATATACGGTTCGATTGCCTGATCAGCTGCTTCTGGTTCAAACATCATAACCTGCACAAAACCACACGTAAAAAACAATAAGAACTTGACCCTATTAATGCCATTCCAGTAACTTTTTAGAGATGGTCTAAAATTTTCATTATATCAAAAGCAATAAATTATACTAAATTTGATCAAACAAAAGCAGCATGGATAATAATAGAACATATGAAATAAAAATTTCCGTTGATAAACAATCGGAACTAGAAAACATATGCAAAATCAATACTTAAAAGTGAAATCAATGGTAATTGTGAATTGTTTTGCCTATGAATTTGAACGAGAAAATTAACACAAAAATTTTTCGACTAATCTAATACTCCAAAAAATTAACACCAAATTTTATCAATAAATTGCTTTGCCTATGAATTTCGATTTCTTTGTAATCGTTTTTGAAAAATCTGAAATTTTACATTAAATAGTTAAATACCGTCATCACAATAAAAATATAAAATTTTTATATCAATTGGTTAAAGATTTAGAAGGGTGTAAATTACATAATTTATGACTAAATCCTTTTGATAATGATTTTTGTAACTAATAAAAGAATAAAAAAACGTTTGCAATATATATATATATATATATATATATATATATATATATATATATATATATATATATATATATATATATATATATATATTGGATGAACCATGCAAGAGAATTTAAGAATACTATATTCAAGAACTTAAATACTCAAATTGATAACAATAACTAATTAACAATGAATTGAATTTTATAATAAAGAAAAATATAATGAATGAAGTAGCATGACCCTGTGATGCAAGAATGACGGCAACCTACTAGAAAAAAATTCACAACTGGCTAAAGGTAATAGGCGATTATGGAAGCAACAAGGATCAACTTTTAGTTGTTATTTTTTTCAATAAGGAAACAACCGTGTTTAAGGAAATTGTTATTTTTTTCAATTAAATTAAACCACCAATCAAAACTACATAGTTTTAAGCATTGGGTACCTAACCTTATATACCCTTAAGGGTATATTCACTTTTCCATATATATATATATATATATATATATATATATATATATATATATATATATATATATATATATATAGGTGTAAGGGGTGACGAGTGAAAAGAGATATAGAATATTGGAGGGGAGCTTAAGTGTGTGTATTCTAATGTGTGTTCTAGAGAGAGAAACAAGAGAGAATAAGAGGCATTTGTATGTGGGAATCTTGTAAGGAACTTCATTCTAATCATTCATACAAGATTAAAGTTATTCTTCTTCTCCTTCTCTTCTATTTTGATCTGACATCATCCAATTGATTGGGATTCCACACCATTAATTGGATCTGATTAATACACAAGTATATTTAGGGACTTACACTAACCTTGGAAGTCATGGAGCTGAATTTTTCCTCCTCTCTCTCTCTTTATCTCTCTCTCTTGCTTCCTCCAAATTCTTTTGGTGTTTGTGATTCATTAGAGGCACAACATTTGAGGTGCTAAGGTTCTCGAAGCTTCAAGATCTACAATCGAAAATCAAGGTATTTATCTAACTTGTTTACTTGATATTCAATTAGTTTTGTTGTATGCTTGATTAGGGTTTTGTATGTCATGGACAATATGCATGTATCGTTAGAAAAACTAGATCCGAGCATTAGGGTATTCATGAACACCATAGAAATGTTGTTATGCTCATGACCCATCAGTGTAATCAAAGCTTAGATTGTTTATTCTAATGTTTTTGATGCAAAGTTTATTGTTCAAATCTACAAAATTTGTTTTTTTGTTTTTGACTAAACTCACAATGTGACCATAGAGGGTGACGACAGTAGTTCAACTGTTTGTTGGATTATAAATTTTTTTCCTTGATTTGCTTTGGATAATTACCATAAATTATTTTTTCAAATTAAAAATTAGATTATCATAAGATAATGATAAATAATTTAAGATAATTGTCAATTCAAATTAATGGATAATTCTCAATTTAAGATAATTACTGGCTTCATAAGATAAGGATTAATCATTTGTAAATTGATTTGAATTATCTTGTATGAAAAAGATTAGGTCAAATTATGTGATAAATATTGATAATATGATTATCTTATAAGTTTCGAATTTGATCTAAGTAATGTTTTGAAAAATTTTAAAACATGCCCTCAACTTTTGGAATTTAATTTTTTGGATTAAAAGTTTAATTTTGAACTTATTAAATTCCAAACCCTAGAATTTTACAAGTTTAAAATTCACCCTATACTATTATAATATTATAAGAATAATTATTATATATGTATAACTTAAATGCTAGTCTTACCGTTAGTAGGCCTCATTCACGAAGCCGATCTATAAGGGGGCATAAGGATATGGCCTATAAAATGGCCATTTAATGGGTGTCTACTCTCACCCACCGCTTCCTTGATTGGTGGAGAGTCGTTAGCCGAACGGTTATGATAAGGCACCCTTTCTTCACTAAAGGTATAATTAATTTTTAATGTAACTAAATGTTTTTATAAAATTCCCAGTCTTAGTTACTTTAGACAAAAGTGAATTTGATGCAATTCCATGAAATTACACTTTGTACCCTTGCTAAGATGTTAGTGGAACGAGTGTGGTTAACTGCCACACTAATTAGGCTCTAAGCAAAGGTGGAAAAGGGTGACTCGATGTTTGTCATAGATCGATGGAGCGTGTGTGGTTAACACACACGTCGATTAGCTGACCGTAACATTGGGGGCACCATGTACATTTTGCATGGTTATTCACACCCGCTTTGTGAGCCTCAACATTCCAGTCACAAACTTGAGGGGAATATTGTGCTTTAAACATGGCATTGAGAATTTCAATTAATATCAAAATATCTAGGAGTTTTCAATACATTTAAAACTTAATTTAAATTTGTTTTTCATGGCGGAAATTAGTGAATGGCCATTCATTTAACTTCAAATTATTTGCTATTTAGATTACGACATCCCTCTTCTAAATTGTGAATAATGTTATTGGATCCTAGCCCTAATTTTTCATTTGGGTGTTTAATTGGTGATTTTTTATCTAATCAAATTTTTTCTCTTTTCTTTTTCTAATGTCAAACTTGAAGAACATCTCTTTTGGTTCAAATGCCTCTAGCTCGTTCCCACTCATGAACTTGTGTGAGAGGGTGATCTTCGACGAAAACAATCTCAATGATTGGATCTACAACATAAGGATGGTCACCTGCTACAAGGAAAAAGAATATGTCCTTGACAAAGAACTGAAAGAGGTGGACATGAACAATGCCACTCCGGAAGAGATCACTGCCTTCGAGGCCCATGAACGTGATTCCACGAAAGTCCATTGCATCATACTAGCGACAATGACTGCTAAACTCCAAAAGTCCTACATGGACTTCTATCCCTACACAATGCATTAGGACTTGGTGGAAAGGTATCACCAAAGTGCGATGAAGGAAATGTATGAGATCATCACTTTAGTGATCACAACCAATATGAGAGACGGAGAGTCTATCAGTGCTAATCTTCAGAAGATGCAGATCTATGTTGACCACTTACTAAAGTTAAATGTTAACTCTGATGAAGAGTTGTCGATTGACATCATTCTTCATTCGCTGCCACCCTGCTTCAACCAGTTTCGCATGACCTACCACATGAATAAAGAGGATGTCACGTTGAGCAAGCTGCAAGGTCTATTGAGGACTGCCGAGAGTAATCTCAAGGACAAGTCCATTACACAAACTCCTACTCCTGTTGTTGCCCCGGTCTTGGAAATTGGGCAAGGAAAGGGTAAGAAGGGGAAGGCTCCCTCAAAGAGCCACCACAAGGGAAAGTCCCATGATGGCACCTCTTCTAGTGGAATCAAGGCTGGTTTTGCTAAACCCAACTCCAACCCCAAGGATGCAGAGTGTCATCATTGCCACGAAATAAGGCATTGGAAACGAAGCTGCCCTAAGTATCTGCAAGGCATCAACGATGGAAAGATCAAGTTGTTATGCGCATGTATTTACACTATTCAATATAATGATTCATCACATGCTAATTCACGGGTACTTGATACAGGATTTGGTTTTCACATTTGTTCTGATTTGCAGGGCCTAAGACGAAATAGGGATGTGGAGCATGGGAAGATAAAGTTGATCATGGGGAACAGAAGAGCGTCGACTGTCACCAAGATTGGAGTTTACTCTTTAATGCTTAGTAATGGATTAGGACTAGAAATGAATAATTGTTGCTATTCAACAGAAATGGAAAAAAACATCATTAAATTTCATGGTTTGTATAGACAAGGTTTTAGATATTAATTTGATAATGAATAGAGTTTTATTAATGCTTATATTAATGGTGTTTTCTATTTTGAAGCATTGCCTTGTAATGGAATATAGGAAACTGTGATGGTTATAAACAACTTAGGAAATGATGTGTTGCATATCAAATCTTCCACTAGTTTGGACAAAGCATGACTGTGGCATTGTCGTCTTGGACATGTCAACAAGAAACGCATAGCCCAACTCCAAAATGATGGAGTGTTAGAGACATTCGACCTTAGGGACGATGACGTGTGCAAGTCTTGTTTGCTTGGAAAGATGACCAAGTCACCCTTTACTGGTACTTGTGAAAGGGGTGAGATTCTATTGGATCTCATACACACTGATGTGTGTGGGCCCTTTAGATCCACCACAAGGGATGCAAGCCACTTCTATGTGACTTTCGCCGATGATTATAGCAGATATGGGTATATTTACTTATTCAAGCACAAGTCAGAAACCTTTGAAAAGTTCAAAGATTTTAAACAAAAAGTGGAGAATCAGTTAAGCAGGAAAATCAAGATGTTTCGATCCGATTGAGGTGGAGAGTACCAAAGTCTTGAATTCCATGACTATCTCAAGGAATGCATAAACGTTTCACAATTGACGCCACCTAGGACACTACAGTTGAATGGTGTGGCTGCGAGGCATAATCAAACCTTGTTAGATATGGTTCGTTCCATGATGAGTCGTGCTTCGTTACCTTTCTCATTCTGGGGGTATGCCTTAGAGACTTCCACCCAAATTCGTATCTTAGTCCCTACAAGGAAGGTTTCCAAAACACCACACAAGATGTGGACTGTCACACCCCCGAACCAGACGGCAGAAACATCTGAGTGCTCTTGTGACTTAAATTGAATACCATCACAATGAATATACATGAAGCATAATATAAATCATCACCATGCATTAAAATATTACAACCGATATTGTTTACATCCAGTACATAGTTTTAGTCATTACAACTTCATAAATAAAATTGTCTGATAGATATCATAAGCAAACACCCTAACATTACTTGGTACTTATTCTTCGGTTTACCTGCCACCTGAGAATACAAGTCATTTTTGAAAAACGTCAACATATGGAATGTTGGTGAGTTCATAAGCAATGTTGTGATAAAATGATTTAGAGTAGTTTGTAAAACCCAGAAAATCCGATATTTTCTGAAAAGATTATTGTGAAAAAAAAATGTGTGAAGATCCGTAAATATATGCTCGTTGATTTTTCAAAATATGTTAAATTGTTGAACTTTTGTATAGATCGCGTAAGTGAAAATGTTGAACTTCGCAGGAAAACCCGATGTTTTCCCAATACATAAAATACAACGATTTCTCTATTGTTATACTGTTACGTCGAATGATTTTGATTACCCGGGGTGGCGTTGGATTAAATAGGGTTTGTGAGTTGTTATAATCATGCATAAAAAAATGACTAGTTTATAACTACAGATTACGAACGATCCTTAAAGGCATCGGCCGTTACTACTCACTTAATCCACCCACCATGATTACTCTTGTGTTAACGCCCATAATCTGTTCACTTTGATTTCTCATCAGCCCAATAACCGAGGAGAAAGTGGAGTACAAAGTCCTGTTATTTCCGTGAGTTATTTAAAGCTATCAAGAATGTGAAAGACACGTTGGCCCAACTCGCATTTGACTTCTCGACCTTACTAGCAGTACTAATGGGCCAATAGGGCCCGATAGCACATTAGAGCCAGCGAAAGTCCTTTTACATGAAATCGGGTCATAGGCGGCCCAATAACACATAAGCATATTCCCTTTGGGCCCAAAGATCATGTTAATGGGATAGCAAGGCCCAACAAGCATGATTTGAAACTTTCAAGCCTAAAGTTTGTAAGTTAGCTCATCATAGTTATCGTGTGTTAACGAATGGTGTAAGGTCCGAATAACGGATCCTACCAGAGATCAAAAGCAAATAAAACCACACAAAGCAATCATAAACACAGAGAAATAACAAACCAAGCTTGCACACATTTTATAACATTAAACATCTGGTACAACTTGACATGAGCCGTGAACTCTAAAGGCATCAACAACTATAAACGCCTGACTAGCCCACTATTTTTACACCTCATGACTGAGAAGACTTTATGGCCGTAAGGTGTTTATGGCCGTAAACTCTTTACAACCATAAACTAGTCAAAAAAATATATTACCAACACACCCCTATCATTATATTGTAAGGCCTAGACCAAACCACTAAATTAAGCCTTTCAATCTCCCTTTGGTTTGAACTAGCCCGAAGTTAACCCTTGGAAACCACCATGACATCCGCCTGCCCCATCACCCCATTCCACATTCTTTTGTTGAGAATCATCGCAACTATCGTTGTGTACGCCTTCACACCATCTTCAAAAATATCTTCAGCAACTAATATTTGAAAATTGCTAAGATGATGAATATCCCATTTCCAAAACTGCAACAAATCTCTTCGATCGTAAAGTCTAATGCACCCATTCTTGAGGTTGATGACTGCACCAGAAGTGATCTCGTCAAAGACCCAAGACTCCATCGAACCGAGAGATCCGTCTTGATAGGTCTGAGGCACTGGGAATTGTTTGACCTGCTTGGTTGCATGCCACATCACCACTTGCAAAGGCTTATCAGTTGTGTGATCGATAATATCTAGATGCTCAAATATTACGGACTCAACAACTGACATTGAAGGAAACCCTCTTTTAACTTGATCCTCAAGAAAATGCTTGAACTAGGTCAATTACAGATTGTTTGTAAGATTTGAAAAGGGAGCTCGGGACTGAAATTGTGACTGAACTGAAATCAACCCTACTGAATGAACTGAAATCGTGACTATCTCTGTATAGTTCAGAGTTGCCACTCTTTCGCAGCACTATCCACATCTTGAGGGGATCATGAAATCCCCAAGAAGCAATTCCTGACCGATCACCAAAAGTATCTCTGAAACGAACCATTTCAAGATCAGTCACGGTAATTAAGGGTTCATCCCAAGAGGCATTTTGATTAGGGT
This sequence comes from Lactuca sativa, assembly GCF_002870075.4. NCBI lineage: Eukaryota > Viridiplantae > Streptophyta > Magnoliopsida > Asterales > Asteraceae > Lactuca > Lactuca sativa. Next base: position 154,460,589 of record NC_056623.2, on the reverse strand, counting down.
TCCTCTTAAAAAGTAATTGCCCTTTCTTCACCGCTTCCTCCTGAGCATTACGAATGGTTGCTGCCACATGGGGGCCTAAGGAGGCTCATTATCAGCATGACTAACAACTCCAGGTGATTGACCAGTAGGCAAATCAACTGGAAAGGCTTGGACATGAAGATTAATCTTGTGTTCTTCAGCGGATGTCTGGTATTTGTCTCCAAAGTCTTCCTCAAGCTTCTTTTTCAATGAAAAATAACTTGAAGTCAGCAGATTGAAGTGATCTTGTAGGTCGGAAATCTGTTTGGACTTCAGTTCTTTATCCTGCGTAAGATCGGCTACTTGCACACCAAGATTTGATTTATCAGACTGAAGTTCAGACACTTGAATACTGTGCTTTGCATTTTCAGCTTGAAGCTCTGACACTTGGATGTCTAGCTCAATATTCTTTTGACTCAGAATTAATATTTCCTTTTGCATTTTCGGTAGTGTTTAATGAAGGAGAAAAGTTCCCCGTTTTCTACTCCCTACATAAAAACTGAATTGGTAAAATATCTAATGTGACATAAACCCTTAAATCAAAATACACGGCTGAAAAAAAAATCCACCTGAAGGATGAGAAGGTATAAGAGCATATGAAAGATAATGAGTAGAGTCACTCTAGATTAGCACTTGAACTACTCGAAATTATTTGTAATATATTTTAGTTAAAAATCAACAAAGACTACCGAAAACCTACCAAAAATAACTTCTAATCATCATAAAATGTGAAACATCAAAATTGTTTATATGTGGAATTAAAGAACATTGGAACGCACCTCCAAGCTTTTGAGCTTCCTTGAATACATTCAAAGAAAGTGTTGTCTTGCCTGATCCCTCAACAATTCTTCCTGTAATGTACAGTTTGGTTGTTATTATTCTAAGGTTCACAGTTTGGTTGTTATTATTCAAAGGAATGAAAGCATAATAAAATGAAGTTCAAAAATAAAAATTAAGTAATTCAAATTTTTATATCAGAGTATAGATTCACTAAAGTATTTTGGTTATTTATCATATATGATGAAGGGTGATTTGTCTTTTATTATATAGAAATAAGGTATTTTGGTGTTTGATAAAAAAAAAAAGAATGGAATTGAATTTCATCCACCCTTCACTAGGAATATATGGTCAAATCCTTCAAACATTAGATTTCAAGAATTTCATCCATTTAATTAAATTTTCTTTTAAAAATAAAAAAATGAATGGAATTGACTTCCTTCAACTCATCAAGTTTCAACCGTTTTAAAGCAAGATACAGTGCCCTCTCTTCATACTCTTTCATACTTCACAATTTCCAAAAAAAAAAGCTAAATCAGAATATTTCACTTCCATCCCTTGAGGTTTAAAAAAGTAGTCAATACCAAACCCATTAATCATTATTATTACTTGACTAACCTGTTAACAATCATATCCTCACCAACTCCAGTGGCTAAACAGAGTGAACTAGCAACTCTATAGGCCTTTTGATCAATTAGTTTTTATTCATCTTTTTGCATCATACTTTATTCATCCATTAAGAAAAATGAAAAAATTGCCCTTCGACCAAAAATGTTAAAAGACCAGACCTGGAAGGCTTCCATCTGAAATCAATGTTCTTCAAGGCGAGAGAGAATTCGTTAGAGACATCAAGTCTCTTGGAAGCTTCCGGTTGGATGGAATTCCTCGTGCTCCACGTGGGGTCCCACAAATTGAAGTCAAGTTTGACATTGATGCAAATGGTATTTTGTCTATCACTATCATTGAAAAGGGTACAAGGAAGAAGCAATATATCACCATTAATGGTGCTAGCACACTCTTGATGATGAGGTATTTAATATTATTGTAAATTGTAATGTAGGCTCTGTTTCTTTTTCACTTATATTTTTTTTCTTGGCTAAATATATTATATAATTTGATGAAATAGGTAAAAAGAATGGTGAATGAAGTTGAGAAGTTTGAGAAAGAAGACAAGGAAAAAAGAGAAGCCATAGACACAAAGAACCAAGCTGATTCAGTGGTTTACCAGACAGAGAAACAGCTGAAAGAATTGGGAGAGAAGGTTCCTGCTACAGTGAAAGAGATGGTGGAGGAGAAGCTTGGGTTGTTGAAGGAGGCCATATCGGGTGGGTCAACACAGACCATAATAGATGCCATGGCTGCCCTAAATTAAGATCGAAGACTGTTGATTCTTATACCTGAATCACAGTGGGTGGGTCCGCTGTTAACTCAAGACAACTCTTTATGGAACTAGAAATCTGACACGATCATAAATGTACCACAAAAGGAAAACTTGATATGTGCTCTAGAAGTCTACAAAAAATATGATAAATGTTCAAGAAACAGGAAAGAAAGAAAAAAGGAAGAGAGAAAAACCCCAGTTTTGTGAAGAATGCCAGTAGGATCGGTTATTGCTATCCAACCAAAGCACCAAACTGGGACAATCCATCGTTTTGATAAAGTCCCAAGCGTCACCACTGGTGCTATATCTCCAAATACTCCCATAGGGATGAATGGGTTTTATCCAAAAAACTTGATAGGCATAGACTTCGTCTGATTTCACTAAAATCCCAAGTTGTCTTGCTTTATTTTTGTCAAAGGGTAGCCCCTGCAACCACTAGAAACTTGATAAGGCTACTTCCGCTTTCTAAAATTATACAAAAATACTAATTAGAAGTAGAGTTAAAATTATACATTGAATTCACATATTATACAAATCAACACAAAATATTGGGACAAGATTGGTGAAAAGACACTAACGAAAATCAACAGATCACTAAGCTGACTGTATGCAACTTCAAGTTCAACTAGTGGTCTAGTTCAGCCAGTTGTCTAGTTCATCCCAAGCAGAACCTAAATACTGCAGTCCTTTTGTTTAGCAACTAAGAATACAAAATAGTGTTTGGCATTATGGAATTGAGGAAGGAATGGAATCGTTAATTCCATTCCAGTGAAAGTATATATCACTCCAGAATTACCTCATCAGCTGCGTTAAAACACCAGTGGTCTAGTTCAGCCAATCCCGCTCTCACATACTCACCATTGCTAAACGAACAGCACTCACGTCCCAAAATAGACTGCATTTTATAAAAAAATAAAAAAAGCCCGAAGGCCTAGAATCATAAATTCACATCAAAAAAGAATACACTCTACAAAAACTAAATATATACCTGTTACATAGCTGAACATTCAAAAACGAGAATATTTGTGAGAAAACTTTAGGCACCAAAACCGGTGGAACTTAAAAGCATTTCACAAAAAAGGTTAGAAATAGAAAAACAAAAACAAAAATCACACTAACATTATTTGTTTTTAGAACATTCAAGAAACTTCCAAGACTCTTCATAATTCCTTGCCAATTAGCAATCAGTGTCTGTTGAGCTGATCTAGAAACCGTACGCGATGATCCTTTCGCCAGGCTGGCTCTCGAAATTCTCGGTGACTTCAATGTGAATTTTGAAATTACCATTTAGTCCACTGCTAATTACTTAACATGAATAGATTAAGTAAAAATGTTAAAGCAGTTAGCTACCTGAATACACATCCTGAGTAACAGGGATATTTCTTTTTTCAAATTATCTCAAAATGTTCCATATGTCTTTTCAACATATGTTGTTAATTGTTGCTTAAAAAGAAAAGTTGGATACTTGACTTCCACTTTGGTATAACCACCTTCAACTCCACTACACAAATCACCATCCAAAAACGAAGGAAGTTCGATTCCTTGAGGGGTCCCACAGAAAATCTAACCAGAAAATCAAATTTTAATTTTAGTATATATATTATATATATGTTGAATCAAATTCCAAAATAGTTAACCATTACAAAAGTCACCCTCCCAAAAAGAGCAGCTGATGATCGAGAACTTTGTGGGGCCATTCTAGATGCTGACCCACTTGGTTTCAATGTTCGATGAACATCGAATTTGCACAACACATGAAAAACACAAATTTAATCAAGAGAATATGGTCTAAAACAACACAATAATCAATAGATTCTTGCGGTCGTAATTTATTTACAGTTAAATTGCATTTACGGCCTTAGAACGGAGTTTACGGCCCAAGCTTACGACCGTAAGCTCCGTCAGACCTTTTTCTTCGATTTTAGCTCAAATTACAAGGTTAAACACGCAATAAAATATATATTTATGATCTAGAACTCATTACCTACGAGATTGTTGAATCAGATTTGCGAAATTTGACGATTTTTTTTTTTTGAAGGGAGAGAGAGTGACGGGAGTGTTTGCGGCCGGAATCTCATGAATGTGGAGATTCTGGCAGTAAACCCCTATATTTACCTTTCTTTACCATTTACCTGATAACTACCCAGTATTTAGCAAATTCCAGCACAATTAAATTTAAATAAATCTTTCTGAGGATTATTTTAACTAAGGAAAAAATTAAAAATAATTATAAATAACGAAAAACTTAATTTTGTACAAAAATAAAAGAAAAATTAAAATTAAAAAAAAATAAAACAACTTAAAAAAGTTTAATTGCTAAAAATAAAATTAAAAAATTAAAAATTAATTAAAATTAAAAATAAATAATTTAACTTCAACTAAAATAAAATCACAAAAATTTAACTATTGTAACTAAATTTGTGATTTTGGGATCAAAGTTTTTGGACAGTCTTATTCTACATGTCGGTGCCCTTATCTTCACATCTTCGTCTGATCGATCACCAGTATTGTGGTCCACTTAAACACGAAAAATTTGTGACAGTTTTTGGACAATTTTGCCAATGACATGATCCACGCATATATCTAATTATAACTTTATTATCATGATTCGTCCAAAATCTTAAATAAATTTACCTTATGACCATTTAAGTGATTACAACCAGGGATATTGTTGTCCAGCTAAATCGAGCAGCGAGATCTACAAACAATCTGTATGTGTTCAATTTTAAATGTACTAGAACGTGTTTCCCACTTCCTGGGATGCCCCAGTCATCAAGAACATCTAGAGTACTCCTTACACCGGGTGAGCAGACAATCATTCAGAGAGAAGATAGATTCAGAATTCTATAACTTGTTACTTTAGAGGGATTGAGAAGTAGAAGGTTGCATATACTCTATGTACCAGGTCGGATTGGAAGTCACACAAAGGAGACATCATATCGCTAACAGATAATAAGAATTTCATATATATATATATATATATATATATATATATATATATATATATATATGTATATATATATATATATATATGTGTGTATATATATATATATATATATATATATATATAACTTGCAAAGAGATAGAGTTGCATATGTTACAATCCAGGTCTGATCTCCCAATCACGCAGAGGAGGCAACTTATGACTAACAGACAGAAAGAAAAAAAACAATTTTCTACAGACCTAATTTATCGGAATTACCAGTCGGCCCATCCAACCGAGATTAAGGACAGAATCCGCACATCGAGGAAAAATGAATCCATAGTTCTAAATACGAGTTATTTAACGTGACCGGTAGATTCTCATGTATGTCTCCCTGCTCAACCTATCCGAGCGTCGTGAAATCAGGTTAAACGGATCTAACTAGGTCAAATTTTGTCAAGTCCTTAAATTCATTAAGTTCAACTTTCCCTAATCAAGCCCATTTAAAATCTTTCGTGTCTACCAGCGTATCGAGCACGGAGCGGAGACGATTCAACTTAGGTACATTACGTCGATTCAAATTGCCCGTTATCACTTGCTAATTTCATTTCCCATCACAACACCTACAAACGAAACTGTCAGCAATAATATTTTTTGTTTATGTTTTCTGGATATTTATTGTATTTGGATTTTTTTTTATTTTCTATTGTTTTTGGATTTTTGATTATTTCTCCCCCTAAATTTGTGCATCGGTGAAAATTGAGTTGAGGTAAAAAATAAAAATAAAAAAAAGTTAATCCTCAAAACTTATCATTTTCAGAAATCCTACAAGCACATCGAAGAGAGCTTTGATAAATGGTTTTGTGAATAGGTCTGCCACATTATTATCAGTGTGGACCTGTTCCAGCCGGATTAGCGATCGTTCATAACAGTCTCTGATAAATTGAATTTTAGTGTTGATGTGCTTGGGTTTTTGGCAATTTGAATGGCAGCTTCATTATCACAATAAATGTGGGTTTCTAAATAATTCAAATTGAAGTCCAACAGCTGATGTTGGATCCAGATAACTTGAGAGCAGCAAGGTGATGCAGCAACATATTCCGCCTCTGTTGTGGAAGTTGAGACAGTGTGTTCCTTCTTGCATTGCCACGAAACTAGTCTGTTACCTAGGTACTGACATCCTCCTGAGGTTGATTTCCTGTCAAGCTCACAGCATCCATAATTACTGTCAGTAAAAGCATAAAGATCAAATTCAGAATTCTTCGGATACCAAAGACCCAATTTTGGGCTCCCTTTGATATACCGAAAAATTCTTTTGACAGCAATAAGATGTGAAAGTTTAGGATTAACCTGATAACGTGCGCATTGACAAAATGCAAACATGATGTCAGGTCGGCTTGCAATAAGATACATCAACGATCCAATCATCGATTGATAGTGAGTCTGATCTACAGATTGACCTTCAGGATCTGGAGTCAGAAGAGGTCGTTCAGCCATCGGTGTAGAAGCAAATTTAGCATCGTGAAACTCGAACTTCTGAAGAATATCCTCCATCTATTTGGCTTGATGTAGCAGGATTCCGGTTGAATTCCGTTTAACCTGAAGCCCCAATGAACTCATTTCGAACCGTTTCTTCATTACACCTTCGAATTCTTTGCAAAGCTGCGGACTGGTTGACCCAAAGATAATGTCGTCTACATAGATTTATACGAGTATCTGGTCCTTTTCGAAGTGCTTGATAAACAAGGTCTGATCGATAGTGCCACGAGAGTAACCGTGTTCGAGCAAGTGCTTTGTTAGGGTTGCATACCACGCACTAGGAGCTTGATGTAACCCATACAATGCCTTATCCAACTTATAGACATGATTTGGAAACTTCGAATCAACAAACCCAGGGGGTTGATGAATGTAGATGTCTTCCTTCACCTTGCCATACAAGAAGGCGGTCTTGACGTTCATTTGGTAAACGGTAAAGTTTATGTAAGAATCATATGCTAGGAAGATACGAATAGCCTCCAGGAGAGCTACTGGAGCATAAACTTCAGTGTAATCAAGACCGTCCACTTTTCGAAACCCACGAACCACCAATCGAGCTTTATTTCGCACAATAACCCCTGAATCATCCTGGTTATTGCGATAAACCTATCGTGTGTCAAGAGACTTCTTGCTCTTTGGCATCTCAACTAACTTCCAAACACCGAGTTTTTCAAATTGGAGCAATTTCTCATGCATGGAATCTACCCAGCTAGGTTCATTTAGAGCCATTTCAAAATTCTTGGGCTCTATTTGAGAAATAAATCAAGAATAAAGAAAAACATTAACGTCCCCACTCTGAGTTCTCGTTTTAACACCATCACCTAGCTGACCAATGACGTTATCGATCGGATGATCGCGTTGAATCCTTGGTTGAGCCGCTCCAGACGGATTTGCTATAAACTCATCTGAGATAAGTTCAGGAAAGAGTAGTTCCATAAAAGTTGAAGAGATAGCGGAAGCATCAGTAGAGAATAACTCTTTCTCTATTGACATATGAGGTGTAGTTTCAGCATCTGGAGAATCAGTTTGGACTGAAGATTGGGGACTATCATGTTGCATAGACGACTCCCCTTGAGGTGTAGCAGAGGACTCCCCATTAGATGTTGCAGAAGACTACCCCTCAGGTGTAGCGGCGGACTCCCCCTCATGTGTAGCAAAGGACCTTCCCTTATGTAAACCAGAGGACTCCCCCACAAGTGTTGCGGAGGACTCCCCCTCATGTGTAGCAGAGGACCCTCCCTTATGTGAACCAGAGGATTCCCCCTCAAGTGTAACTTTGGACTTCCCCTTCGATGAAGAAGAGGATGTAGATAGAGGCTTGTACATAACTTCTCCATCTTCATCTTCAGAAATACTCTTCCAATAAGAAACAGGTCTAGATACATCACTTGAAGACACATTTAAGGATTTGAAAAGCGATGTGTAATCAAACAACCAATCCGGACCCACTCTAGTGTCTGTCTCATTTTCTTCCAACCAACGCACGTCATAAGATTCCACAATTTGTTTTGTTTACTTATTGTAGAATCTATAGGCAGTACGAGCAGCATACCGTACGAAATAGCAGTCATCGGCCTTGGAATTAAACTTTGGGTTGGTATCTAAGTGAAGAAGGGTGCAAGGATAGCTAAATACACAGAAATGACTGGCTGATGGCTTGTGACCATAGAAAATTTTGTACGGGGTTTTCATCTAAGCTTTGTTGATTAACACTAAATTATGAACATAACAGGCAGTGTTTATCGCCTCGGCCCAAAAGAAAACTGGTAGTTTTGAATCACATAGCATCGTTCTTGCGGCGTCTTTTAACGTTTTGTTCCTTCTTTCAGCAACACCATTTTGTTGGGGTGTATTAGCATAAATGAATTGACGTAGGATACCCTTTTCTGCGCAAAAATGATCGAGAACAGAATTCATAAATTCTGTTCCGTTGTCAGTACGAAGCGCCTTCACCCGATTGTTAGTTTGGTTCTCAACTAATACAATGAACTTCTTGATCAAATCAGCAACTCCAGCTTTGTTGGATAGAAAGAAGACCCACGTAAACCGAGAGAAATCATCAATCACAACCAGACAATAAGAACTTCTGTTGATGCTGAGAACATTTACTTGACCAAACAAATCCATATGTAGCAATTGAAGCACCTGGCTAATTGAGTTGACTTGTTTTGGCAGGTGTGGCTTTCTATGATGCTTTCCTTGAGCACATGACACATATTTTTCAAACGTGATGAATTCCTTGACAGGCAATCCACGGATCATATCATTCTTCGCAAGACGATTTAGATTCTTGGCGTTATCATGACCTAATCTTATGTGCCACAGCATTGCAGTTTGTTCAGAGATCTTGGAGAAAAGACACATAACTTGTTCTGGAAGATTGCTATTCATATCAATGATATAGGCATTCCCATCCATTTTAGATTTTACGAGAATCCACTCTTCTTGGATAACAAAGCCTGGCTTGAGAATCATGCATTCCTTGTCGGTGAAATGCGTACATTAGCCCTTGTCACAGATTTGAGAAACATTTAACATTCTATGTGTAACAACCCGAAGTTGTTCGTCGCCGAAAACCCATTCTACCCGTATAAATTCGCCGTATGTCGAAACGTTCCGATTTCGTTTTTGGGTATAGTTAATTAAATTTATAGGTTTATTTCAAATCCAATGAGTGTCCAAATCATTTAGGAACTCATGAATTTAGCCCAAAACATTTATTTCATAAGTTTTAAAAACGTCCCCGCCGGGTGACGGAAACTTAATCGGGTACGACCTAAAGCCTCGTTTAAGGCCAGTATCGGGTAGAATTCCACCGTGTCCAAGTTTTGGGAACTATATAAACATGTTAAACCTTTCATTTGAAGCTTTTTCCTTCTCTCTCTACTCTCTCTCTAACATCTCTCCTAAAATCCAAGTTTAAGGGTCCAAAACTCAATTTTAAGCCCTCAAATCCCTAAGGTACCTTCCTAACCTTAATGTATAACATATTTGACTTCCAAATTAGGGATTTACTCATGATTTAAGACCTTGTATATGATTTTACGGCCATGGATAGAGCTTAGGCCGTAAACTCATAATAAACGGGTTTTTAAGCCATAAAACCCTTCCTAAACACAATTGGACTTTAGATATGGCTTAATGGCTTCATGAATTGAACTTATAACATTTAAAACATGGATTTTGATGGATTTGAAGGAGTTTACGGCCAAGGCACAAGCTTGGGCCGTAAACTCATATTTATGGGGTTTTCTCGACCTTAAACCCTTCCAAATCACTAATAAGGGTTAGATATAAATTATAGAATATTGGTTTTAACATTTGGACACTTTAAACATAAATTTTGAGGGGTTATTGTGAGTTTACGGCCAAGGCAAGAGCTTGGGCCGTAAACTCCTTAAAATATGGTGTAAATTCATTTTAAAGTGTTGTAAAGCCCCTATAACAACCCTAAAGCCTTGGAATGAATTTTAGAAGTCCTTACAAACAAGTTTTTGGCATTAAAACACATGGAAATACTCTCTAAGAGAGTTTACGGCCATGAGAGGGGTCTCATAGGCCGTAAACTCCAAAAAGCTATTCAAAACATCAAGAAAATGCATGTAAGGTCTTGAAATAATTTTACCAATCACATGTGATTTGTTTTAGCATTATTTAATACCATTTTCATGAGAATTAAGGAGTTTACGGCCAGGAGCCTATGCTAGGTCGTAAACTCCCATAAATTAATCATTTTGATGATTTAAATCCATTCCAAGCCTTAAAATCCAAAACTAGAAAATTCCCTTAAGTGATTTGTAGCCATTTTTGCCCTTAACTCACCCCACCATGAGTTTACGGCCGTAAACTCATGGGTAGAGGGTCATGTGGCCGTAAACTCCTTAAGGAGTGTTCCTTTGAAGTCCCAATTCATTATCCTAACTATAGGTGTCCCTAAACGCCACCTGGGTCCCTCCAAACACTTGTATCGGGGTGTTTTCGCGACTAAATGCAATTGTACCTATCAAATAATCAATCTAAGTCCTAATTAGATAAAAATGTGTATATTTACATTATACTTAGGATCCTCGTGTATTTACAAGCCCCGGATCAACTCTTAGCATCCAAATCGTCACATTTCTCGTCCGGTGAGTTCATACCCCTACGCCCTTTTTCCGTATTATTCAATGTTTTCAGGAGGGAATACAAGCAAACTATAACTATTTTCGAATTATAACATTGACGTGTTTCAAATAATATCTGGCAAACTTATAAACTCTTTTACTCCTTATGTATTATGCTGAGCATAAGGAATGATTTATCAATTACAACTAAATAGATTTTAGTTAAGAAAATAACCAAACTAATCAAATTATTATGGGAATAATTCGGGGTTCTATATTTCTCTTTATATCATGTACTGATATCTGTATAAAGTTATTAGATAAACTATGTCTGATTCAGTTTATCTCCATATCATTTGAATGTATTGCCAGATAATCTCATTGTATGTATCTATTTTCACTGTATCAAGTGTTAAAATCTTTGTATGTTTGATATCGTATGAGAATACTGTGAATAGTTTAACACTAGTTTGTGAGTAGTCACTACCCTTTATGGATGATCAGTAAATCCTCCCCGGAAGTGTAACCAGAGTCTCCTGGAGGGAGAGCGAGGAATTTGTGAATAGATCTATTCGGGACTGACAATCCCACACCTTAACTGCTAGCTACAGTTAGGCGGGCACGCCTGGGGTGACAAATTCTATATATCGTCCGACTTCTGACTAACGTCAAGGAGGTCTCGTTGTTGTATCAGCATGGTTACCCGACTCACAATACGTATTAATATAAATTTATTCACAGCTAGGATTTTGTTTAGAATATATATCTTGTTCGGGATGATAATCCCATGGTTTTGTATCTATATCTTGTTCGGGATGGTAATCCCATGGTTTTGTATCTATATCTCGTTCGGGATGGTAATCCCATGGTTTTGTAACTATATCTCGTTCGGGATGGTAATCCCATGGTTTTGAATCTATATCTTGTACGGGATAGTAATCCCATGACTTTATCCAACTATCTTATATCAAATTCGGGATAGTGATCCCATGGTTTTATCAAACAATCTTATTCGGGTTAGTAGTCCCATGGTTTTGAATCTATATTTTCTAGTATATCAAACTATCTTGTAACTGATTCGGGATGTTAGTGCCAAGGTTTTCAAAATACTTTTTATCTACAGTTCGTCTATAACCTATGATTTTCAATATATAGTTTTGTGTATTAAACTATACTCTGTGTTATTCAATCAATCTTGCATTTAGGAAAATATGGTATTTTCCTGGGGTTAACTTAAAACGCGTAAATGAACTGTAATGAAAGATAACGAAATTATTTAACATAAGAAAATATGGCATTTTCTTGGATAACAAACCTTTTTGGAAAACTAAAGGAAACTGATACATTTTCATAAAACAAAACCGCTTATGAACTCACCAGCTTTATGCTGATTTTCAAACTGCTTGTATTCTCAGGTCCGAGTTAGACAGGTACCCGGTGATCTCTTTTGGTGAAGACGAAGTGCGTGGAAGACTCGTCTCGTTTTGTTCATATGATATATGTATAACTTTTGTATAATTTTCTTTTGAACCAAATGTAAACTTTCATATATATATGTAATGTAATGGTTGTTTACGGTGATTACTATGTACATTGGATTTGATACACAACTTGGAGTCAACCCCGGAAATGTTTCCGCCTTTGATTTTCGGGGTGTGACAGATTGGTATCAGAGCCCTTGTCTATAATGAACAGATTATACCAAACCTTACATGGTATAAAACTATAAACATTAAGGGGCCTAAGTGCTCTGAACTAAAAGTATCCTACAAAATATAAGTATTTTCAAAAGTATTTAAGTATGCCGAGCCGTCGAAATCCGTAACTATAAGTAGAACAAAACATAAGTAAATGGGTGTTGTACGCTGCGGTTAAACCTGAAAAATTACGTAGTTGTGTCTAGGGTCAATATAGCCTGGCCAACTATATTCATTCGAGACACGGCCAACATGTGCTTGGGAGTGACTGTGGTATCCGGCATACCTAAAACTTACCCAATATGCTAAACAACAAATCGTCGCTGTAGCGAACCATGAAATACTATGGGAGTATTTCTCGAGCCAATCCTTTGTAGAAATCCTCGTATACGCATTATTCCTTGATCATTCCTCTAGCGATAAAATGTTCTATCTTGATAACTCCTTTCTGCTTTATCGCTTAGTATGTAGTTATATTAGTCTTGATGAGATATCCCCTTTTCCATATATCTTGATTTAATTCAGAGGACTTATGATCGTCTCTTTCCTGATCTTTTTAGATCAAGATGCCTCCAAGAAAGAGACCCAGCTCAACGAACAACAACAGTCCTCCTCCGCCACCACCTCCTATTCAAATCGATTTAGAAACACTTCAGGCAACCATTTCTGCCACCATATCAGCTCTCTTACCTCAACTGAACTCTAGGGGTTCGAGAGGTGGAACCCAAAACCCAGATGATAGTCAGGGACACCAAAAAGGGGGTTCCTATAAAGACTTCATGAACTCAAAACCGACATTCTTCAATGGCACAGGGGGTGTCATTGCTTTAACCCGATGGTTCGAGAAAATCGAATCAATCTTTGAAATATGCGGCTGTTCGGAGTCTGATAGAGTCAAGTTTGCCGCCTTCACTTTCCTAGACAAAGCCCTGACTTGGTGGAACGGCCGAGTCAAATCCTTAAATTTACCTGTATCCAATGCTATGGGTTGGGAAGCTATGAAGGAGCTTCTTCTCGCAGAATATTGCCCTCGACGCGACTTGCAGAAGCTACACGAACTCTGGAACATTAAGATGAAGGGTTCCGACATAGCTGCTTATACTTCAAGATTTGACGATCTGGCGTTACTTTGTCCGGGAATGGTTACCCCGGAGAGTAAAAAGATAGAGAGGTTCATCTGGGGGTTGACCCATCTAACCAAAGGGAATGTCTTGGCTGCGAAGCCAGACACATATGACAGTGCCAAATGTCTTGCAAAAATCTTGATCAATCACGAAGACAACTCGGATGAGGAAGCTACCACCCCCGAGCCAGTCACCAGTGGAGGCGGAAGCAAAAAAAATCCTGGAACAAACGGAAGGCCCAGAGTACGCAAGGGTCTTCTAAGAAACGGCTAACGGTAGCAGTTCATGCTGCTAATGCCCCTGTTGCTGTTTCGGCTGTCGGTTCCACAACCCAAACTCCCGCCAGTGGATACACTGGTACCCTTCCTTGGTGTAGTAAGTGCAACTACCACCACCGCATTCCTGGTCCATGTCGCGAAAGGATCTGCGACAACTGTGGCAATAAGGGCCAGCTTGCTCGAACCTGTAGAAAACCAGCCAAATCAACGAACCAATCATCCGGAGCGGGAATTAGTCCGGCCTGTTACCATTGTGGTGATGCTGGGCACTTCAAAAGGAATTGCCCCAAGACAGCTACAACCACTGATCCCTCTGCCGCCGCATGTATATTTCTCTTTGATAATTCTTATACCTGCAACTCTTTTCGATTTTGGTACAAAAAGGGAAACCTGTTATCTATCTATTCGAACATTTTCTTAACTCAATCCTTCGTATGTAATCGAAATGTGTACCGTCAGGATGACTAACCAATGAGATAGATAACACTAACTTGGTACCTATAGATTAAATCCTCAGTCCGGAGGACTATTCTGTTCCATTTGATTTTAAAAAGGGGAAAACTTTCTACAAAAATACTTTGATGCTATGTTTAACATGAAATGACCGAGTTTCATTCATGTTGTTATCCTTGGTTTCGAAAGGGTCGCTCGTCTAGATCTTTTTCTCGATCCAGTTCTCGTGATCTTCGGCATCAAACCTTCATATCATTCCATGCCTTAGAACTCAAAAGTTTTCCCAATGTGAATCACCACGCATCCCTCGTTTCTATAATTATTGAGAAACGGGAAGTTAACAGCTCTTTCCTCTAAATGTCTATCCCGAAGGATTCCCGGGAGTTTCTTTTGAGCGTCTAAGTTTAGTCTCACATCAGACCTTTCGATATCTTCGTAGAGATCGATTCTACAAACTTAAGATTTCGGATGCCCTTAGAGCTTGGTAACATCTATCTAGACCATCACGTCTCGAATCCCTAGAAGCGTCTGCCCAACGAAACCCTAGTGATTCCTTTGAGGAAACCGAAGTCGTCCAGGGTTGGAACTACCATGAGAAAACCGATTGATATCATACATTGAGAGAGAGTCAAAGTACGAAACAAAGACACCTCTCGATAATAAGAATTCGTTAGAACGCTCAATAGAGACCTGATTCCACTTGAGAAAGTGAAGATCCGAGGCAACAAATCCATTCGTGTCTCATTCCAATTCATGATCTGTATCTTATTCTTTGAATTTAGGGACAAAATTCCCTCTAACGGGGGGATAATGTAACAACCCGAAGTTGTTCGTCGCCGAAAACCCATTCTACCCGTATAAATTCGCTGTATGTCGAAACGTTCCGATTTAGTTTTTGGGTTTAGTTAATTAAATTTATAGGTTTATTTTAAATCCAATGAGTATCCAAATCATTTAGGAACTCATGAATATAGCCCAAAACATTTATTTCATATGTTTTAAAAACGTCCCCGCCGGGTGACGGAAACTTAATCGGGTACGACCTAAACCCTCGTTTAAGGCCGGTATCGGGTAGAATTCCACCATGTCCAAGTTTTGGGAACTATATAAACATGTTACACCTTTCATTTGAAGCTTTTTCCTTTTCTCCCTACTCTCTCTCTAACCTCTCTCCTAAAATCCAAGTTTAAAGGTGCAAAACTCAATTTTAAGGCCTCAAATCCCTAAGGTACCTTCCTAACCTTAATGTATAGCATATTTGGCTTCCAAATTAGGGGTTTAATCATGATTTAAGACCTTGTATATGAGTTTACGGCCATGGATAGAGCTTAGGCCGTAAACTCATAATAAATGGGTTTTTAATCCATAAAACCCTTCCTAAACACAATTGGACTTTAGATATGGCTTAATGGCTTCATGAATTGAACTTATAACATTTAAAACATGGATTTTGATGGATTTGAAGGAGTTTATGGTCAAGGCGCAAGCTTGGGCCGTAAACTCATATTTATGGGGTTTTCTCGAAATGAAACCCTTCCAAATCACTAATAAGGCTTAGATATAAATTATAGAATATTGGTTTTAACATTTGGACACTTGAAACATAAATTTTGAGGGGTTATTGTGAGTTTACGGCCAAGGAAAGAGCTTGGGCCGTAAACTCCTTAAAATATGGTGTAAATTCATTTTAAAGTGTTGTAAAGCCCCTATAACACCCCTAAAGCCCTGGAATGAATTTTAGAAGTCCTTACAAACAAGTTTTTGGCATTAAAACACATGGAAATACTCTCTAAGAGAGTTTACGGCCATGAGAGGGGTCTCATAGGCCGTAAACTCCAAAAAGCTATTCAAAACATCAAGAAAATGCATGTAAGGTCTTGAAATAATTTACCAATCACATGTGATTTGTTTTAGTATTATTTAACACCATTTCCATAAATTAATCATTTTGATGATTTAAGTCCATTCCAAGCCTTTAAATCCAAAACTAGAAAATTCCCTTAAGTGATTTGAAGCCATTTGTGTCCTTAACTCACCCCACCATGAGTTTACGGCCGTAAACTCATGGGTAGAGGGTCATGTGGCTGTAAACTCCTTAAGGAGTTTTCCTTTGAAGTCCCAATTCATTATCCTAACTATAGGTGTCCCTAAACGCCACCCGGGTCCCTCCAAACACTTGTATCGGGGTGTTTTTGCGACTAAAATTAATTGTCCCCATCAAATAATCAATCTAAGTCCTAATTAGATAAAAATTTGTATCTTTACATTATACTTAGGATCCTCGTGTATTTACAAGCCCCGGATCAACTCTTAGCATCCAAATCGTCACATTTCTCGTCCGGTGAGTTCATACCCGTACGCCCTTTTTCCGTATTTTTCAATGTTTTCAGGGGGGGGAATACAAGCAAACTATAACTGTTTTCGAATTATAACATTGACGTGTTTCAAATAATATCTGGAAAACTTATAAACTCTTGTACTCCTTATGTATTATGCTGAGCATAACGAATGATTTATCAATTACAATTAAATAGATTTTAGTTAAGAAAATAACCAAACTAATCAAATTATTATGGGAATAATTTGGGGTTCTATATTTCTCTTTATATCATGTACTGATATCTATATAAAGTTATTAGATAAACTATGTCTAATTCAGTTTATCTCCGTATCATTTGAATGTATTGAAAGATAATCTCATTGTATGTATCTATTTTCACTGTATCAAGTCTTAAAATCTTTGTATGTTTGATATCGTATGAGAATACTGTGAATAGTTTAATACTTGTTTGTGAGTAGTCAGTACCCTTTATGGATGATCAGTAAATCCTCCCCGGAAGTGTAACCAGAGTCTCCTGGAGGGAGAGCGAGGAATTTGTGAATAGATCTATTCGGGACTGACAATCCCACACCTTAATTGCTAGCTACAGTTAGGCGGGCACGCCTGGGGTGACAAATTCTGTATATCGCCCGACGTCTGACTAACATCAAGGAGGTCTGGTTGTCATATCAGCATGGTTACCCGACTCACAATACGTATTAATATAAATTTATTCACAGCCAGGATTTTGTTTAGAATCTATATCTTGTTCGGGATGATAATCCCATGGTTTTGTATCTATATCTCGTTCGGGATGGTAATCCCATGGTTTTGTAACTATATCTTGTTCGGGATGGTAATCCCATGGTTTTGAATCTATATCTTGTACGGGATAGTAATCCCATGACTTTATCCAACTATCTTATATCAAATTCGGGATAGTGATCCCATGGTTTTATCAAACAATCTTATTCGGGTTAGTAGTCCCATGGTTTTCAATCTATATTTTCTAGTATATCAAACTATCTTGTAACTGATTCGGGATGTTAGTCCCAAGGTTTTCAAAATACTTTCTATCTACAGTTCGTCTATAACCTATGATTTTCAATATATAGTTTTGTGTATTAAACTATACTGTGTGTTATTCAGTCAATCTTGCATTTAGGAAAATATGGGATTTTCCTGGGGTTAACTTAAAATGCGTAAATGAACTGTAATGAAAGATAACGAAATTATTTAACATAAGAAAATATGGGATTTTCTTGGATAACAAACCTTTTTGGAAAACTAAAGGAAACCGATACATTTTCATAAAACAAAACCGCTTATGAAGTCAGCAGCTTTATGCTGAGTTTCAAACTGCTTGTATTCTCAGGTCTGATTTAGACAGGTACCCGATGATCTGTTTTGGTGAAGACGAAGTGCGTGGAAGACTCGTCTCGTTTTGTTCATATGATATATGTATAACTTTTGTATAATTTTCTTTTGAACCAAATGTAAACTTTCATATATATATATATATATATATATATATATATATATATATATATATATATATATATATATATATATATGTATTGTAATGGTTGTTTATTGTGATTACTATGTACATTGGATTTGATACACAACTTGGAGTCAACCCTGGAAATGTTTCCGCCTTTAATTTTCGGGGTGTGACAGATTGGTATCAGAGCCCTTGTTTATAGTGAACAGAGTACACCAAACCTTACATGGTATAAAACTCTAAACATTAAGGGGCCTAAGTGCTCTGAACTAAAAGTATCCTACAAAATGTAAGTATTTTCAAAAGTATTTAAGTATGCCGAGCCGTCGAAATCCATAACTATAAGTAGAACAAAACATAAGTAAATCGGTGTTGTACGCTGCGGTTAAACCTGAGCAGTTATGTAGTCATGTCTAGGGTCAATATAGCCTGGCCAACTATATTCATTCGAGACACGGCCAACATGTGCTTGGGAGTGACTGTGGTATGCGGCATACCTAAAACTTACCCAATATCCCAAACAACAAATCGTCGCTGCAGCGAACCATGAAATACTATGGGAGTATTTCTCGAGCCGATCCTTTGTAGAAATCCTCATATACGCATTATTCCTTGATCATTCCTCTAGCGATAAAATGTTCTATCGTGATAACTCCTTTCTGCTTTATCGCTTAGTATGATGTTATATTAGTCTTGATGAGATATCCCCTATTCCATATCTCTTGACTCAATTCAGAGGACTTATGATCCTCTCTTTCCTGATCTTTTTAGATCAAGATGCCTCCAAGAAAGAGACCCAGCTCAACGAACAACAACAATCCTCCTCCGCCACCACCTCCTATTCAAATCGATTTGGAAACACTTCAGGCAACCATTTCTGCCACCATATCAGCTCTCTTACCTCAACTGAACTCTAGGGGTTCGGGAGGTGGAACCCAAAACCCAGATGATAGTCATGGACACCAAAAAAGGGGTTCCTATAAAGACTTCATGAATGCAAAACCGACATTCTTCGATGGCACAGGGGGTGTCATTGCTTTAAACCGATGGTTCGAGAAAATCGAATCAATCTTTGAAATATGCGGTTGTTCGAAGTCTGATAGAGTCAAGTTTGCTACCTGCACTTTCCTAGACAAAGCTCTGACTTGGTGGAACGGCCGAGTCAAATCCTTAACTTTACCTGTAGCCAATGCTATGGGTTGGGAAGATATGAAGGAGCTTCTTCTCGCTGAATATTGCCCTCGAGGCGAATACCAGAAGCTAGAACACGAACTCTGGAACCTTAAGATGAAGGGTTCCGACATAGCTGCTTATACTTCAAGATTTGACGATCTGGCGTTACTTTGTCCGGGAATGGTTACCCCGGAGAGTAAAAAGATAGAGAGGTTCATCTGGGGGTTGACCCAGCCAACCAAAGGGAATGTCTTGGCTGCGAAGCCAGACACATATGACAGTGCCAAATGTCTTGCAAAAATCTTGATCCATCATGAAGACAACTCGGATGAGTAAGCTACCACCCCCGAGACAGTCACCAGTGGAGGCGGAAGCAAAAAGAAATCCTAGAACAAACGGAAGATCCAGAGTACGCAAGGGTCTTCTAAGAAATAGCAAACGGTAGCAGTTCATGCTGCTACTGCCCCTGTTGCTGTTTCGGCTGTCGGTTCCACAGCCCAAACTCCCGCCAGTGGATACACTGGTACCCTTCCTTGGTGTAGTAAGTGCAACTACCACCACCGCATTCCTGGTCCATGTCGCGAAAGGATCTGCGACAACTGTGGCAATAAGGGCCACCTTGCTCGAACCTGCAGAAAACCAGCCAAATCAATGAACCAATCATCCAGAGCGGAAATTAGTCCGGCCTGTTACCATTGTGGTGAAGCTGGGCACTTCAAAAGGAATTGCCCCAAGACAGCTACAACCACTGATCCCTCTTCCGCCGCAGGTATATTTCTCTTTGATAATTCTTATACCTGCAACTCTTTTCGATTTTGGTACAAAAAGGGAAACCTGTTATATATCTATTCGAACATTTTCTAAACTCAATCCTTCGTATGTAATCGAAATGTGTACCGTCGAAATGACTAACCAATGAGATAGATAACACTAACTTCGTACGTATAGATTAAATCCTCAGTCCGGAGGACTATTCTATTCCATTTGATTTTAAAAAGGGGAAAACTTTCTACAAAAATACTTTGATGCTATGTTTAACATGAAATGACCGAGTTTCATTCATGTTGTTATCCTTGGTTTCGAAAGGGTCGCTCGTCTAGATCTTTTTCTCGATCCGGTTCTCGTAATCTTTGGCATCAAACCTTCGTATCATTCCATGCCTTAGAACTCAAAATTTTTCCCAATGTGAATTACCACGCATCCCTCGTTTCTATAATTATTGAGAAACGGGAAGTTAATAGCTCTTTCCTCTAAATGTCTATCCCGAAGGATTCCCGGGAGTTTCTTTTGAGCGTCTAAGTTTAGTCTCACATCAGACCTTTCAAGATCTTCGTAGAGATCGATTCTGCAACCTTCAGATTTCGGATGCCCTTAGAGCTTGGAAACATATATCTAGACCATCAAGTCTCGAATCCCTAGAAGCGTCTGCCCAACGAAACCCTAGTGATTCCTATGAGGAAACCGAAGTCGTCCAGGGTTGGAACTTCCATGAGAAAACCGATTGATATCATAGATTGAGAGAGAGTCAAAGTACGAAACAAAGACACGTCTCGATAATAAGAATTCGTTAGAACGCTTAATGTAACAACTCCATTCGTGTCTCATTCCAATTCATGATGTATATCTTATTCTTTGAATTTCGGGACAAAATTCCCTCTAACGGGGGGATAATGTAACAACCCGAAGTTGTTCGTCGCCGAAAACCCATTCTACCCGTATAAATTCGCCGTATGTCGAAACGTTCCGATTTCATTTTTGGGTTTAGTTAATTAAATTTATAGGTTTATTTTAAATCCAATGAGTGTCCAAATCATTTAGGAACTCATGAATTTAGCCCAAAACATTTATTTCATAAGTTTTAAAAATGTCCCCGCCGGGTGACGGAAACTTAATCTGCTACGACCTAAAGCCAATTTTAAGGCCGGTATCGGGTAGAATTCCACCGTGTCCAAACATTGGGAACTATATAAACATGTTAACCCTTTCATTTGAAGCTTTTTCCTTCTCTATGTACTCTCTCTCTAACCTCTCTCTTAAAATCCAAGTTTAAGGGTCCAAAACTCAATTTTAAGGCCTCAAATCCCTAAGGTACCTTGCTAACCTTAATGTATAGCATATTTGGCTTCCAAATTAGGGGTTTAATCATGATTTAAGACCTTGTATATGATTTTATGGCCATGGATAGAGCTTAGGCCGTAAACTCATAATAAATGGGTTTTTAAGCCATAAAACCCTTCCCAAACACAATTGGACTTTAGATATGGCTTAATGGCTCCATGAATTGAACTTATAACATTTAAAACATGCATTTTGATGGATTTGAAGGAGTTTACGGCCAAGGCACAAGCTTGGGTCGTAAACTCATATTTATGGGGTTTTCTCAACCTTAAACCCTTCCAAATCACTAATAAGGCTTAGATATAAATTATAGAATATTGGTTTTAACATTTGGACACTTGAAACATAAATTTTGAGGGGTTATTGTGAGTTTACGGCCAAGGCAAGAGCTTGGGCCGTAAACTCCTTAAAATATGGTGTAAATTCATTTTAAAGTGTTGTAAAGCCCCTATAACACCCCTAAAGCCTTGGAATGAATTTTAGAAGTCCTTAGAAACAAGTTTTTAGCATTAAAACACATGGAAATACTCTCTAAGAGAGTTTACGGCCATGAAAGGTTTTGCATCTATATCTCGTTCGGGATGGTAATCCCATGGTTTTGTATCTATATCTCGTTCGGGATTGTAATCCCATGGTTTTGTAACTAAATCTCGTTCGGGGATGGTAATCCCATGGTTTTGAATCTATATCTTGTATGGGATAGTAATCCCATGACTTTATCAAACTATCCTATATCAAATTTGGGATAGTGATCCCATGGTTTTATCAAACAATCTTATTCGGGTTAGTAGTCCCATGGTTTTCAATCTATATTTTCTAGTATATCAAACTATCTTGTAACTGATTCGGGATGTTAGTCCCAAGGTTTTCAAAATACTTTCTATCTACAGTTTGTCTATAACCTATGATTTTCAATATATAGTTTTGTGTATTAAACTATACTCTGTGTTATTCAATCAATCTTGCATTTAGGAAGATATGGGATTTGCCTGGGGTTAACTTAAAACGCGTAAATGAACTGTAATGAAAGATAACGAAATTATTTAACATAAGAAAATATGGGATTTTCTAGGATAACAAACCTTTTTGGAAAACTAAAGGAAACCGATACATTTTCATAAAACAAAACCGCTTATGAACTCACCAGTTTTATGCTGATTTTCAAACTGCTTGTATTCTCAGGTCCGAGTTAGACAGGTACCCGGTGATCTCTTTTGGTGAAGATGGAGTGTGTGGAAGACTCGTCTCGTTTTGTTCATATGATATATGTATAACTTTTGTATAATTTTCTTTTGAACCAAATGTAAACTTTCATATATATGTAATGTAATGGTTGTTTACTGTGATTACTATGTACATTGGATTTGATACACAACTTGGAGTCAACCCCGGAAATGTCTCCGCCTTTGATTTTCGGGGTGTGACACTATGCTTCAACTCAGGAGCAAAATTAACATTTTCGAAACATAAAACCCGATTTGAGACAGTTCCTCTTTGAGTGATTTTACGATCTTCTCCACCCAAAAAAGATATATATCCCGCATTAAATGATTGAATGTTGTGCAGTTGGGCGATATCTCCCGTCATATGCCGAGAACAACCACTGTCGACGAAGCAGGGTCTGACAACATCTCCCCACAACTGTCCCTGCAAAATGTGTGGGTTTAATTAGATTTGGGAACCCAGATCATTACCTTCCTGGGTGATCTCGATGCCTTTCCAGATTTATAACATTCGGATTTCTCAGAGGACATGAATGATAAATTGGGAGTAAGTTTGGGCAGCCATTGATAATTAGGTTTCTAAAAGTCCCGGCTGATTTAGAAATTGAATGTTTATTAGTCTGCTGAAAGCCTGTGAGTTTTCTACCAGAGTTGGTTAAAGATCCACTATGGCTTCTTGACGAATCTGACCTTGGCTTGGCCGTGCTCGGTTTTGGCAAACTACCTAGGACTTGATGATGAAAAACCTTTTTATGTTTTTGAAAAACAGCCCGTTTTCTACTATGTTCATTTGCCCAATCATCATTTCGAGAACGATTTCTAGAGGACTTTCTATTTAAAGACCTTCCTCTGAATTCATTCTCTCCTCTTGGAAGATTAAAATGTACAAAAATACAATTTTGACAATTTCTAGCGATATGACCACCAGTACCACAATTAAAACAAATATGTTTGTTATTGTTATAACTTGTACTACATTGATCAAATTTGCTTTCCCTATCAACACCCTTACTTCTCTCACAAGAACAAGAAACATTATTAGGTTGTGAGGTAGGTGAGGGTGTGTTAGATGGGGAGGATTGTGAGACTAGTGGTGTTTCGACATTTTCATCACAAACATTAAAATTGCCAACCACACTATTCAAAACTGTATCAGTCATTCGAAATCATTCAAAACAGTATCAGGAGAAGCAAACACAGTATCAGGAGAAACAAAAACAGTATCAGGAGAATCAAAAACATCACAAAAACCATTGTCACTTAAAAGATATGAAAAAGCATTGTCTTTATTTAAAACTAAAACTTTAGGTTTGCACTCAATTTTATTTTCAGAAACAGATCCTTCAACTTCGCGCTTTGACTGATTCAAGGATTGATATGCAGGAGAAGCAGAAATGTTAGTATCTTCAACATTAATAAATCCTCCCGAAACAAAACCATAATATTTGCCATAAACCATAAATGATTCATTTGCAATCTCTTATTTGGAAAAAGGCTTGTGCATATATGAATGATTAAATGGAGGAGGCACATGATTATACCCTAGACATTTTGATTGATTTTTCTTAAATTTCATGATGTGGTCTATCATATTTTCAACTACCTCACTTGAATGATCATATTTTTGAACATCAACCTTGTCGGTTTCAAATTTTCCATTTAAAGATTCAATTTTAGCTACTAATTCAGCGTTCTGTTTCACTGCATAATCATAATTCTCACATTTATTGATGTAGTCTTCCTAAAGTCTCCTAAAGTCCTTAATTTTTTATTCCAATTGATCTTTAAGTGTTTTTTGACCTTTTCTAAGTTGGTACCCTTCATATCTAAGGTCTTATACTTCCCTTTTTAATTTGTCATTAAGTTCATGAAGAATCTTAAGGCTTTCTAGTTCACTTCCTAATGTCTCAATTTTGTCGTGCAGAGTTTTAATATAATCAATACAAGATTGAGTGCATGAGGGTAGACTTACCTTGGTTGAATTAGGTTCATGAGAAGAGGATACCATCAATGCAAACTATAGCTTCATCACATCATCCTCAGCTGCTACAATCTCTTCCGGAGCGTCATCCCTGACCTGTGCCAGGTGAGCATTTTCAGGTCCAGATAAGTTCAGGGCTTGTATCTGATCCTCCCAATCAAACGATTGTGTAACTATAGCCTTCTCATTGTTTGTCTGAGCATGACTTCGACTGCTCCCAACTGCAACTATTGTCATGTTGTTGTTTAATCTTCTGTCTTGGTATGCGCAATCACGAGCAAAATGCCATGGCTCGTGGCAGTTGAAACATCGCAGCTTTCCCTTGCTGAATCCAACCTTCTTATCAGCACTCATCCCCCAGTTGTTTTTCCCAATCCTTTTGGCAAATTGTTTTGCCCTAAAGACTGCCATGGCAATTTGCCATGTAATACCCATCTCCTCAACATCTTCAGGATGAATCTGATCAAGATCGGCAAATGACAGTTGAGGTGGAAGCTCCCCGGCTACAAGTGCATTGTAACAATTGACAAGCCCTGATGCAAAAACGAGATTTTCATCACCCTCCTTTCCTCTTGAAGAAGTAGCCACGAACGATTGGTTCGTTGAATAGGCCGTGACTAATGTAGAGGAAGCTGATGGATGGGAGAGTGTCTGAATCTTAGCTTGTGGAGTATTAAATGATAAACCTGCAGAAGAAAAAGAGAAGGAGGAAAGAGCATTGTTAGTCGAGATGCCAAGATTCACAGCTGAGTATGAGTTCACATGATTGATTACCCGTTGCTTGTCATCAATATCACATGCTTTGATGACTGCCATCACTTCAACGTGAGAGAGGCGGCTGAGATCCTTAGTCTTCTTATTGACCCCTACATTCATGTCCCAAGATTTTGGGAGAGCATTTAGTAGCTTCTTTTTTATCTCTGACTTTGTGTGGAAGATCCCTGCCACAATCATTTTTGTATTAAGAGTTTTGAACCATTGCAACTAAGCTTCAAGAGTCTCTCCAGGTACATAATTGATCATATTGAATCGTTGTCACATCATGTCTTGGCGACTCTCTCGCATGTCTTCGTTCCCTTCATACACCTCAATTAGGGCTTCCCACAAAGCTTTAGCAGACGTATACTCTCTGAACCCTTGAGCAATATTTGGTGACAAGTCCATGGTCAAAATGGCCAAAGCCTTCTCCTGCTCTTCCATAGTCTCAAAGTCTTCATCGGTGTAGTTTTCTATCTTCTTATCAACCACTTGCCCCATAACTGTAGTGGTTATTCTGATCGGATCCTTGATGATGAATTTCCATATCTTGAAATCTTTCCTCTTTATGTACATTTCTATTCTGTACTTCCACTCGGGAAACCCATTAGCAGACATTAACCTTGGAATTCGCGTGGTGGTACCCATGACAGCATCAAGCTCTTGAAAATGGTTTTGACTTTGAGTTTCCATTTTTGAGAATTAATTAAAATTTATTAAGATTCAAATTAAAATAATATCCGATTTACAGTCACAAAGTGATGTACTGCAATAAAAATGTAGTTCACTGTCGAAAACAAGTTTGTTGTCAAAAAGAGTTTGCGGCCGTAAACTCAGAGTTTGCAGCCGTACACTTTAAATTATCGATTAAGATTTTTGGTTCAAAAATTCAATAGTTTAATTTTGATTCACGGTCCAATGTTTTTACGATTGACAAACACGGTCTTCGATTCAAGTTTACTGTAAAAGAAATCAGTTCACTGTCCAAGAACTTTCACGGGATTGCGGCCGTATATTGAGCTTACGGCCGTAAGCTTGGGCCGTAAACCACAATTATTTCAGTTTCTTGATGAAACGAAAAAACCTTTTGCAGAAGAAACATGAACTTGCACCAAAATCGATTGTAGAATGCCTTTGACATCGGTTTTGCTCTGATACCAATTGTAAGGACCGAATAACGGATCCTACCAGAGATCAAAAGCAAATACAACCACACAAAGCAATAATAAACACAGAGATATAACAAAGCAAACTTGCACACGTTTTATAGCAATAAACGTATGGTACAACTTGACAGGAGCCGTGAACTCTAAAGGCATCAACAACTATAAACGTCTGACTAGCCCACTATTTATAAACCTCCTGACCGAGAAGAGTTTACGGCCGTAAACTCTTTACAACCGTAAACTAGTCAACAAAAATATATTACCAGCACACCCCTATCATTATATTGTAAAGCCTAGACCAAACCACTAAATTAAGCCTTTCAAATGGCTTTGGTTTGACGATTTTGTTTTGTTATTGATTCGAAACCGAATCAATTCGTTTTGTAACGATATTTGTTATTGGGAGTGTAATTGTTTTCCGTTTCGTCGGTAGCCGTGGATCTTGTATTTTGTATTAATGAATTTAATTTGTTTGAAAATGGAATTTGACCTTTTCACCACCTTTCATTCATAAAATAATGCTTTTGGTCCTCTCATATAAAACAATTTTATTTTTAGTCCTTAAAACCCTTTTCTTGACACGTTTGTATTATTTATTTGATGAAAACATGATTTTAACCCAAAACTTATTTTGTTGACAGCTTCAGCTCCTCCAAAGTAGTGTCTCACGGTTAGGAACTCATTTTTCACAACTTTTACAGTTTTGACATAAAATCCAAAAAGATTACATTTTTGGTCCCTTTTGATAGTGACAAACATTTTTGACCCATAAAATGATTTTGTCATACTAATTACCCCCTGTTTTATAGAAAATTTCACTTCAACCCCTAAAATTTATCATTTTTCGCATTTTGGGGCTTATTAGACCGAAAAGCCCAAAATTAGCCCATTAAACTAAAAATTTACATTTTAGGTCCTTTGAAATTTCTGATATTTAGGAAAATATTTATAGAAACTGTTTTGACCCTTTTAACCTTCAAGAAACCGTGACTTGTTGATTTGTACCCCAAATTTTGTATTTTTGTCAATTTAAGCCCAAACATGGGTTTTATGTTAGAATATGATCATCATGACCTTATAAGCTATTATTCTTGATTTTTTTAGTGTAATATAGCTTAGTTTATGTTTGTTTCCTTTCTCATGTCATAGATCTCGGGTTTACACCCTTTTTGGTAACATATTCATCACAAAACACATGAAATCCCACACATACATGCATCAAATCACACATATCATATATATACACATAGATCTACACATTTTCTTGTATTCTCCCCCCATAAAACTCATAAAAACCAAAAAGAAAGGGGTATGAAGCTCACCTCGAGTGTGGTTTTGGTTTTTGAAGGAAAAGATGAAGAAGAATTCGATCCTAGAAATCTTTCTTGGTGGATCTCGAACTTAGATGTTTCTAAGGTGCAAGATCACAAGTTTTGTATGAGATAAGGAAGATTGTTGGTAAAATGAAGAAGATATGTTATGAATCAAAAAGATAACTTACCAAATATGTGAACTACTTGATGAAAACCTCTTGAATCACTAGCAAAATTTGAGATTTTTGGATGAAGAAGAAGAGACGTGTCTTAAGTGATTTAGAGAGAATTTTTGTAAGGTGTGTGTGTTTCTTTGTGTCTTCGGCCGAGAGCAAAAGAGAGAGGAGAGGAGAGAGTGATATTGCATGGAAATATGAGAAGTGCATGGATGTTTGAAGTGTAATTCTTAGTTATCCCACAAACAAAAATGATGTGGCACGCAAAAAGTCAACCCTTCCTTTCTTTTGGGCTTGGGCCAAGAATGGAGGGGGAAAAGGAAAGAATTTGGGCCCTTCAATTCTCAAGCCCAAATTATAGATAATTTAGATAACTTTTAGCCCAAAGTAGACCGAGAAATGATTTTTATGACCTATTAGGGCTAAATTAGGTTAGTAATGGCTCAATAAGGTCCATTTAAGTATTTTATTTCATTCTAGGCCCAATATGGCCCAAAATGTTAAAATAAATGAAAGTGGGTCCAGTTAGAGCCCATTTAAGAGTTCTAAGCCCAAGATAGTCAAATTGGAATCTTATAGGTCCACTGGGCCCAATAAGGAAATCCTAGTCTAGAATGGACTTAAAGCGGGATTTCTAGGGTTTCCAATTATTTGTTGACTATTTGCGGTGCTTGTATGAAGTGTTTTGTGACAACCCGAAATTTCCGTTCTGAACAAACCATTCCAAGCCAATAGAAGTAGAGCAGTTACAGTGCAAACTCAGATTTCGAGTATAAGTTTGGCAGTTTCCAGGATTTTACACCTAAGGAAATATTAGGAGAGTGGATGCACTACGACTTTGTGCAACACTATTATTCCAATACTCTAGGACATTTGAGTTCATTCCGAGAATAGAAATATTTTCTGCCAAAAATCTCAGGACTATAAATAGAATTCTGAACCAAATTGGTTCATTAGTTGAATTCCAAATAGAGATAAGCCAAATTCTCTCTCACGGATCTTCGGGTTTTTATCCCAAATTTGTGAGTAACTCTTTCTCGTAGTGTTAGA
Source organism: Lactuca sativa (assembly GCF_002870075.4). NCBI lineage: Eukaryota > Viridiplantae > Streptophyta > Magnoliopsida > Asterales > Asteraceae > Lactuca > Lactuca sativa. Next base: position 154,431,519 of record NC_056623.2, on the reverse strand, counting down.
AAGCTTTAAACGTGTTCATAACATAGATTACATAGCTAAATCATCCGATTTAGGATTTTACTCCCCAAGGTGTTCTTGGGCGGTAAACTCCCGAAACCAAGCCTAGATTGTTCCCCGTGATTAGTAACTACCTTGGACTTGTATAAGAGTGTGTTAGGGATAAGAAATCAACCAAAAACCACCAAAGCTAGGAGTTCACGGCCCAAGAATAGCTTAGGCCATAAACTCCCTTGTAGCTTGCTCAAATGGTGCTTTTAAGACACCTAAGGCTTGGACTTTAGTTTAGACAAATACCCTAAAGTGATTAGAACCTAGAAAACACATGGAAAGACAAGTGTTGAAGAGTTTACGGCCAAGAGTACTTCTTGGGCCGTAAACTCCTATAAAGGGGTCAAAGGACACCCTATCACCTTCCTTAAGCCAAGAGACCAATTTGGGCATGTACCTAAATGAGTTATGGACTAGTTAAAACACTTAGAACACTAAGAGTAAGGGAGTTTATGGCCCAAAAGGTTCTAGGGCCGTAAACTCCATAAAATGGTGCCAAATGTGCCATAAACTCTTCTAAAGCCAAGTACAAAAGCCTAGTATAGTTCCTTGAAATGTTTGATACTTGAAAACACCATAAAAACCCTCCCAAGGGAGTTTAAGGCCGTAAACTCCAAGGGAATATGGTCTATGGGCCGTAAACTCCCCAAAGGAGTTAATATGGTACCCAAACACCTGTATACCCTTGAAACAATTCACCACGTGAGTTGTAATAATTCTAAGCTCCATTTAAAGCCTTGGTTGAGAGTTTACTCCCCTAGGCCGTAAAATCCAATGAATATGGTCATTAGACCTTAAACTTCCATTAGGGGCTTTGCACTCCTTTGTTGCAACCCATTAGCCTCCTAGCACTTGACCAAAAGTGTTTTCCTCGCGCTTAAATGTTTATACATGTATAATTAGTGTATTAATCACTAATTATTTATATACATATGTTTTCATATGTAATTAGGATCATTGTGTGTGTCTAAGTCTTCACTTGACACCAAGCACTTGCCCGATCTTTCCTTACGATAACAGTCCGTTCAATCCTAGTCACTTACTGCAGGTGAGTTCATACCCCTTAACTAATGTTTTAAACTACTTTTAAATGTTTTATGGGGGAAGGATACAAGTAGAATCATGCTAGTTATTATATCAATCACATGCGATTAACAAGTAGAATTACGGTAGTTATTACATCAATCACATGTGATTAATATACAGCATTCAAAAGATTTTGCTACTCATTAGCCGTTTTACCAAACGGTTTCCTTCAAATGATTTTTATAAACATTTTATATGTTTTAAACTACTTATTACACTGTACATCTTACTCTGTACATTACCTTTCAAACTTATTTACAACTGTCTTTCAAACGAATGTTTCCTTATACTTAAACTGTTTTACCAAACTTATGCCTTCAAAATGTTTTACAAACTCTTTTACTTATCAAATGCTTTTATTAAACTCTGTTTTTACTTCTTATAAATTGCATGCCCATATATGTATAGATATATAAGTAATGCTTAAAGGGCTTAGGAAGACCATCCGCCTTATTTCCTTTTTCTCGATTTGGAAGTGGTCTGGTGGGATTTCGGGTGACCGTCCGAAGGTCGTTTCAATATTAGTTATATATTATTTATACATATATAGACATAAAAGTACTTCCATGTTCAAGCGTACTATACACATCATTAGTAAGTTACCATCGGGGTAACACAGGATCATACTACTACAACTTCTAGATCAATGAGTCAGTTCATTCATGAGTCTATACATTACATTACTACGAGAACATATACAACTATACTAGAAAGAGAACATATACAACTATACTAGGAGGAGAACATATACAACTATACTAGAAAGAGAACATATACAACTATACTAGGAGGACAACATATACAACTATACTAGAACGGGAAACATTACATTACATATACAAGAATACGTTAATAATATTGATTTAAATCGGAGCATGACTTAAATTTCATGGCCCGAGTTGTAGCCAGAGTCTCTTGAAGGGAGAGCGTGAGTTTACGTATAGATCTATAATGGATTGACTATCCTACACCTTGCTGCTAGCTACAGTGGGACCTGCAGGTTTGCGGGTGCAAAACGTCATACCTTATTTTCGACCATTCCTATGTCGTTGTAACCAGTCTATGGTATGAGTTTGTGTATAGATCTATACTGGATTGACTATCCTGCACCTTGCTGCTAACTACAGTGGGATCTGCAGGTCTGCGGGTGCCAAACGTCATTCCTTATTACGACCATTCTTATGTCGTTGTTACGAGTCGATAGTATGGTACAATTTATCACATAATGCCATAATATACATTCGATTTAAGGTAGTTAGTACGGAAGTAGTTCTAATAGCACTACACCATAGTACTATTTCTTTTTCCCATTACATTCACCTCGTGAACATTCACACGATGCACGGAAATGTAGAAACTATATTTTTGGATAATGATAGTTATACTTGGGAACATACATACTCTTACAAAACACATACATTCAGAACAGTTAGGTCTTGGTAGAAGACACCTTCATATATTAGTAGGAATCATAGGGATTCTAGGGTTTTTCAAACACTTGCAGTTCATATACACTTTCAATACTTACAATACATAGACTTACAAATTCTTACATACAAATACTTACATACAAATTAAGACACTAAATACTTATGAACTCACCAGCTTCAAAGCTGATACTCGCTTTCAAAATTACTTGTGTCCTCAGGTCATCATAGATAGGTACCGATGCAAGGAGAAAGGAAGATGGAGCTTGTTCAAGACTTATCTTTCATTTTGATTTATGCTTTAGTGTTTATCAAAATTTGACAGAACACATTTGTATAATAATTATATTATTAATGCAATGGATGATGTTGTTGCTTGGTTACTACTTTACATTGTTGTTGATATTATACATGACATCCTCCGCCCCAGAACGTTTCCGCCGTTCTTGGTTTTGGGGTGTGACAGATTGGTATCAGTGTTTATACTTTAAATAATAAAATATTTAAGTAAGTATGTGTGCTGCATTCATACTAAAATCAGTGTCATTAGGACAGTACAAACGAATTACGATTGTTGGACAACACAAGTGGGCTTACAGACATATGGTCAAAACTGGGAAGATATAGCCTGATCGCCTATATTATCCGAGGGTTGACTAGCATGTGCCTAAGTTTAATTGTGTGGTTGCAACAATGCTAAAATCTTACCAACCCTACCACAATGAGAACAATAGAACATAACATTAAAATTAAAATACTATAGGAGTATTTGTTGTTACTATAAGTACTTTATACTTGAGAATTAAAACGGGATATTCATTAATAAGTTGATAGTTGCTAAGTGGATACACTAAAGCCATATGTAATTAGGATGTTGTAGACTTAGAATTTGTGGAAATTTTGCCTTATCCCTATTCTGTGTGAATTTGGAATTAAGGTCACTTATTCGAAGGTCTATCCTGTTTAGATTACACATAGCTGGTATGCACTTCACAAATAGCGATGTAACTAATGAAGGTTTTTCTAAATAATTGTCTAGATAGTTCGTCTAATAATTATTCTCTTACCCTAAATTCTCGCATAGAAAACATAGCTGAACTCCATCCCCTCAGCAACCTGTACCTTCCGAATGAAGTCATAGCTGGTTGGTTTGGAGAAGAACCAGAGAATGATCATCCTATCCCCTTGAATGATCACCACTATGAAGACCATTCGTATGATGCTAACTCCGAACCAGAGGTTGAGAACCTACCCCAAGCAGCTCCCTTTCCAAATTCCTAACCCTCGTCCGGCTCTTCATGGTCTGACCCTGAGTGAGTGGAATGCTTGGAAACATGGAGCCAAGGACAAGATCAGCCCATGCCATTTAATGGCGACCGAAGCTTTTGCGACTTGAACAATGGGGGCTCAGCAGATAGAGTCTTGCCAATCTTGGTCCGCAGAGTGGCCCAAAATGAGATTCAAGGCAGGACAGCCCTACACTAGATTACCGAAGTGGCCAGCAATGCGAGAGTGCATACCCTCCACACCATTCGTCAAGAAGATGCTCTCGATAGATCAGAGAGAAACCATGAAACCTTGCTGCAAGCACTGGCTGAATCACGAGCCGAAGTCATAGAGCTCAGAGTATGCCATAGGGTGTACGAAAGACACCTACTTGACATGGAACGTCAATTGGCTGAACTAAGAGTTCACCAGAGGGATGACCGTCGCCAGTAGTAGACGCTTTACTTTATTTCTTTATTAAAAAGGAATCCTGTTTTTCTGTCTATGCCATATGAGGCATTTTCTATGAAATTATCTTGTACCGTAAGTACTTTAGTTAGGTTTTTATGCTGTCAGGAACTATCTTATGTGGGTATGATGTAAGACCTTTACAAGGTCATTTTCCAGAATCCTTACATCGTGAATATCAAAGATACTGACAGCCGGCTAACTTTTGTGTCATTCTTCATTCAAGTACTCTTATCATACCTTCATTAGGGTATATCTAAAAACATGCTTTAGTCAAGTCATTGGACTATAGTGATTTATCACCGGAGACATTTTCAAGTCTCTTACAGTGGTTGGATCTTGTTATTCACCAACCCACGATACGTCGGCTTGAACAACAAGCGTCTTGAGACCACTCTATGAACTTACTTTTACTCCTTACTAGGACTGCATCATAGGGATGTAGGTCAAACCTTCGCGAACATACTTTCATTTTGTACTAGGACTACATCATAGGGATGTAGGTCAAACTTTCGAGAACCTAGTCGTACTCCTTACATGAACAATCTAAGTACATCAGGTTCAACCAGAATCGCTCACAAACCCTTATCTTTTGTGTTGCAGAATCATGTCGTCATCAGGAAACGATCAGCCGATCAACAAAACCCCCATCCTCCATATCGACACCGCTACCTTTCAAACAGCAGTTACAGCTGCCGTAGTGGTTGTCGTAACGGCGGTCCTTGTGCACCGTAGAGCTATCAGCACAGTCAATGCTGTTGATGGGAATGGAGTTTCCAATAGTGGTATCCATCCAGGAAGTCACCAAAGGGTAACGGCCTCAGGCCCGCAATGCCGAAAATCAAAGAACAAGAAACGGAAGCGTCAAGCTCAGAAAGAACGCAAGAAACCCCGAAAACTTGCCATGCAACAACAGCAAGTGGAAACCTCTACCATCCCCGTACCAAGAAGACCATACAAAGGAACACTCCTAAAGTGCGACCGGTGCAACTACCACCACGAGGGAATTTGCCGAGCCTTGCAATGCAAAAATTGCAACAAGATGGGGCACATTGCTCGTTTCTGTAGAACTACCTCCACCACTGGAGCAAGCCTAGTTTGCTATAATTGTGGTGAGATTGGTCACTATAAAAGAAATTGCCCGAAGAAGGAAATCAAGGATAGAACCCGCATCCCCATAAATCTGTTGGGTTTTGAGCATTCTAACACTTCCTAAGTGTACATGCAACCCTAAATACCTTGGATCTATGTTTTCTCTATTATACATGCAAATAAGAACTTCCAAGGTATTATCCTAATCTAGCATACAAAACAATAACTATAGCAAGATAGAATACATACCTCTTTGGTGAAGAAAGTCTTCATGAAGCTAGAGTGCCTAGTGCCCCAAGTGTGACACCTCAAATGGAATCACAATCATCAAAACACTTGGAATGACTTGAGAGAATTCTACACTCATCAAAATCGGCTAGCCCTCTCTAGAATAATACTAGTGTCCGATTTTGCCAAGAATAATATCTTTATATAGTGTTACAATTAGGGTAAACTCTTAATTGTCATGGCTTTCCATTTCCTTGGATCCATGGGTTCAAATACACCATGGAGCATCCATGGACCATCCTATGGGTTTTAGCCCAACTTGATTATCCATGGAGCATTAGCCCACTATACAAGTATGGATGATTTACACAATCAACCCATATATTTAATTAGCCTTCTTTTGATCACTTAATTAATCCTAGATTAATTCTTGATCAATACTAATTAAATAATCTTATTATTCTTATTATTAATATACTAGCACTTATAATATATTAATAACCATAAGTGTCTTATTTCTCTCATCCAAGTGCATGATGGTATGCAACCCAAATGGACCATGCCGGGTCGGGTCAAGTCTTACCAAATATAGTTATGGACTTAGACATTAATCCAACAGTCTCCCACTTGGATAAGTCTAAAACTATTATTGCGTATGACTTCAGGAACCAACTGGCAATCGTAGCTCTCAAAAGCTTCCGTCGAACTCTGACCTTGTCGATGAACTCTGACCTTGTCCATTAGATAAGGGATCATATATTCCTCCATTCTAGATATCATATGGACTGAGACATGGATTATAATCATTCTCTCTGTCCATTTGTTGTTTCCCGATTTCCGATTTATGACAACTGACTAATTGAACAAATCAAATCAGTCCTGGCCCGGCCGAGCACTTCCATTTGTCATCATCAAATCATCGAGGGGCCCACAGATATCACTTTTATCCCGAAGGTAAAAGGAACGGATAAACTTCGACTCATATGGCTTGTTCTACTACTTGTTGAATCATACACAAAAGCACGTTTTATAGCACCGAGTTACCAAATGCGGTTTCGTGCAATCAATGTACTATCAACTCATAGTAACAACTCATATCTCTAGGTTTGAAGAATATAAGATATTATCGTCTCATGATCACTCGTGATAAAATCCATGAAGTGATTCCAATGAGCGCGGGTTGAATCCAATACTCAAAACTTATGAGCACTCATGAGTGTTGTAGCCCTTTGTCCAACACCTTAGACCTCTACAAGCCAACCCATGACAGTCTTAATTCATATCTACTTCCAACATATGACCGACTGTGGATGGTTTGAATAACTTAGTCATTCCGGAAGAATAACCTAGTTTATTCGGGAAGTCAAAACATGCAAAGTGAAACACAATAATAATTGAATCCAATATGGTATCAAATCTTTGAACATAAATAAAACACCTTTTATTTATCACCATATGATTACACATTATTCATTGTATACTGTTTCAGCTATCAACTTTATTCTTGAATTTAAAACAATAATTGTCCCATGCTCCAAGCATGTACACTATGTTTTCTTAAACACTAGTCATGCCACACACCAAGTATGCATACTATGTTTGTCTATGATCCTTACTTTGTGAACTAGATCAATTGAACATAACTTCAATGATTCTCTTTTCACACTCCCAAATCCTTACCGCAAATGCAAGAATTCCAAATTCATGCCATTTACTGAAATCTGTTAGATTCTAAACTTATATGCATTGATCCTCTCGTAATGATTATGCACAAAGTCATAAAGACTTGGCAACAATCATTACAGAGTATTCCAAAGGAGATCAACTCCTTGGAAATATCCTTCTTGCATTAAGTTTCCTTAATCTTACACAGATTGAAAATTCTAACTTTGAAACATTTCCAGATTCCATTTTGACTATCACTTCTGAACAAGAGTTGCCTCCTTACAGATTATGTCAATATGGTCCTTCCAGAATTATCACTATACTTCCAATTGTCCTTGAGTAACCAATCTTTGGTAAACCTTAGATTGTCCTCGACAATTGTTTAATCCTTTTAGTCATATCCAGTTCTAAACCTTTTCCCTTCTTAATGCCCCAGGCATTTGGAAAATTTTAGAAAGGATGAATATAGCACATGTAATCGATCCTATATCCGAAGCATATGGGACACGATTCATGATGTCTCACATAAAGACTAAACCAGTCTTTTGCTATAACATTTCCATTTCAATTTGCCAAGTTCTCATAATTCAGATTATGAAAAGGGATGCCGTAATCATAATCGAATTTTAGAACGCAAATAATGGACCCATATACAGAATTTCCTTATGTTGAGCCATTCCAACATGAAATTCATATATATCCTTGACTAAATGATTAAAACCTCACGATCTAAGCTTATAGATTTGAGATGAAGTATAATTTCCTCTCCCTTAATTATAGCAAAACAACTTTTTCCCAATTGAAACTTTTGTTTTCTATAATTAACATTGCTAACTTGCAATACTTATCATAATTATCATGCTCCCACTAACATGATGATTATTAGCATAACACTTATGCTCCCACTAGCTTTGACATGTACTCAGAAATCAGCTGGACAGTCTGAAATTTAGATTCATACACCCTTTCCGTAGATAGCTCACCTGTGTGTCTAAGCAATTTCAAGAACCATGAAAAGGGATACTGTAATCATGGTCTCAATTGCTTAGGCATTTGCCATTTCTCACAAGTCCATGTTAGTGTGCCGGTTAACCATACACGCTCCACTAACGACTTTTGAAAATGCAAATAACACAATTGATATCTTCGTAAAATCTACTTAGTGAAAGCGTTTCCTCACCATCATTTTCATGAATCGGAGAGAAACCTTATGACACTTAGATTTATATGGTGTATGAGTTCCTACCCATATGAATTTGTCAAACCATAATCACAAGACAAAGATAATGACAAATCCAAAACCATATGGATTGAACTCAATCTTAACTTCTTGCCACCTGGCAGCTCAAGGGCCTGCCATTGCTTCCAAGTTGTTATGCAACAAACTGAGAACTCTAAGAACTCATATGCAAAGCCAACTTTAATTGGAATGGGCACAGATATGTCAACACGATAGGTTATAAACCTCAAGTCGTGTGCTAGTGAAGAACTTCAGGTTTTATTCTTGATTATTTCTTGAGACTTTCAAGACCTTTAAGACTCCCACTGTCCTCTTGACATATAAGACTCCCTTGTCAAACATCCAAGAGATAGTGCGGATTCTAATCAAGAAAAGCACTTTACCCAATTGGCCTAAGTTGGTCTTTGTTTTATCCAAAACATCACAACTTACCAATTTCAAATGTACAAGAGTAGAAAACTTTTACTCTTACATTTGACAAGTGTTTTAAACCTTCTTTAAGACATGTCACTCAAATGACAATCTTGGAGTATGACTCTAAGACTTGTATTGGAACGAAGTATGACTCATCTTCTTGATTTAACCATTTCAACAATTCAAGTTCCTCTTCTTAGTCATAAGAATGCACTAAGATTTCCTTAGAGAACTAATTTTGATATGGTTTCTTAATCATTAAGATGATCACAAAAACTGATACTAAAGTACCCTCCCATCTTTTCAGATTTGAGAAACTTTTATCCTTCTGCCTAATTTGATTCTTCTTATTCGCTCTGCCTTACATTGGAACCTTTTCCAATGTCTCAGAGTTACACTTAAGCATGTAAGTATAATCATATTTACTGAGCTTTAGTAAACTATGACGAATAATCTTATCGATCTTTTGTGGTTGACTTAATCAGTGCACAAGACTGTGTACTCGATCCTTTAGTCCTTCACTTGACTCACACATCCATGTGAACCAGTAATTAGTCTTAATTTTTCCAAAACTTGAAAGTTCTCATTCATCATGCTATATAACTTGCATGATTCCAAGTCCCGGTCCAAATGAAACTTGGGTGATGAGAATCTTTCCTTATTTGGTAAATATAGACATTACCACAAATGAAAGAATCAACTTCATATTTCCACTCTTGCTCTTAATGGAATCATATAAGCAACAATTTTTCCTCAAAAGCCATTGTAAGGATATTTTAAAATAAATAAAATCAAAAAAAAAAATTTCTTTTATTTTAAAACTTTGCGGAAAAACTTATCCTTACAATCCATATGAAAACTTGTTGTTATCTATTCCTAAGCAATATCTCATAACTCCTAAGAAGTTGCTCAAGAATCCGATCTTCAAACTATGCGATAGAAATCCATCTAAGCCATCAGATTCAGCATATTCTTTCTTTAAGTTTCTTCACTTTTCTTTGATTCTTAAAACATCACCATGTGACCCAGTCACATCATGTATCAGGAATCTCAGAATAGAAACTTAACAGAGTTAGATAGTGGTCTTTACCTGAAGTAGAGTCAAACTTATTGACTTTAACATCCTTAGGTAAATTTGGCAGCTTCGCAACCAATGCCCCTTCCCTTGGCAATATAAACATATGGACCCTTTGATAATGGTACACGAGACTATCACAGACTTAGCTTTTCTCTTTACCATTTGGTCAACCGAGTTGACTATGGCCGATCCCTTTCCATTGGGAAGAGAATGCTTTACTGGATATCCAATGTCATCATTGTCAATGTCCATAAAGTTTTAGGAAGTTGATCTTAGCAAATAGATAAGATCGTTAAGGGTCTTGTCATAGTCTGTTTCATAGGTGTCCCAAAGGAACTCACTATGTGACTTAGAAAGTGATTGAACCACCAACTTTCTCAAGACTTTGACACCCAACTCTCCCGACTTGTCAATATGTGACTACATCTCCAAGATGTGCTCACACCTAGACCTTGCCTTGCCAATAGGGCTTGAGTGACCTTAAACTTTTTGAAGAACTTGTGGGTTAGGGAGAATAATTGGAGGAGGTGAAAGAAGTATGATTTCCAAAGGACATCATCTTCATTTAGGAAACCTTGTTTCACTAGATTTGGGAAGATCATAGGTGTCTATTACAGACATCTTTTGGGAGATATTCAAGATAGTTGATTTAAAGTCCTTAATATGACACCCAATATGAAATATTAAGGCTAGGACCCAACAAACTATTTTATAACTTAGAAGAGGTATGCCGTAATCCAAGCTATAAAATATTTGAAGGTAGGTGAATGACGATTCACCAATTTCCACCAAGATAAACGAAATGAATTATTAGGTTTTAATTGGTTTTGAAACTCCTAGATCTTTGAGATTCATTGAACTTTTCAAAGGCATGTTTCAATCTCGAGTGTGCCCTTCAGGTTTTGTGACTGGGATGCCGAGGATCACAAAACAAGGTGTGATGTAACCATGCAAATTACTTGGTACCCTTAATAAATTACCCCTCAATCGATGTGCCGGTTAACCACACACGCTCCATCGATACTATGATAAATATTAAGTCACCCTTTACCTACCTTGTTAAGTCCAAGTTAGTGTGCCGGTTAACCACACACGCTCCACTAACGACTTAGACAAAGTGTAAAGTGTAATTTCATGGGTTAGCACCTTATTCACATTTTTCCTAAGTAACTAAGATTGGGTATTATTAAGAGTTTAGTTACTTAGTATTATCATTAATACTTTTAATGAATGAGAATTATAGTCTTGTCAAACCCGTTCGGCTAACGACCCTCCACCGGTCAAGCAAGCGGTGAGTGAGAGTGGACACCCATTAAGTTGCCATTTTATAGGCAACAACCTTATACCCACCTTATAGACCGGCTTCGTGAATGAGGCGTACTAGCGGTAAGACTAACTTTACTCTTATACATATATATATTATTAACTTATAATATTATAAAGTATAAGGGTTGAATTTTAACTTTTAAAATTCTAAGGGCTAACTTGGAATTAAAGTATTCATAAGAGAAAACTTTTTTAAATTCCAAAACTTGAGGGCAAGTTTTGAAACTATTCAAAACTAATTAATTCCATAACTTATGTGTTTAAAGTAGTTTTAATCCAAAAACTCTTCAAGTTCCATAACTTGAGGACAAGTTATGGAAGACTTTAAACTAATAAAAGAATTAACTTTTCTTTATTTTATAACTTATGGATTTAATTATGGTTACATATTTTTCTTTAATGAAGTGACTCTTGGACTTCCATAACTTGAGGACAAGTTATGGAGTCATAAAAATTATTCAATGACACAAGACTCTTCATTTTGTAACCATTGCCAACTCTTATGAATTTTATGAGTCTTTAATGTGACTCTTCATGTAACTTGAGGACAAGTTACACAAACACATTTTATACTCAACTCTTAGATTAAAATGGATTGAAAACAACTATTTCACTCAACATTTCTATTAATCTAAGCAACTCATAAGAACAAGATAATTCAAATCAAACTTTTCATGTTCCATATCTTAAGAACAAGTTATGGAATTCTTTAAAACATTAAGACCAAGTTTTGTAACTCCATAAAAAACTTTGAATCAATTTTTTTTTTTTAAAACCTTTCATATCCATAACTTATGGAGGTTTCAAAAAATAAAACTCTTTAGATCAAACTTTTAAAACTAATAAAATAATCATATTATTTTATCTTTTATTAAATTTGACCTAATTCAACTCATAAGGCAAATTATTCAAATTTTACAAATAATTAGTTTTTCACAAGAACAAGTAATTATCTTAAAATTTGACGAACTTCATGTTTTTTTTCTTTTTTTTTCAACTTTGAAAATAAAATATTTGCATCAATATAACAGAAAACAACCTGGCTCTGATACCACTGTTGGGTTTTGAGCATTCTAACACTTCCTAAGTGTACATGCAACCCTAAATACCTTGGATCTATGTTTTCTCTATTATACATGCAAATAAGAACTTCCAAGGTATTATCCTAATCTAGCATACAAAACAATAACTATAGCAAGATAGAATACATACCTCTTTGGTGAAGAAAGTCTTCATGAAGCTAGAGTGCCTAGTGCCCCAAGTGTGACACCTCAAATGGAATCACAATCATCAAAACACTTGGAATGACTTGAGAGAATTCTACACTCATCAAAATCGGCTAGCCCTCTGTAGAATAATACTAGTGTCCGATTTTGCCAAGAATAATATCTTTATATAGTGTTACAATTAGGGTGAACTCTTAATTGTCATGGCTTTCCATTTCCTTGGATCCATGGGTTCAAATACACCATGGAGCATCCATGGACCATCCTATGGGTTTTAGCCCAACTTGATTATCCATGGAGCATTAGCCCACTATACAAGTATGGATGATTTACACAATCAACCCATATATTTAATTAGCCTTCTTTTGATCACTTAATTAATCCTAGATTAATTCTTGATCAATACTAATTAAATAATCTTATTATTCTTATTATTAATATACTAGCACTTATAATATATTAATAACCATAAGTGTCTTATTTCTCTCATCCAAGTGCATGATGGTATGCAACCCAAATGGACCATGCCGGGTCGGGTCAAGTGTTACCAAATATAGTTATGGACTTAGACATTAATCCAACAAAATCCCACTCGACACTTCACTTCTACCACCAATGTTGGTGCTGTCCAGATATGTCACCAATGCGGTGAAATTGGACACTTCTAGAAAGATTGCCCGATAACAAAGAACTCGGGTGCTAATGGGAAGATTCTTAGGATCACAGCTGCAGGAGAGCCTACTCCGGAACCCTCGTTAATGTAACTTAGGAGTGTTGTTGTAACAGACTTATAAACTATCCAGAACTAGTGCAACTAGAGTCTTACCTTTTGCGAGATCTTGTCTTTTTAGGGATTCTCGTGCTGCGTATACTTGTCTTTTGTAGTATATCTCATTCGCAGCAATAGTCTTGTGGTAAATCTGAAGTACTGTAACTCTGTTCATGGTTGCATGGTTGTGTTTTGTCTGTAATCGTCTTATGTTCGAATCTAATGTCTTTAAGTTTCAGGATGATTCCGACATTATCATACAACTCAATTAAATTTGATCCTCACAAAAAAAAACTTCATACGTACATCTCTTTCTTCTAGATCACTTTTCCAGCGAAGTCGTCATATCAGAACACGGAAGTACTCATGCCAGGAGTACCTCTTAGTTATTTTCTTTCCGAAGAAATCCCCGAAGTACCACTCGTGCAGTACGTCAAGTTTAATCCAAAGATTCATGCGATTGATCTATCACTGAGGAAGGTATACATAAGAGTGATATATAATCAAGCTTCTACAGGTTTAGAATTGATGATTCCACTTTAACTTCTTTTTCCCCCGATGGGATGTGAGCTTAAAGAAGAATCAGTTATTCGACTACCTTTTCATTCTTAATTATATGCGACTGGTATACCCGAAGTTGTGATTGTGAAACCATGTATGAATTGTAATACGAACTTCAGGACGGAGAACTGCTTAAGTCTACGAGTAATCACATTGTCATGTGAACAAACTTAGAACCCAATACGAGTCCCGTAGACAGATCACCCTATAGTCTAAACACCTACTGAGATACCAGGACAGTGCAAACAACTTAGCGAGCTACACAGAAATAGAATTAGAAAACTAGGTTTCTCACCCTAGAGAACCCTGGTCATATTCTCCCAGAGATCGATGGATTGCATCGTATATGCCTCAGATATCGAGGACTCTGTCAAGATTTTCTTAAAAATCGTTATCTCTGCCTCGCGTAGATGAAATGGTTGAGCATACGCAAGGAAAGAAATTACTTTCAGTAATGGACCTGAGATCTGAATATCACCAGTTCAAGTGTTACGGAAAGATGTCCGGAAGACTATCTCCTAAACTCGATGCGGACACTTCGAGTCCGTAGTGATTCCCTTCGGATAGGACCAATACGCCCATAGTTTTCATGAGCTAAATGAATAGGGTTACGTCTTTCTTACTTGGTTCAGTTCGTCATTTCTCCACGTAATGACTTAACTATCTACCCTCGTAGTAAGAAGAAAACCCATGGAAACATTTCCTACAGAGGAACTTTAGCGAAGTTCTCTAGGCACGAGTTATGAAATTGAAGAGTCAAATTTCTATGACACACTGTTAGTGATTTGAGAAATTATGAGCACTCTTTCAATTTGTCAAAACCCTTGAGCATTTATCGACACCAGAGACGTCGACAGTCTTTCGCCAAATTCTAGGTCTTACCGACCTACCGTCTTAGTTCATTCATAACTCCTCGCAAGCTATAGAAACCCGTACGACTTTGACCCAGCAAGGGATGGCCTTTGACTGGGAAATTAAGCAAGAAGAGGAACCTTTAGAATTCCAAGTGAGTGACCAAGCTCCTTAGGTTAACCCACTCTGGGAATGGCTTAATACGCTTCGTATCGCGTGGAAAGCTAAATCCAATATAGTTAGGACCTCCGAGATTCTTATCAGAATCGGTCCTGTGCCTCGCATAAACTAGACCTACTCCGCGTACTCAGTAACGTACATTCTACTCTTCGCGTCTCGATCGTGAGACCATACCTTTCCATTAGGACTCTAATAAGTCCACTCGTCGAGATCCTCGCCTTCGTACTAGAACCGTAGTGACCCTCGACCGAGAGGTTAAGCGGACGAAGCAGCGCCATCGCCCGATAGTGAAGGTTCGTTGGGATTCCAACCGAGAACCCGATTCCACTTAAGTGCGCTAGAACCAATCGATTAGGAAATTCTAATTTCGATCATTCGTGCATACTTCCTTGCCTAAATTCTAATTTCGGGATAAAATTCCCTTCAACAGGGGAATGATGTGACAATCCGAAATTTCCATTCTGAACAAACAATTCCAAGCCAATAGAAGTAGAGCAGTTACAGTGAAAACTCAGATTTCGAGTATAAGTTTGGCAGTTTCCAGGATTTTACACCTAAGGAAATATTAGGAGAGTGGATGCACTTGGGTTTTGTGCAACACTATTGTCACACCCCCAAACCAGAGCGGCAGAAACGTTCAGGGGCGGAGGACGTCATATTCAGTATCATAACAGTTCATAGAAAGGAAAGTACACACTACCATACATATATAAAGGTTTTTTAAATGTTTACATCATTGTATTCATTACATGCCCAAAAGATAAAAGCATAAACATCTTTCAAAAGAAGTAATTAACGCCAGCGCGTTAATCCCCAAAAGTTGATTTCCAAACCTGCGTAGCGGTTCCCTGAGAATACAAGTTATTTCAAAGAGAAAGTGTCAACAATTAAGTTAGTGAGTTCATAAGTAGTTTAGAAAGTTTGTATGCCATTCCAATTTGAGTGTATGTTTTCCAAGAAAATCCCTTATTTTCTTATAAAAGTGTTAAATGCATGAGAATATATGTATTGAATAATATGGATAGTTAAATCAAGAAAATCCCTTATTTTCCTATTAGTTGTTTGTTTTATATACCGGGAAAATTCCATATTTTCCCACAGTGATAGTTAGCCTAATGTCCCCGACTAAAAACCGAAAGCAAAAGACATGCCTTAGGGAGTTGGAGCATATATTTATATGATAAAACCTATTAGAATATTTAAGTTTGTTAGATGAAGAATAGTTTTCATAACTACTCATTCATCAATCAGAAGTACTATAATAATTGCATATCCGATGAGTTTTATAACCATACTAAACATAATATGCCTGTAGCGACGTTCTTCAGGCGTCATAGTGTTATGACAAACTGTCACACTAAAGGACGGACTGTAGCTAATAGTCAGGGCGCGGGATCATGACTTCCCGTATAGATCTATACACATTTGACACGTTCTCCGAACGGGAGACTCTGGTTATAGACAGGACTTGAAGTGATACCTTTTAGCAAAAAGGTATTATTTAAAGATATACACGTCAGCAGATTGAAGTGATCTTGTAGGTCAGAAATATGTTTGCACTTCAGTTCTTTATCCTGCGTAAGATCGGCTACTTGCACACCAAGATTTGATTTATCAGACTGAAGTTCAGACACTTGAATACTGTGCTTTGCATTTTCAGCTCGAAGCTCTGACACTTGGATGTCTAGCTCAATATTCTTTTGACTCAGAATTAATATTTCCATTTTCATTTTCGGTAGTGTTTAATGAAGGAGAAAAGTTCCCCATTTTCTACTCCCTACATAAAAACTGAATTGGTAAAATATCTAATGTGACATAAACCCTTAAATCAAAATACACGGCTGAAAAAAAAATCCACCAGAAGGATGAGAAGGTATGAGAGCATATGAAAGATAATGAGTAGAGTCACTCTAGATTACCACCTGAACTACTCGAAATTATTTGTAATATATTTTAGTTAAAAATCAACAAAGACTACCGAAAACCTACCAAAAATAACTTCTAATCATCATAAAATGTGAAACATCAAAATTGTTTATATGTGGAATTAAAGAACATTGGAACGCACCTCCAAGCTTTTGAGCTTCCTTGAATACATTCAAAGCAAGTGTTGTCTTGCCTGATCCCTCAACAATTCTTCCTGTAATGTAGAGTTTGGTTGTTATTATTCTAAGGTTCACAGTTTGGTTGTCATTATTCAAAGGAATCAAATCATAATAAAATGAAGTTCAAAAATAAAAATTAAGTAATTCAAATTTTTATATCAGAGTATAGATTCACTAAAGTATTTTGGTTTTTTATCATATATGATGAAGGGTGATTTGTCTTTTATTATATAGAAATAAGGTATTTTGGTGTTTGATAAAAAAAAAGAATGGAATTGAATTTCATCCACCCTTCACTAGGAATATATGGTAAAATCCTTCAAACATTAGATTTCAAGAATTTCATCCATTTAATTAAATTTTCTTTTAAAAATAAAAAAAATGAATGGAATTGACTTCCTTCAACTCATCAAGTTTCAACCGTTTTAAAGCAAGATACAGTGCCCTCTCTTCATACTCTTTCATACTTCACAATTTCCAAAAAAAAAAGTTAAATCAGAATATTTCACTTCCATCCCTTGAGGTTTAAAAAAGTAGTCAATACCAAACCCATTAATCATTATTATTACTTGACTAACCTGTTAACAATCATATCCTCACCAACTCCAGTGGCTAAACAGAGTGAACTAGCAACTCTATAGGCCTTTTGATCAATTAGTTTTTATTCATCTTTTTGCATCATACTTTATTCATCCATTAAGAAAAATGAAAAAATTGCCCTTCGACCAAAAGTGTTAAAAGACCAGATCTGGAAGGCTTCCATCTGAAATCAATGTTCTTCAAGGCGAGAGAGAATTCATTAGAGACATCAAGTCTCTTGGAAGCTTCCGGTTGGATGGAATTCCTCGTGCTCCACGTGGGGTCCCACAAATTGATGTCAAGTTTGACATTGATGCAAATGGTATTTTGTCTGTCACTATCATTGAAAAGGGTACAAGGAAGAAGCAATATATCACCATTACTGGTGCTAGCACACTCTTGATGATGAGGTATTTAATATTATTGTAAATTGTAATGTAGGCTCTGTTTCTTTTTCACTTATATTTGTTTTCTTGGCTAAATATATTATATAATTTGATGAAATAGGTAAAAAGAATGGTGAATGAAGTTGAGAAGTTTGAGAAAGAAGACAAGGAAAAAAGAGAAGCCATAGACACAAAGAACCAAGCTGATTCAGTGGTTTACCAGACAAAGAAACAGCTGAAAGAATTGGGAGAGAAGGTTCCTGCTACAGTGAAAGAGATGGTGGAGGAGAAGCTTGGGTTGCTGAAGGAGGCCAAATCGGGTGGGTCAACACAGACCATAATAGATGCCATGGCTGCCCTAAATTAAGATCGAAGACTGTTGATTCTTATACCTGAATCACAGTGGGTGGGTCCGCTGTTAACTCAAGACAACTCTTTGGTCCGCTGTTAACTCAAGACAACTCTTTATGGAACTAGAGCCGACAGAAGAGTTATGCGGACAGACGCCAGTCCGAGCTCGAATTCCAGGTTGGCGACTTCGTCCTCCTAAAGGTTTCTCCTTAGAAAGGAGTGATCCGGTTCAGAAAGAGGGGCAAGTTGGGGCCCCGGTTCATAGGTCCATTTCGTGTAGTTGCAAGGGTAGGTCGGGTAGCTTATCGGTTGGAGTTGCCAGCAGAGTTGGGTCAGATTCACAATACCTTTCACGTATCACAGTTGAGGAAGTGTATAGCCGATGAATCGGCAGTGGTTCCGTTAGAGGATATTCAGGTGGATGCGAGCCTGAATTACGCCGAGAGACCAGTAGCTATCAGGGATCGGAAGATCAAGGTTCTGCGGAACAAGGAGATACCTCTGGTGTTGGTTCAGTGGCAACATCGGAGGGGATCGGAGATGACTTGGGAGCCGGAGCGTGAAATGCGGGAGCAACATCCGGAGTTATTCGCAGAGTGAGACTTCGAGGGCGAAGTCTAGTTCTAGTGGGGGAGAGTTGTAACAGCCCGGTATTTCAGGTATTGTTTTAAAACTATTTTTGGGGACATTTTAGGAAGGGACTCGGCGAGTTGGTGCCTGACTCGCCGAGTAGGACCACAGGCTTGGTCGCGGATGCGCGACTGGACTCGACGAGTCCAGATATGGACTCGGCGAGTCGACGCTGTTCAGCAGAAACCCTAGCCGTTTAGTTTGGAGCGAATATAATGCCTCTTAGGCCGTCACTGTACGTTTTTTTGGCCGATTGTGAAGCACCTAGCATCTGTGGACGATTAGAGGTGAAGGGAAGGCTATTGGGGACCTTGAGGAGGTTGTTAGGCAAGAAGAGGCAAGGTTTTGGTCAAAGGAAGATCAAGAGGATTGAGTTCTGAAGGTTGGGGACACAGAGATCACGTTCTTCAGGTAATACTCGGCCCATTTATGTTGTTTTGATGGTGAGCACGAATCTAGGGTTTATGAAACCCATTTAGTGATTAGATAGATTATAATGTTGTTACCAAGCGTTTAAATCCCAGTAATAGTATGTTTAGAGGTCCAGGAAGTCCCATGTATATATATATATATATATATATATATATATATCGGAACCATGCGGATTACAGGAGGCAGTTGATCGACTGCATGGCATGGACTCGCCGAGTCCAATGATCAGACTC
This sequence comes from Lactuca sativa, assembly GCF_002870075.4. Lineage (NCBI taxonomy): Eukaryota > Viridiplantae > Streptophyta > Magnoliopsida > Asterales > Asteraceae > Lactuca > Lactuca sativa. The sequence goes on along the minus strand of NC_056623.2, from coordinate 154,411,877 downwards.
GGCGAGTAGCTTGAAGGTTCACTGGGACTCGCCGAGTTGTTCTTCAGACTCGGCGAGTATCTTGAAGGTTCACTGGGACTCGCCGATTTGTTCTTTAGACTCGGCGAGTGGAGTCGGGGTGGCCCCGCGATTCTTCCACGAGGATCTCGTCGAGTCAGGAGGGATACTCGACGGGTAGAAAGGGGAACAACAGGGAAGTTGGGGAGGACGTCTAGACTCGCCGAGTCGCCTTTGCACTCGACGAGTCCGGTCAAGTTGACCGTTGGCCAGAGTTGACCTGCATGTAATTTCGTAGGGTCAGTTGTTTTGTTTGATAAGATTATTAATAAGGGTATGTGGTATTATAGGGAGTCTGCAGTTTGGCGGATTGAGTGCGAGTAGTTTCAAGAGTTCTAGCCTACATACTACGAGGTGAGTTTTCTCACTATACTCCACCCGGAAGGGTTTGACTGTGAGACCGGAAGGTCGTATATGATATGTGTTATTTATGTTATAAATAGAAAGATAGAGGCTATGCATGATATGTATGTTTATGTGGGCCGGAAGGCGATATATTATGTGGCAGAAAGGTCAGGTATGATGTATGTGCTACGTGCTATGTGTGTTAAGTTATATGTATTATGTGTTGTAAATGTTATGGGCCGGAAGGCAATATACTGTGGGCCGGAAGGCAATATGATACGGGCCGGAAGGCGATATGTCATGGGTCGGAAGGCTATTATGTTACGGGCCGGAAGGCAATGTATTGTGGACCGGAAGGTCAGGGCCTGGAAAGGCATATGTGTGTAAGTCGTATACTGGGGAACTCACTAAGCATTTATGCTTACAAGTTGTATGTATGTGTTTCAGGTACTAGCGAGGACCGTGGGAAGGCGCCGGCGTGACGCGTACACACTGCCATTGTTGGAGATCTTGGGGATCCTTTAAATTGTATTTTGAAAGGAAATTTGGAATAAATACTATTGTGGAGTGAAATTGTTTTATTTGAAATGAAAAATTTATTTGAAAATTTGAGCTGTTACACTGCTCATCACTCCAGCGATTCAGATTGTTTGCCCACATGGGGGTAGGCCCTGGAAACGCTGGTCGAGGGTTGTTGTTCGGGGCTTGACCTACAAGCGGTAGGTTGTTGACTTCAGGCTCGGAGTCGGATCCATCCGAAAAGCCTTCTGCAAGGTGATCATCCAAAGGGATTGGATGGTCATCTTCGGGCTCTTCATCGATCCACCCGGCATTGCCTTCATTGGGAAAGTACGGGTCGCCATGATGGAATCCAGCCATTTAGATCTACGCGAGAAGAGAGGTATAAGAATATAGTATATGTGTAACTAGTAGCACAAAATACTCCTATAGTATTTTAAGTTCTAAGTTCTACTGATCCTCTTGTGGTATTGTTGGTAAGTTTTTAGACTTGTTAACATATCACAACCATTCTAGGGCATATGCTAATCACTCCTAGGACCAGCATAGTTGATCAGGCTATGCCATTCCCAGGACTGACCATACATCCCCGAGCTCAATTGTGATATTCAACAATCGTAATACTTTTGTTCTTGTCATTGTGACACTGATTTTAGTATGAATGTAGACTAGTATACTTAATTAAATATTTTATTATTTAAAGTATAGACTCTTGGTCAGAGTGTTTTAGTCCCTTTTGGGTTTATAGATTAGTATATCTTTTATGGGTTGATATACTTGATTCACTATAAACAATGCTCTGATACCAATCTGTCACACCCCAAAACCAAGAACGGCGGAAACGTTCTTGGGCGGAGGACGTCATGTATAGTATCACAACACAGTAAGTGTAAATAAGCAAACAACATCATCCATTGCATTAAATATATAATTTTAATACAAGTGTGTTCTGTACAGTTATAGACACCAAAAATAATGAAACACAAAATAATATGAGATGAGTCTTGAATGCACTCCATCTTCTCAAAAGCTGGCCTCGGTACCTGTCTACTGATGACCTGAGAATACAAGTTATTTTGAAAGAGTTTATCAGCATTAAGCTGGTGAGTTCATAAGTATTTTAGTGTCAATGTTTCTTGTAAAAACGTCTGAACCTGTCTCAATGTATAAGTTTGTAAAAATGTAAGCAAATGTTTGAAAGTGTTTGTAAAAGTTTGAATCTCTCCGAAAATCCTATATTTTCTATAAAAGTAACCTTCTACCAAGGCTAAACTGTTTTGTAAACTTGTATGTTGTAAAAGTGTGTAATTACCCAAGTATAACTATCATTTGTTAAAAATATAGTTTGTACACTAATGCTTAAGTGAGATTATCACTAAAATATGTAATGGGTAAATCATTGTAGTACTGTAGCTTTGTATACTAAGACTACTGCTGTACTAAATACTACTACCTTAAACCGGATTTATATTAAGGCTTATTGTGATTAATTGCACCATGCTATCGACTGATAATCAACGACATAATGAACGGTCGTAATAAGAAATGACGTTTGGCACCCGCAGACCTACAGGTCCGGCTGTAGCTAGCAGCAAGGTGTAGGATAGTCAATCCAGTATAGATCTATATGCAAACTCACGCTCTCCCTCCAAGAGAATTCTGGCTACAACTCGGGCCATGACATTTAAGGCATGCCCGATACAGTGGATCACAATTGTTAAGTATTCGTGTATATGTATTGTTTCTAGTATATCTGTATATGTATTGTTTCTAGTATCTCTGTATATGTATTGTTTCTAGTATATCTGTATATGTATTGTTTCTTGTATATCTGTATATGTATTGTTTCTAGTATTTCTGTATATGTATTGTTTCTAGTATATCTGTATATGTATTGTTTCTAGTATATCTGTATATGTATTGTTTCTAGTATCTCTGTATATGTATTGTTTCTAGTATATCTGTATATGTATTGTTTCTAGTATATCTGTATATGTATTGTTTCTAGTATTTCTATATATGTATTGTTTCTAGTATATCTGTATATGTATTGTTTCTAGTATATCTGTATATGTATTGTTTCTAGTATATCTGTATATGTATTGTTCCTGCGTTACCTCGATGGTAACCAGCTAATGATGTACTGAAGAGTATGAATATGGAAGTACCTTTATGTCTATACACGTATATATGATATATAAGTAATATGGAAACGACCTTCGGATGGTCACCCGAAATCCCACCAGACCACATCCAAATCGAGGAAAAGGAAATAGGGTAGATGGCCTTCCTAAGCCCTTTGAACATTATTTATATATCTATACATATATGGGCATGCAATTGGATATATATAAGCATAAATAAGTTTTCATAAAACATTTGAAGCATAATATAATTTCAACAGAAGATCGACTTGATGTCGATCTATAAAACATTTTGAAGGCATAAGTTGAAAACACATTTTAAGTATAAGAAGCATTTGTTGAATCACAGTCTATAAATAAGTTTGGATAGTAAAACAGTTTGTAAAACATTTCAAAGTAAAGTAGTTTGATAAACAGTTTGGAACAGTGGTAAAAATCGTTGTTTTCCTAGTTATTAATCACATGTGATTAAATGCAATCACATGTGATTGAAGCAATAACTATAAGTATTTGACTTGTATTCCCCCCCCCCCATAAAGTATTTAAAACACTTAAAATCATTTCAAAGGTTGATTCAAGGGGTATGAACTCACTTGTGGTGAGTCGTTTGAATTGCAGTGTCGGCTACCGTGCTAGGTGACAAACGGAGACTGGTTTACACGCACGAGCCTAGTTATCATATAATAAACATATATATAACTAATTAGACATATAATAACTTAAATAAATAAGTTAAGACACTTAGCAGACATTTAAACACTTTTATGAGTGTTTAGGGTTCAAATGGTTGCATCTAAGTTGCTACGGGACAAGGCAAAAGGGTTTGAAACATCAAAGGGCCTTGTATAGGAGTTCACCATCCAACAAACCCCACACCTTGGAGTTTACGGCCGTAAACTCATAGGTTTATGGCCGTGAACTCTTCAAATGGTGTTTTTGGGTGTTTTGTGGTGTTATCTTGTATTTAGAACACTCCTATCTTTATTGGAATAATGCATGAAGTAGTTTTAAGGCTCTAGAACACTCCATATGGGAGTTTACGGCCTAAGGTCCTTCACCTTAGAGTTTACGGCCGTAAACTCTAAGAAATAAATTGAGTTGAGGCACTTAAACATCAAGAATGGCATCCATGATTTTATCTAAGGCTAATGGGAACAAGAGGCACACTTTGGTGCCTTCACTTGGAGTTTACAGCCCAAGTCATGTTCCTTGGCCGTAAACTCCTTTCAAGGAGTGATTTCTATGTGTTCTACTCTCCATTCTAGTCCCAAAGGTGCAAGGTAATTTGTCTAAAGGCTCAAGGGTAGCTTGGAATGATTTTTGTCCCACAAAAAGGGGTTTACGGCCCAAGAAGGGTTCTTGGCCGTAAACTCCTAAAAACTTATGGTTTTTATGGGCTTTTGATGTTCTAAACAAGCACAAGCACTAGTAGTTAAAGTCCTTTAAGCATTTGGGGAAAGTTTTAGGGCATTTATGCCCTTGAAAAGGGGTTTACGGCCCAAGGGAGTTCCTTGGCCGTAAACTCCTAGAACTTAGGTTTCTTGGTTGCTTTTTGATCCATAAATGTCATAGCCTATCTCCTAAACAAGTCTTCTAACAAGGTATTGGGACTAGGAAGCCATGATGTTCCATTTTGGAGTTTACTCCCCAAGAACGATCTTGGGCGGTAAACTCCCGGATCTTGTAATCTAAACATGTAATTGATGTTAATAAGCATTAAACAAATATTGAAACTCATATAGAAAAGTAGACTCACAATCTGGGATGAAAACCCGAAGATCCATCAGAGAGAATATGGCTTTTCTCTATTTGGAATTGTGAATAATGAATTAATTTAATTCAGAAAACTATTTATAGTCCTGGAATATTTTGGCAGAAAATATTTTCATTCCTGATGTTGGACTGTAATAGTATGAAACTTGAAATGCCCAAGTTTCACAAAACCACGAGTATCCACTCTCCTGATATCATCTAAAACATTAACCCTAATGTACACAAACTTGTTCGAAAAAGCTTGAAAATCACTGAAACTGAACTAGCTTCTATTGAATAGATGAGGTTCGTACAATGAAAATTTCAGGTTGTCACAAAAGAGACCCAGCTCAACGAACAACAACAATCCTCCTCCGCCACCACCTCCTATTCAAATCGATTTAGAAACACTTCAGGCAACCATTTCTGCCACCATATCAGCTCTCTTACCTCAACTGAACTCTAGGGGTTCGGGAGGTGGAACCCAAAACCCAGATGATAGTCAGGGACACCAAAAAGGGGGTTCCTATAAAGACTTCATGAACTCAAAACCGACATTCTTCAATGGCACAGGGGGTGTCATTGCTTTAACCCGATGGTTCGAGAAAATCGAATCAATCTTTGAAATATGCGGCTGTTCGAAGTTTGATAGAGTCAAGTTTGCTGCCTTCACTTTCCTAGACAAAGCCCTGACTTGGTGGAACGGCCGAGTCAAATCCTTAAATTTACCTGTGGCCAATGCTATGGGTTGGGAAGCTATGAAGGAGCTTCTTCTCGCAGAATATTGCCCTCGACGCGACCTGCAGAAGCTACACGAACTCTAGAACATTAAGATGAAGGGTTCCGACATAGCTTCTTATACTTCAAGATTTGACGATCTGGAGATACTTTGTCCGGGAATGGTTACCCCGGAGAGTAAAAAGATAGAGAGGTTCATCTGGGGGTTGACACAGCTAACCAAAGGGAATGTCTTGGCTGCGAAGCCAGACACATATGACAGTGCCAAATGTCTTGCAAAAATCTTGATCGATCATGAAGACAACTCGGATGAGGAAGCTACCACCCCCGAGCCAGTCACCAGTGGAGGCGGAAGCAAAAAAAATCCTGGAACAAACGGAAGGCCCAGAGTACGCAAGGGTCTGCTAAGAAACGACAAACGGTAGCAGTTCATGTTGCTACTGCCCCTGTTGCTGTTTCGGCTGTCGGTTCCACAGCCCAAACTCCCGCCAGTGGATACACTGGTACCCTTCCTTGGTGTAGTAAGTGCAACTACCACCACCGCATTCCTGGTCCATGTCGCGAAAGGATCTGCGACAACTGTGGCAATAAGGGCCACCTTGCTCGAACCTGCAGAAAACCAGCCAAATCAACAAACCAATCATCCGGAGCGGGAATTAGTCCGGCCTATTACCATTGTGGTGATGCTGGGCACTTCAAAAGGAATTGCCCCAAGACAACTACAACCACTGATCCCTCTGCCGCCGCAGGTATATTTCTCTTTGATAATTCTTATACCTGCAACTCTTTTCGATTTTGGTACAAAAAGGGAAACCTGTTATCTATCTATTCGAACATTTTCTAAACTCAATCCTTCGTATGTAATCGAAATGTGTACCGTCGGGATGACTAACCAATGAGATAGATAACACTAACTTCGTACCTATAGATTAAATCCTCAGTCCGGAGGACTATTATGTTCCATTTGATTTTAAAAAGGGGAAAACTTTCTACAAAAATACTTTGATGCTATGTTTAACATGAAATGACCGAGTTTCATTCATGTTGTTATCCTTGGTTTCGAAAGGGTCGCTCGTCTAGATCTTTTTCTCGATCCGGTTCATGTGATCTTCGACATCAAACCTTCATATCATTCCATGCCTTAGAACTCAAAAGTTTTCCCAATGTGAATCACCACGCATCCCTCGTTTCTATAATTATTGAGAAACAGGAAGTTAACAGCTCTTTCCTCTAAATGTCTATCCCGTTGGCTTCCCGGGAGTTTCTTTTGAGCGTCTAAGTTTAGTCTCACATCAGACCTTTCGAGATCTTCGTAGAGATCGATTCTACAAACTTAAGATTTCGGATGCCCTTAGAGCTTGGTAACATCTATCTAGACCATCACGTCTCGAATCCCTAGAAGCGTCTGCCCAACGAAACCCTAGTGATTCCTTTGAGGAAACCGAAGTCGTCCAGGGTTGGAACTTCCATGAGAAAACCGATTGATATCATAGATTGAGAGAGAGAGTCAAAGTACGAAACAAAGACACCTCTCGATAATAAGAATTCGTTAGAACGCTCAATAGAGACCTGATTCCACTTGAGAAAGTGAAGATCCGAGGCAACAAATCCATTCGTGTCTCATTCCAATTCATGATCTGTATCTTATTCTTTGAATTTCGGGACAAAATTCCCTCTAACGGGGGGATAATGTAACAACCCGAAGTTGTTCGTCGCCGAAAACCCATTCTACCCGTATAAATTCGCTGTATGTCGAAACGTTCCGATTTCGTTTTTGGGCTTAGTTAATTAAATTTATTGGTTTATTTTAAATCCAATGAGTATCCAAATCATTTAGGAACTCATGAATTTAGCCCAAAACATTTATTTCATATGTTTTAAAAACGTCCCCGCCGGGTGACGGAAACTTAATCGGGTACGACCTAAAGCCTCGTTTAAGGCCGGTATCGGGTAGAATTCCACCATGTCCAAGTTTTGGGAACTATATAAACATGTTACACCTTTCATTTGAAGCTTCTTCCTTCTCTCCCTACTCTCTCTCTAACCTCTCTCCTAAAATCCAAGTTTAAGGGTGCAAAACACAATTTTAAGGCCTCAAATCCCTAAGGTACCTTCCTAACCTTAATGTATAGCATATTTGGCTTCCAAATTAGGGGTTTAATAATGATTGAAGACCTTATATATGAGTTTACGGCCATGGATAGAGCTTCGGCCGTAAACTCATAATAAATGGGTTTTTAATCCATAAAACCCTTCCTAAACACAATTGGAATTTTAATATGGCTTAATGGCTTCATGAATTGAACTTATAACATTTAAAACATGGATTTTGATGGATTTGAAGGAGTTTATGGTCAAGGCACAAGCTTGGGCCGTAAACTCATATTTATGGGGTTTTCTCGAAATGAAACCCTTCCAAATCACTAATAAGGCTTAGATATAAATTAAAGAATATTGGTTTTAACATTTGGACACTTGAAACATAAATTTTGAGGGGTTATTGTGAGTTTACAGCCAAGGCAAGAGCTTGGGCCGTAAACTCCTTAAAATATGGTGTAAATTCATTTTAAAGTGTTGTAAAGCCCCTATAACACCCCTAAAGCCTTGGAATGAATTTTAGAAGTCCTTACAAACAAGTTTTTGGCATTAAAACACATGGAAATACTCTCTAAGAGAGTTTACGGCCATGAGAGGGGTCTCATAGGCCGTAAACTCCAAAAAGCTATTCAAAACATCAAGAAAATGCATGTAAGGTCATGAAATAATTTTACCAATCACATGTGATTTGTTTTAGTATTATTTAACACCATTTTCATGAGAATTAAGGAGTTTACGGCCAGGAGCCTATGCTAGGCCGTAAACTCCCATAAATTAATCATTTTGATGATTTAAGTCCATTCCAAGCCTTTAAATCCAAAACTAGAAAATTCCCTTAAGTGATTTGAAGCCATTTGTGTCCTTAACTCACCCCACCATGAGTTTACGGCCGTAAACTCATGGGTAGAGGGTCATGTGGCCGTAAAATCCTTAAGGAGTTTTCCTTTAAAGTCCCAATTCATTATCCTAACTATAGGTGTCCCTAAACGCCACCCGGGTCCCTCTAAACACTTGTATCGGGGTGTTTTTGCGACTAAAAGCAATTGTCCCTATCAAATAATTAATCTAAGTCCTAATTAGATAAAAATTTGTATCTTTACATTATACTTAGGATCCTCGTGTATTTACAAGCCCCGGATCAACTCTTAGCATCCAAATCGTCACATTTCTCGCCCGGTGAGTTCATACCCCTACGCCCTTTTTCCGTATTTTTCAATGTTTTCAGGGGGGAATACAAGCAAACTATAACTGTTTTCGAATTATAACATTGACGTGTTTCAAATAATATCTGGAAAACTTATAAACTCTTGTACTCCTTATGTATTATGCTGAGCATAACGAATGATTTATCAATTACAACTAAATAGATTTTAGTTAAGAAAATAACCAAACTAATCAAATTATTATGGGAATAATTTGGGGTTCTATATTTCTCTTTATATCATGTACTGATATCTGTATAAAGTTATTAGATAAACTATATCTAATTCAGTTTATCTCCGTATCATTTGAATGTATTGAAAGATAATCTCATTGTATGTATCTATTTTCACTGTATCAAGTCTTAAAATCTTTGTATGTTTCATATCGTATGAGAATACTGTGAATACTTTAATACTAGTTTGTGAGTAGTCACTACCGTTTATGGATGATCAGTAAATCCTCCCCGGAAGTGTGACCAGAGTCTCCAGGAGGGAGAGCGAGGAATTTGTGAATAGATCTATTCGGGACTGACAATCCCACACCTTAACTGCTAGCTACAGTTAGGCGGGCACGCCAGGGGTGACAAATTCTGTATATCGTCCGACGTCTGACTAACGTCAAGGAGGTCTGGTTGTCGTATCAGCATGGTTACCCGACTCACAATACGTATTAATATAAAGTTATTCACAGCCAGGATTTTGTTTAGAATCTATATCTTGTTCGGGATGATAATCCCATGGTTTTGTATCTATATCTCGTTCGGGATGGTAATCCCATGGTTTTGTAACTATATCTCGTTCGGGATGGTAATCCCATGGTTTTGAATCTATATCTTGTACGGGATAGTAATCCCATGACTTTATCCAACTATCTTATATCAAATTCGGGATAGTGATCCCATGGTTTTATCAAACAATCTTATTCGGGTTAGTAGTCCCATGGTTTTCAATCTATATTTTCTAGTATATCAAACTATCTTGTAACTGATTCGGGATGTTAGTCCCAAGGTTTTCAAAATAATTTCTATCTACAGTTCGTCTATAACCTATTATTTTCAATATATAGTTTTGTGTATTAAACTATACTCTGTGTTATTCAATCAATCTTGCATTTAGGAAGATATGGGATTTGCCTGGGGTTAACTTAAAACGCGTAAATGAACTGTAATGAAAGGTAACGAAATTATTTAACATAAGAAAATATGGGATTTTCTTGGATAACAAACCTTTTTGGAAAACTAAAGGAAACCGATACATTTTCATAAAACAAAACCGCTTATGAACTCACCAGCTTTATGCTGATTTTGAAACTGCTTGTATTCTCAGGTCTGAGTTAGACAGGTACCCGGTGATCTGTTTTGGTGAAGACGAAGTGCGTGGAAGACTCGTCTCGTTTTGTTCATATGATATATGTATAACTTTTGTATAATTTTCTTTTGAACCAGATGTAAACTTTCATATATATATATATATATATATATATGTATATATATATATATATATATATATATATATATATATATATATATATATATATGTATATATATATATATATATATATATATATGTAATGTAATGGTTGTTTACTGTGATTACTATGTACATTGGATTTGATACACAACTTGGAGTCAACCCTGGAAATGTTTCCGCCTTTAATTTTCGGGGTGTGACAGATTGGTATCAGAGCCCTTGTTTATAGTGAACAGAGTACACCAAACCTTACATGGTATAAAACTCTAAACATTAAGGGCCTAAGTGCTCTGAACTAAAAGTATCCTACAAAATGTAAGTATTTTCAAAAGTATTTAAGTATGCCGAGCCGTCGAAATCCATAACTATAAGTAGAACAAAACATAAGTAAATCGGTGTTGTATGCTGCGGTTAAACCTGAGCAGTTATGTAGTCATGTCTAGGGTCAATATAGCCTGGCCAACTATATTCATTCGAGACACGGCCAACATGTGCTTGGGAGTGACTGTGGTATGCGGCATACCTAAAACTTACCCAATATCCCAAACAACAAATCGTCGCTGCAGCGAACCATGAAATACTATGGGAGTATTTCTCGAGCCGATCCTTTGTAGAAATCCTCGTATACGCATTATTCCTTGATCATTCCTCTAGCGATAAAATGTTCTATCTTGATAACTCCTTTCTGCTTTATCGCTTAGTATGATGTTATATTAGTCTTGATGAGATATCCCCTGTTCCATATCTCTTGACTCAATTCAGAGGACTTATGATCCTCTCTTTCCTGATCTTTTTAGATCAAGATGCCTCCATGAAAGAGACCCAGCTCAACGAACAACAACAATCCTCCTCCGCCACCACCTCCTATTCAAATCGATTTGGAAACACTTTAGGCAACCATTTCTGCCACCATATCTGCTCTCTTACCTCAACTGAACTCTAGGGGTTCGGGAGGTGGAACCCAAAACCTAGATGATAGTCATGGACACCAAAAAGGGGGTTCCTATAAAGACTTCATGAATGCAAAACCGACATTCTTCGATGGCACAGGGGGTGTCATTGCTTTAAACCGATGGTTCGAGAAAATCGAATCAATCTTTGAAATATGCGGCTGTTCGAAGTCTGATAAAGTCAAGTTTGCTGCCTGCACTTTCCTAGACAAAGCTCTAACTTGGTGGAACGGCCGAGTCAAATCCTTAACTTTACATGTAGCCAATGCTATGGGTTGGGAAGATATGAAGGAGCTTCTTCTTGCTGAATATTGCCCTGGAGGCGAATACCAGAAGCTAGAACACGAACTCTGGAACCTTAAGATGAAGGGTTCCGACATAGCTGCTTAAACTTCAAGATTTGACGATCTGGCGTTACTTTGTCCGGGAATGGTTACCCCGGAGAGTAAAAAGATAGAGAGGTTCATCTGGGGGTTGACCCAGCCAACCAAAGGGAATGTCTTGGCTGCGAAGCCAGACACATATGACAGTGCCAAATGTCTTGCAAAAATCTTGATCGATCATGAAGACAACTCGGATGAGTAAGCTACCACCCCCGAGATAGTCACCAGTGGAGGCGGAAGCAAAAAGAAACCCTGGAACAAACGGAAGGCCCAGAGTACGCAAGGGTCTTCTAAGAAATAGCAAACGGTAGCAGTTCATGCTGCTACTGCCCCTGTTGCTGTTTCGGTTGTCGGTTCCACAGCCCAAACTCCCGCCAGTGGATACACTGGTACCCTTCCTTGGTGTAGTAAGTGCAACTACCACCACCGCATTCCTGGTCCATGTCGCGAAAGGATCTGCGACAACCGTGGCAATAAGGGCGACCTTGCTCGAACCTGCAGAAAACCAGTCAAATCAATGAACCAATCATCTGGAGCGGGAATTAGTCCGGCCTGTTACCATTGTGGTGAAGCTGGGCACTTCAAAAGGAATTGCCCCAAGACAGCTACAACCATTGATCCCTCTGCCGCCGCAGGTATATTTCTCTTTGATAATTCTTATACCTGCAACTCTTTTCGATTTTGGTACAAAAAGGGAAACCTGTTATATATCTATTCGAACATTTTCTAAACTCAATCCTTCGTATGTAATCGAAATGTGTACCGTCGGAATGACTAACCAATGAGATAGATAACACTAACTTCGTACCTATAGATTAAATCCTCAGTCCAGAGGACTATTCTGTTCCATTTGATTTTAAAAAGGGGAAAACTTTCTACAAAAATACTTTGATGCTATGTTTAACATGAAATGAACGAGTTTCATTCATGATGTTATCCTTGGTTTCGAAAGGGTCGCTCGTCTAGATCTTTTTCTCGATCCGGTTCTCATGATCTTTGGCATCAAACCTTCGTATCATTCCATGCCTTACAACTCAAAATTTTTCCCAATGTGAATTACCACGCATCCCTCGTTTCTATAATTATTGAGAAACGAGAAGTTAATAGCTCTTTCCTCTAAATGTCTATCCCGAAGGATTCCCGGGAGTTTCTTTCGAGCATCTAAGTTTAGTCTCACATCAGACCTTTCAAGATCTTCGTAGAGATCGATTCTGCAACCTTCAGATTTCGGATGCCCTTAGAGCTTGGTAACATCTATCTAGACCATCAAGTCTCGAATCCCTAGAAGCGTCTGCCCAACGAAACCCTAGTGATTCCTATGAGGAAACCGAAGTCGTCCAGGGTTGGAACTTCCATGAGAAAACCGATTGATATCATAGATTGAGAGAGAGTCAAAGTACGAAACAAAGACACGTCTCGATAATAAGAATTCGTTAGAACGCTCAATAGAGACCTGATTCCACTTGAGAAAGTGAAGATCCGAGGCAACAAATCCATTCGTGTCTCATTCCAATTCATGATCTATATCTAATTCTTTGAATTTCGGGACGAAATTCCCTCTAACGGGGGGATAATGTAACAACCCGAAGTTGTTCGTCGCCGAAAACCCATTCTAACCGTATAAATTCGCCGTATGTCGAAACGTTCCGATTTCATTTTTGGGTTTAGTTAATTAAATTTATAGGTTTATTTTAAATCCAATGAGTGTCCAAATCATTTAGGAACTCATGAATTTAGCCCAAAACATTTATTTCATAAGTTTTAAAAATGTCCCCGCCGGGTGACGGAAACTTAATCTGCTACGACCTAAAGCCAATTTTAAGGCCGGTATCGGGTAGAATTCCACCGTGTCCAAACATTGGGAACTATATAAACATGTTAAACCATTCATTTGAAGCTTTTTCCTTCTCTATGTACTCTCTCTCTAACCTCTCTCCTAAAATCCAAGTTTAAGGGTCCAAAACTCAATTTTAAGGCCTCAAATCCCTAAGGTACCTTGCTAACCTTAATGTATAACATATTTGGCTTCCAAATTAGGGGTTTAATCATGATTTAAGACCTTGTATATGATTTTATGGCCATGGATAGAGCTTAGGCCGTAAACTCATAATAAATGGGTTTTTAAGCCATAAAACCCTTCCTAAACACAATTGGACTTTAGATATGACTTAATGGCTCCATGAATTGAATTTATAACATTTAAAACATGGATTTTGATGGATTTGAAGGAGTTTACGGCCAAGGCACAAGCTTGGGCCGTAAACTCATATTTATGGGGTTTTCTCAACCTTAAACCCTTCCAAATCACTAATAAGGCTTAGATATAAATTATACAATATTGGTTTTAACATTTGGACACTTGAAACATAAATTTTGAGGGGTTATTGTGAGTTTACGGCCAAGGGAAGAGCTTGGGCCGTAAACTCCTTAAAATATGGTGTAAATTCATTTTAAAGTATTGTAAAGCCCCTATAACACCCCTAAAGCCTTGGAATGAATTTTAGAAGTCCTTACAAACAAGTTTTTGGCATTAAAACACATGGAAATACTCTCTAAGAGAGTTTACGGCCATGAAAGGGGTCTCATAGGCCATAAACTCCAAAAAGCTATTCAAAACATCAAGAAAATGCATGTAAGGTCTTGAAATAATTTTACCAATCACATGTGATTTGTTTTAGCATTATTTAACACCATTTTCATGAGAATTAAGGATTTTACGGCCAGGAGCCTATGCTAGGCCGTAAACTCCCATAAATGAATCATTTTGATGATTTAAATCCATTCCAAGCCATTTTTGTCCTTAACTCACCCCACCATGAGTTTATGGCCATAAACTCATGGGTAGAGGGTCATGTGGCCGTAAACTCCTTAAGGAGTGTTCCTTTGAAGTCCCAATTCATTATCCTAACTATAGGTGTCCCTAAACGCCACCCGGGTCCCTCCAAACACTTGTATCAGGGTGTTTTCGTGACTAAAAGCAATTGTCCCTATCAAATAATCAATCTAAGTCCTAATTAGATACAAATGTGTATCTTTACATTATACTTAGGATCCTCGTGTATTTACAAGCCCCGGATCAACTCTTAGCATCCAAATCGTCACATTTCTCGTCCGGTGAGTTCATACCCCTATGCCCCTTTTCCGTATTTTTCAATGTTTTCAGGGGGGAATACAAGCAAACTATAACTGTTTTCGAATTATAACATTGACGTGTTTCAAATAATATCTGGCAAACTTATAAACTCTTTTACTCCTTATTTATTATGTTGAGCATAAGGAATGATTTATCACTTACAACTAAATAGATTTTAGTTAAGAAAATAACCAAATTAATCAAATTATTATGGGAATAATTTGGGGTTCTATATTTCTCTTTATATCATGTACTGATATCTATATAAAGTTATTAGATAAACTATGTCTGATTCAGTTTATCTCCGTATCATTTGAATGTATTGACAGATAATCTCATTGTATGTATCTATTTTCACTGTATCAAGTCTTAAAATCTTTGTATGTTTGATATCGTATGAGAATACTGTGAATAGTTTAATACTAGTTTGTGAGTAGTCACTACCATTTATGGATGATCAGTAAATCCTCCCCGGAAGTGTAACCAGAGTCTCCAGGAGGGAGAGCGAAGAATTTGTGAATAGATCTATTCGGGACTGACAATCCCACACCTTAACTACTAGCTACAGTTAGGCGGGCACGCCTGGGGTGACAAATTCTGTATATCGTCCGACGTCTGACTAATGTCAAGGAGGTCTGGTTGTCGTATCAGCATGGTTACCCGACTCACAATACGTATTAATATAAATTTATTCACAGCCAGGATTTTGTTTAGAATCTATATCTTGTTCTGGATGATAATCCCATGGTTTTGCATCTATATCTCGTTCGGGATGGTAATCCCATGGTTTTGTATCTATATCTCGTTCGGGATTGTAATCCCATGGTTTTGTAACTAAATCTCGTTCGGGGATGGTAATCCCATGGTTTTGAATCTATATCTTGTATGGGATAGTAATCCCATGACTTTATCAAACTATCTTATATCAAATTCGGGATAGTGATCCCATGGTTTTATCAAACAATCTTATTCGGGTTAGTAGTCCCTCGGTTTTCAATCTATATTTTCTAGTATATCAAACTATCTTGTAACTGATTCGGGATGTTAGTCCCAAGGTTTTCAAAATACTTTCTATCTACAGTTCGTCTATAAACTATGATTTTCAATATATAGTTTTGTGTATTAAACTATACTCTGTGTTATTCAATCAATCTTGCATTTAGGAAGATATGGGATTTGCCTGGGATTAACTTAAAACGCGTAAATGAACTGTAATGAAAGATAACGAAATTATTTAACATAAGAAAATATGGGATTTTCTTGGATAACAAACCTTTTTGGAAAACTAAAGGAAACCGATACATTTTCATAAAACAAAACCGCTTATGAACTCACCAGTTTTATGCTGATTTTCAAACTGTTTGTATTCTCAGGTCCGAGTTAGCTAGGTACCCGATGATCTCTTTTGGTGAAGACGGAGTGTGTGGAAGACTCGTCTCGTTTTTTTCATATGATATATGTATAACTTTTGTATAATTTTCTTTTGAACCAAATGTAAACTTTCATATATATGTAATGTAATGGTTGTTTACTGTGATTACTATGTACATTGGATTTGATACACAACTTGGAGTCAACCCCGGAAATGTTTCCGCCTTTGATTTTCAGGGTGTGACACTATGCTTCAACTCGGGAGCAAAATTAACATTTTCGAAACAAAAAACCCGATTTGAGACAGTTCCTCTTTGAGTGATATTACGATCTTCTCCACCCAAAAAAGAGATATATCCCCCATTAAATGATTGAATGTTGTGAAGTTGGGCGATATCTCCCGTCATATGCCGAGAACAACCACTGTCGACGAAGCAGGGTCTGACAACATTTCCCCACAACTGTCCCTGCAAAATGTGCGGGTTTAATTAGATTTGGGAACCCAGATCATTACCTTCCTGGGTGATCTCGATGCCTTTCCGGATTTATAACATTCGGATTTCTCAGAGGACATGAATGATAAATTGGGAGTAAGTTTGGGCAGCCATTGATAATTAGGTTTCCTAAAAGTCCTGGCTGATTTAGAAATTGAATGTTTATTAGTCTGCTGAAAGCCTGTGAGTTTTCTACCAGAGTTGGTTAAAGATCCACTATGGCTTCTTGACGCATCTGACCTTGGCTTGGCCGTGCTCGGTTTTGGCAAACTACCTAGCACTTGATGATGAAAAACCTTTTTATGTTTTTGAAAAACAGCGCGTTTTCTACTATGTTCATTAGCCCAATCATCATTTCGAGAACGATTTCTAGAGGACTTTCTATTTAAAGACCTTCCTCTGAATTCATTCTCTCCTCTTGGAAGATTAAAATGTACAAAAATACGATTTTGACAATTTCTAGCGATATGACCACCAGTACCACAATTAAAACAAATATGTTTGTTATTGTTATAACTTGTACTACATTGATCAGATTTGCTTTCCCTATCAACACCCTTACTTCTCTCACAAGAAAAAGAAACATTATTAGGTTGTGAGGTAGGTGAGGGTGTGTTAGATGGGGAGGATTGTGAGACTAGTGGTGTTTCGACATTTTCATCACAATCATTAAAATTGCCAACCACACTATTCAAAACTGTATCAATCATTCGAAATCATTCAAAACAGTATCAGGAGAAGCAAACACAGTATCAAGAGAAACAAAAACAGTATCAGGAGAATCAAAAACATCACAAAAACCATTGTCACTTAAAAGATATGAAAAAGCATTGTCTTTATTTAAAACTAAAACTTTAGGTTTGCACTCAATTTTATTTTCAGAAACAGATCCTTCAACTTCGTGCTTTGACTGATTCAAGGATTGATATGCAGGAGAAGCAGAAATGTTAGTACCTTCAACATTAATAAATCCTCCCGAAACAAAACCATAAGATTTGCCATAAACCATAAATGATTCATTTGCAATCTCTTATTTGGACAAAGGCTTGTGCATATATGAATGATTAAATGGAGGAGGCACATGATTATACCCTAGACCTTTTGATTGATTTTTCTTAAATTTCATTATGTGGTCTATCATATTTTCAACTACCTCACTTGAATGATCATATTTTTGAACATCAACCTTGTCGGTTTCAAATTTTCCATTTAAAGATTCAATTTTAGCTACTAATTCAACGTTCTGTTTCACTACATAATCATAATTCTCACATTTATTGATGTAGTCTTCCTGAAGTCTCCTAAAGTCCTTAATTTTTTATTCCAATTGATCTTTAAGTGTTTTTTGACCTTTTCTAAGTTGGTACCCTTCATATCTAAGGTCTTATACTTCCCTTTTTAATTTGTCATTAAGTTCATGAAGAATCTTAAGGCTTTCTAGTTCACTTCCTAATGTCTCAATTTTGTCGTGCAGAGTTTTAATATAATCAATACAAGATTGAGTGCATGAGGGTAGACTTACCTTGGTTGAATTAGGTTCATGAGAAGAGGATACCATCAATGCAAACTATAGCTTCATCACATCATCCTCAGCTGCTACAATCTCTTCCGGAGCGTCATCCCTGACCTGTGCCAGGTGAGCATTTTCAGGTCCAGTTAAGTTCAGGGCCTGTATCTGATCCTCCCAATCAAACGATTGTGCAACTATAGCCTTCTCATTGTTTGTCTGAGCACGACTTCGACTGCTCCCAACTGCAACTATTGTCATGTTGTTGTTTAATCTTCTGTCTTGGTATGCGCAATCACGAGCAAAATGCCATGGCTCGTGGCAGTTGAAACATCGCAGCTTTCCCTTGCTGAATCCAACCTTCTTATCAGCACTCATCCCCCAGTTGTTTTTCCCAATCCTTTTGGCAAATTGTTTTGCCCTAAAGACTGCCATGGCAATTTGCCATGTAATACCCATCTCCTCAACATCTTCAGGATGAATCTGATCAAGATCGGCAAATGACAGTTGAGGTGGAAACTCCCCGGCTACAAGTGCATTGTAACAATTGACAAGCCCTGATGCAAAAACGAGATTTTCATCACCCTCCTTTCCTCTTGAAGAAGTAGCCACGAACGATTGGTTTGTTGAATAGGCCATGACTAATGTAGAGGAAGCTGATGGATGGGAGAGTGTCTGAATCTGAGCTTGTGGAGTATTAAATGATAAACCTGCAGAAGAAAAAGAGAAGGAGGAAAGACCATTGTTAGTCGAGATGCCAAGATTCGCAGCTGAGTATGAGTTCACATGATTGATTACCCGTTGCTTGTCATCAATATCACATGCTTTGATGACTACCATCACTTCAACGTGAGAGAGGCGGCTGAGATCCTTAGTCTTCTTATTGACCCCTACATTCATGTCCCAAGATTTTGGGAGAGCATTCAGTAGCTTCTTTTTTATCTCTGACTTTGTGTAGAAGATCCCTGCCACAATCATTTTTGTATTAAGAGTTGTGAACCATTGCAACTGAGCTTCAAGAGTCTCTCCAGGTACAT
Source organism: Lactuca sativa (assembly GCF_002870075.4). Taxonomy (NCBI): domain Eukaryota; kingdom Viridiplantae; phylum Streptophyta; class Magnoliopsida; order Asterales; family Asteraceae; genus Lactuca; species Lactuca sativa. The sequence goes on along the minus strand of NC_056623.2, from coordinate 154,392,678 downwards.
AATTGAACATATTGAATCGTTGTCACATCATGTCTTCGCGACTCTCTCGCATGTCTTCGTTCCCTTCATACACCTCAATTAGGGCTTCCCACAAAGCTTTAGCAGATGTATACTCTCTGAACCCTTGAGGAATATTTGGTGACAAGTCCATGGTCAAAATGGCCAAAGCCTTCTCCTGCTCTTCCATAGTCTCAAAGTCTTCATCGGTGTAGTTTTCTATCTTCTTATCAACCACTTGCCCCATAACTGTAGTGGTTATTCTGATAGGATCCTTGATGATGAATTTCCATATCTTGAAATCTTTCCTCTTTATGTACTTTTCTATTCTGTACTTCCACTCGGGAAACCCATTAGCAGACATTAACCTTGGAATTCGCGTGGTGGTACCCATGACAGCATCAAGCTCTTGAAAATGGTTTTGACTTTGAGTTTCCATTTTTGAGAATTAATTAAAATTTATTAAGATTCAAATTAAAATAATATCCGATTTACAGTCACAAAGTGATGTACTGCAATAAAAATGTAGTTCACTGTCGAAAACAAGTTTGTTGTCAAAAAGAGTTTGCGGCCGTAAACTCAGAGTTTGCGGCCATAAACTTTGAATTATCGATTAAGATTTTTGGTTCAAAAATTCAATAGTTTAATTTTGATTCACGGTCCAATGTTTTTACGATTGACAAACACGGTCTTCGATTCAAGTTTACTGTAAAAGAAATCAGTTCACGGTCCAAGAACTTTCACGGGATTGCGGCCGTATATTGACCTTACGACCGTAAGCTTGGGCCGTAAACCACAATTATTTCAGTTTCTTGATGAAACGAAAAAAACTTTTGCAGAAGAAACATGAACTTGCACCAAAATCGATTGTAGAATGCCTTTGACATCGGTTTTGCTCTGATACCAATTGTAAGGTCCGAATAACGGATCCTACTAGAGATCAAAAGCAAATACAACCACACAAAGCAAGAATAAACACAGAGATATAACAAAGCAAACTTGCACACGTTTTATAGCAATAAACGTATGGTACAACTTGACAGGAGCCATGAACTCTAAAGGCATCAACAACTATAAACGTCTGACTAGCCCACTATTTATAAACCTCCTGACCGAGAAGAGTTTACGGCCGTAAACTCTTTACAACCGTAAACTAGTCAACAAAAATATATTACCAACACACCCCTATCATTATATTGTAAAGCCTAGACCAAACCACTAAATTAAGCCTTTCAAATGGCTTTGGTTTGACGATATTGTTTTGTTATTGATTCGAAACCGAATCAATTCGTTTTGTAACGATATTTGTTATTGGGAGTGTAATTGTTTTCCGTTTCGTCGGTAGCCGTGGATCTTGTATTTTGTATTAATGAATTTAATTTGTTTGAAAATGGAATTTGACCTTGTCACCACCTTTCATTCATAAAATAATGCTTTTGGTCCTCTCATATAAAACAATTTTATTTTTAGTCCTTAAAACCCTTTTCTTGACACGTTTGTATTATTTATTTGATGAAAACATGATTTTAACCCAAAACTTATTTTGTTGACAGCTTCAGCTCCTCCCAAGTAGTGTCTCATGGTTAGGAACTCATTTTTCACAACTTTTACAGTTTTGACATAAAATCCAAAAAGTTTACATTTTTGGTCCCTTTTGATAGTGAAAAACATTTTTGACCCATAAAATGATTTTGTGATACTAATTACCCCCTGTTTTATAGAAAATTTCACTTCAGCCTCTAAAATTTATCATTTTTCGCATTTTGGGGCTTATTAGACCGAAAAGCCCAAAATTAGCCCATTAAGCTAAAAATTTACATTTTAGGTCCTTTGAAATTTCTGATATTTAGGAAAATATTTATAGAAACTGTTTTGACCCTTTTAACCTTCAAGAAACGGTGACTTGTTGATTTGTACCCCAAATTTTGTATTTTTGTCAATTTAAGCCCAAACATGGGTTTTATGTTAGAATATGATCATCATGACCTTATAAGCTATTATTCTTGATTTTTTTAGTGTAATATAGCTTAGTTTATGTTTGTTTCCTTTCTCATGTCATAGATCTCGGGTTTACACCCTTTTTGGTAACATATTCATCACAAAACACATGAAATCACACACATACATGCATCAAATCACACATATCATATATATACACATAGATCTACACATTTTCTTGTATTCTCCCCCCATAAAACTCATAAAAACCAAAAAGAAAGGGGTATGAAGCTCACCTTGAGTGTGGTTTTGGTTTTTGAAGGAAAAGATGAAGAAGAATTCGATCCTAGAAATCTTTCTTGGTGGATCTCGAACTTAGATGTTTCTAAGGTGCAAGATCACAAGTTTTGTATGAGATAAGGAAGATTGTTGGTAAAATGAAGAAGATATGTTATGAATCAAAAAGATAACTTACCAAATATGTGAACTACTTGATGAAAACCTCTTGAATCACTAGCAAAATTCGAGATTTTTGGAAGAAGAAGAATAGACGTGTCTTAAGTGATTTAGAGAGAATTTTTGTAAGGTGTGTGTGTTTCTTTGTGTCTTCGGCCGAGAGCAAAAGAGAGAGGAGAGGAGAGAGTGATATTGCATGGAAATATGAGAAGTGCATGGATGTTTGAAGTGTAATTCTTAGTTATCCCACAAACAAAAATGATGTGGCACGCAAAAAGTCAACCCTTCCTTTCTTTTGGGCTTGGGCCAAGAATGGAGGGGGAAAAGGAAAGAATTTGGGCCCTTCAATTCTCAAGCCCAAATTATAGATAATTTAGATAACTTTTAGCCCAAAGTAGACCGAGAAATGATTTTTATGACCTATTAGGGCTAAATTAGGTTAGTAATGGCTCAATAAGGTCCATTTAAGTATTTTATTTCATTCTAGGCCCAATATGGCCCAAAATGTTAAAATAAATGAAAGTGGGTCCAGTTAGAGCCCATTTAAGAGTTCTAAGCCCAAGATAGTCAAATTGGAATCTTATAGGTCCACTGGGCCCAATAAGGAAATCCTAGTCTAGAATGGACTTAAAGCGGGATTTCTAGGGTTTCCAATTATTTGTTGACTATTTGCGGTGCTTGTATGAAGTGTTTTGTGACAACCCGAAATTTCCGTTCTGAACAAACCATTCCAAGCCAATAGAAGTAGAGCAGTTACAGTGCAAACTCAGATTTCGAGTATAAGTTTGGCAGTTTCCAGGATTTTACACCTAAGGAAATATTAGGAGAGTGGATGCACTACGGCTTTGTGCAACACTATTATTCCAATACTCTAGGACATTAGAGTTCATTCCGAGAATAGAAATATTTTCTGCCAAAAATCTCAGGACTATAAATAGAATTCTGAACCAAATTGGTTCATTAGTTGAATTCCAAATAGAGATAAGCCAAATTCTCTCTCACGGATCTTCGAGTTTTTATCCCAAATTTGTGAGTAACTCTTTCTAGTAGTGTTAGAAAGCTTTAAATGTGTTCATAACATAGATTACATAGCTAAATCATCCGATTTAGGAGTTTACTCCCCAAGGTGTTCTTGGGCGGTAAACTCCCGAAACCAAGCCTAGATTGTTCCCCGTGATGAGTAACTACCTTGGACTTGTATAAGAGTGTGTTAGGGATAAGAAATCAACCAAAAACCACCAAAGTTAGGAGTTCACGGCCCAAGAATAGCTTAGGCCATAAACTCCCTTGTAGCTTGCACAAATGGTGCTTTTAAGACACCTAAGGCTTGGACTTTAGTTTAGACAAATACCCTAAAGTGATTAGAACCTAGAAAACACATGGAAAGACAAGTGTTGAAGAGTTTACGGCCAAGAGTACTTCTTGGGCCGTAAACTCCTATAAAGGGGTCAAAGGACACCCTATCACCTTCCTTAAGCCAAGAGACCAATTTGGGCATGTACCTGAATGAGTTATGGACTAGTTAAAACACTTAGAACACTAAGAGTAAGGGAGTTTATGGCCCAAAAGGTTCTAGGGCCGTAAACTCCATAAAATGGTGCCAAATGTGCCATAAACTCTTCTAAAGCCAAGTACAAAAGCCTAGTATAGTTCCTTGAAATGTTTGATACTTGAAAACACCATAAAAACCCTCCCAAGGGAGTTTACGGCCGTAAACTCCAAGGGAATATGGTCTATGGGCCGTAAACTCCCCAAAGGAGTTAATATGGTACCTAAACACCTGTATACCCTTGAAACAATTCACCACATGAGTTGTAATAGTTCTAAGCTCCATTTAAAGCCTTGGTTGAGAGTTTACTCCCCTGGGCCGTAAAATCCAATGAATATGTTCATTAGACCTTAAACTTCCATTAGGGGCTTTGCACTCCTTTGTTGCAACCCATTAGCCTCCTAGCACTTGACCAAAAGTGTTTTCCTCGCGCTTAAATGTTTATACATGTATAATTAGTGTATTAATCACTAATTATTTATATACATATGTTTTCATATGTAATTAGGATCATTGTGTGTGTCTAAGTCTTCACTTGACACCAAGCACTTGCCTGATCCTTCCTTACGATAACAGTCCGTTCAATCCTAGTCACTTACTGCAGGTGACTTCATACCCCTTAACTAATGTTTTAAACTACTTTTAAATGTTTTATGGGGGAAGGATACAAGTAGAATCATGCTAGTTATTATATCAATCACATGCGATTAATAAGTAGAATTATGCTAGTTATTACATCAATCACATGTGATTAATATACAGCATTCAAAAGATTTTGCTACTCATTAGCCGTTTTACCAAACGGTTTCCTTCAAATGATTTTTATAAACATTTTATAAGTTTTAAACTACTTATTACACTGTACATCTTACTCTGTACATTACCTTTCAAACTTATTTACAACTGTCTTTCAAACGAATGTTTCCTTATACTTAAACTGTTTTACCAAACTTATGCCTTCAAAATGTTTTACAAACTCTTTTACTTATCAAATGCTTTTATTAAACTCTGTTTTTACTTCTTATAAATTGCATGCCCATATATGTATAGATATATAAGTAATGTTTAAAGGGCTTAGGAAGACCATCCGCCCTATTTCCTTTTTCTCGATTTGGAAGTGGTCTGGTGGGATTTCGGGTGACCGTCCGAAGGTCGTTTCAATATTAGTTATATATTATTTATACATATATAGACATAAAAGTACTTCCATGTTCAAGCGTACTATACACATCATTAGTAAGTTACCATCGGGGTAACACAGGATCATACTACTCCAACTTCTAGATCAATGAGTCAGTTCATTCATGAGTCTATACATTACATTACTACGAGAACATATACAACTATACTAGAAAGAGAACATATACAACTATACTAGGAGGAGAACATATACAACTATACTAGAAAGAGAACATATACAACTATACTAGGAGGACAACATATACAACTATAATAGAACGAGAAACATTACATTACATATACAAGAATACGTTAATAATATTGATTTAAATCGGAGCGTGACTTAAATTTCATGGCCCGAGTTGTAGCCAGAGTCTCTTGAAGGGAGAGCGTGAGTTTGCGTATAGATCTATAATGGATTGACTATCCTACACCTTGCTGCTAGCTACAGTGGGACCTGCAGGTCTGCGGGTGCCAAATGTCATACCTTATTTTCGACCATTCTTATGTCGTTGTAACCAGTGTATGGTATGAGTTTGTGTATAGATCTATACTGGATTGACTATCCTGCACCTTCCTACTAACTACAGTGGGATTTGCAGGTCTGCGGGTGCCAAGCGTCATTCCTTATTACGACCATTCTTATGTCGTTGTTACCAGTCGATAGTATGGTACAATTTATCACATAATGCCATAATATACATTCGATTTAAGGTAGTTAGTACGGAAGTAGTTCTAATAGCACTACACCATAGTACTATTTCTTTTTCCCATTACATTCACCTCGTGAACATTCACACGATGCACGGAAATGTAGAAACTATATTTTTGGATAATGATAGTTATACTTGGGAACATACATACTCTTACAAAACACATACATTCATAACAGTTAGGTCTTGGTAGAAGACACCTTCATATATTAGTAGGAATCATAGGGATTCTAGGGTTTTTCAAACACTTGCAGTTCATATACACTTTCAATACTTACAATACATAGACTTACAAATTCTTACATACAAATACTTACATACAAATTAACACACTAAATACTTATGATCTCACCAGCTTCAAAGCTGATACTCGCTTTCAAAATTACTTGTATCCTCAGGTCATCATAGACAGGTACCGATGCAAGGAGAAAGGAAGATGGAGCTTGTTCAAGACTTATCTTTCATTTTGATTTACGCTTTAGTGTTTATCAAAATTTAACAGAACACATTTGTATAATAATTATATTATTAATGCAATGGATGATGTTGTTGCTTGTTTACTACTTTACATTGTTGTTGATATTATACATGACGTCCTCCGCCCCAGAACGTTTCCGCCGTTCTTGGTTTTGGGGTGTGACAGATTTGTATCAGTGTTTATACTTTAAATAATAAAATATTTAAGTAAGTATACTTTAAATAATAAAATATTTAAGTAAGTATATGTGCTGCATTCATACTAAAATCAGTGTCACTAGGACAGTACAAAGGAATTACGATTGTTGGACAACATAAGTGGGCTTACAGACATATGGTCAAAACTGGGAAGATATAGCCTGATCGCCTATATTATCCGAGGGTTGACTAGCATGTGCCTAAGTTTAATTGTGTGGTTGCAACAATGCTAAAATCTTACCAACCCTACCACAATGAGAACAATAGAACATAACATTAAAATTAAAATACTATAGGAGTATTTGTTGTTACTATAAGTACTTTATACTTGGGAATTAAAACGGGATGTTCATTAATAAGTTGATAGTTGCTAAGTGGATACACTAAATCCATATGTAATTAGGATGTTGTAGACTTAGAATATGTGGAAATTTTGCCTTATCCCTATTCTGTGTGAATTTCGAATTAAGGTCACTTATTCGAAGGTCTATCCTGTTTAGATTATACATAGCTGGTATGCACTTCACAAATAGCGATGTAACTAATGAAGGTTTTTCTAAATAATTGTCTAGATAGTTCGTCTAATAATTATTCTCTTACCCTAAATTCTCGCATAGAAAACATAGCTGAACTCCATCCCCTCAGCAACCTGTACCTTCCGAATGAAGTCATAGCTGGTTGGTTTGGAGAAGAACCAGAGAATGATCATCCTATCCCCTTGAATGATCACCACTATGAAGACCATTCGTATGATGCTAACTCCGAACCAGAGGTTGAGAACCTACCCCAAGCAGCTCCCTTTCCAAATTCCTAACCCTCGTCCGGCTCTTCATGGTCTGACCCTGAGTGAGTGGAATGCTTGGAAACATGGAGCCAAGGACAAGATCAGCCCATGCCATTTAATGGCGACCGAAGCTTTTGCGACTTGAACAATGGGGGCTCAGCAGATAGAGTCTTGCCAATCTTGGTCCGCAGAGTGGCCCAAAATGAGATTCAAGGCAGGACAGCCCTACACTAGATTACCGAAGTGGCCACCAATGCGAGAGTGCATACCCTCCACACCATTCGTCAAGAAGATGCTCTCGATAGATCAGAGAGAAACCATGAAACCTTGCTGCAAGCAATGGCTGAATCACGAGGCGAAGTCATAGAGCTCAAAGTATGCCATAGGGTGTACGAAAGACACCTACTTGACATGGAACGTCAATTGGCTGAACTAAGAGTTCACCAGAGGGATGACCGTCGCCAGTAGTAGACGCTTTACTTTATTTCTTTATTAAAAAGGAATCCTGTTTTTCTGTCTATGCCATATGAGGCATTTTCTATGAAATTATCTCGTACCGTAAGTACTTTAGTTAGGTTTTTATGCTGTCAGGAACTATCTTCTGTGGGTATGATGTAAGACCTTTACAAGGTCATTTTCCAGAATCCTTACATCGTGAATATCAAAGATACTGACAGCCGGCTAACTTTTGTGTCATTCTTCATTCAAGTACTCTTATCATACCTTCATTAGGGTATATCTAAAAACATGCTTTAGTCAAGTCATTGGACTATAGTGATTTATCACCAGAGACATTTTCAAGTCTCTTACAGTGGTTGGATCTTGTTATTCACCAACCCACGATACGTCGGCTTGAACAACAAGCGTCTTGAGACCACTCTATGAACTTACTTTTACTCCTTACTAGGACTGCATCATAGGGATGTAGGTCAAACCTTCGCGAACATACTTTCATTTTGTACTAGGACTACATCATAGGGATGTAGGTCAAACTTTCGAGAACCTAGTCGTACTCCTTACATGAACAATCTAAGTACATCAGGTTCAACCAGAATCGCTCACAAACCCTTATCTTTTGTGTTGCAGAATCATGTCGTCATCAGGAAACGATCAGCCGATCAACAAAACCCCCATCCTCCATATCGACACCGCTACCTTTCAAACAGCAGTTACAGCTGCCGTAGTGGTTGTCGTAACGGCGGTCCTTGTGCACCGTAGAGCTATCAGCACAGTCAATGCTGTTGATGGGAATGGAGTTTCCAATAGTGGTATCCATCCAGGAAGTCACCAAAGGGTAACGACCTCAGGCCCGCAATGCCGAAAATCAAAGAACAAGAAACGGAAGCGTCAAGCTCAGAAAGAACGCAAGAAACCCCGAAAACTTGCCATGCAACAACAGCAAGTGGAAACCTCTACCATCCCCGTACCAAGAAGACCATACAAAGGAACACTCCTAAAGTGCGACCGGTGCAACTACCACTACGAGGGAATTTGCCGAGCCTTGCAATGCAAAAATTGCAACAAGATGGGGCACATTGCTCGTTTCTGTAGAACTACCTCCATCACTGGAGCAAGCCTAGTTTGCTATAATTGTGGTGAGATTGGTCACTATAAAAGAAATTGCCCGAAGAAGGAAATCAAGGATAGAACCCGCATCCCCATAAATCCCACTCGACACTTCACTTCTACCACCAATGTTGGTGCTGTCCAGATATGTCACCAATGCGGTGAAATTGGACACTTCTAGAAAGATTGCCCGATAACAAAGAACTCGGGTGCTAATGGGAAGATTCTTAGGATCATAGCTGCAGGAGAGGCTACTCCGGAACCCTCGTTAATGTAACTTAGGAGTGTTGTTGTAACAGACTTATAAACTATCCAGAACTAGTGCAACTAGAGTCTTACCTTTTGCGAGATCTTGTCTTTTTAGGGATTCTCGTGCTGCGTATACTTGTCTTTTATAGTATATCTCATTCGCAGCAATAGTCTTGTGGTAAATCTGAAGTACTGTAACTCTGTTCATGGTTGCATGGTTGTGTTTTGTCTGTAATCGTCTTATGTTCGAATCTAATGTCTTTAAGTTTCAGGATGATTCCGACATTATCATACAACTCAATTAAATTTGAACCTCACAAAAAAAAACTTCATACGTACATCTCTTTCTTCTAGATCACTTTTCCAGCGAAGTCGTCATATCAGAACACGGAAGTACTCATGCCAGGAGTACCTCTTAGTTATTTTCTTTCCGAAGAAATCCCCGAAGTACCACTCGTGCAGTACGTCAAGTTTAATCCAAAGATTCATGCGATTGATCTATCACTGAGGAAGGTATACATAAGAGTGATATATAATCAAGCTTCTACAGGTTTAGAATTGATGATTCCACTTTAACTTCTTGTTCCCCCGATGGGATGTGAGCTTAAAGAAGAATCAGTTATTCGACTACCTTTTCATTCTTAATTATATGCGACTGGTATACCCGAAGTTGTGATTGTGAAACCATGTATGAATTGTAATACGAACTTCAGGACGGAGAATTGCTTAAGTCTACGAGTAATCACATTGTCATGTGAACAAACTTAGAACCCAATACGAGTCCCGTAGACAGATCACCCTATAGTCTAAACACCTACTGAGATACCAGGACAGTGCAAACAACTTAGCGAGCTACACAGAAATAGAATTAGAAAACTAGGTTTCTCACCCTAGAGAACCCTGGTCATATTCTCCCAGAGATCGATGGATTGCATCGTATATGCCTCAGATATCGAGGACTCTGTCAAGATTTTCTTAAAAATCGTTATCTCTGCCTCGCGTAGATGAAATGGTTGAGCAAACGCAAGGAAAGAAATTACTTTCAGTAATGGACCTGAGATTTGAATATCACCAGTTCAAGTGTTACGGAAAGATGTCCGGAAGACTATCTCCTAAACTCGATGCGGACACTTCGAGTCCGTAGTGATTCCCTTCGGATAGGACCAATACGCCCATAGTTTTCATGAGCTAAATGAATAGGGTTACGTCTTTTTTACTTGGATCAGTTCGTCATTTCTCCACGTAATGACTTACCTATCTACCCTCGTAGTAAGAAGAAAACCCATGGAAACATTTCCTACAGAGGAACTTTAGCGAAGTTCTCTAGGCACGAGTTATGAAATTGAAGAGTCAAATTTCTATGACACACTGTTAGTGATTTGAGAAATTATGAGCACTCTTTCAATTTGTCAAAACCCTTGAGCATTTATCGACACCAGAGATGTCGACAGTCTTTCGCTAAATTCTAGGTCTTACCGACCTACCGTCTTAGTTCATTCAGAACTCCTCGCAAGCTATAGAAACCCGTACGACTTTGACCCAGCAAGGGGTGGCCTTTGACTGGGAAATTAAGCAAGAAGAGGAACTTTTGGAATTCCAAGTGAGTGACCAAGCTCCTTAGGTTAACCCATACTGGGAATGGCTTAATACGCTTCGTATCGCGTGGATAGCTAAATCCAATATAGTTAGGACCTCCGAGATTCTTATCAGAATCGGTCTTGTGCCTCGCATAAACTAGACCTACTCCGCGTACTCAGTAACGTACATTCTACTCTTCGCGTCTCGATCGTGAGACCATACCTTTCCGTTAGGACTCTAATAAGTCCACTCGTCGAGATCCTCGCCTTCGTACTAGAACTGTAGTGACCCTCGACCGGGAGGTTAAGCGGACGACGCAGCGCCATCGCCCGATAGTGAAGGTTCGTTGGGATTCCAACCGAGAACCCGATTTCACTTAAGTGCGCTAGAACCAATCGATTAGGAAATTCTAATTTCGATCATTCGTGCATACTTCCTTGCCTAAATTCTAATTTCGGGATGAAATTCCCTTCAATAGGGGAATGATGTGACAATCCGAAATTTCCATTCTGAACAAACAATTCCAAGCCAATAGAAGTAGAGCAGTTACAGTGAAAACTCAGATTTCGAGTATAAGTTTGGCAGTTTCCAGGATTTTACACCTAAGGAAATATTAGGAGAGTGGATGCACTAGGGTTTTGTGCAACACTATTGTCACACCCCCAAACCAGAGCGGCAGAAACGTTCAGGGGCGGAGGACGTCATATTCAGTATCATAACAGTTCATAGAAAGGAAAGTACACACTACCATACATATATAAAGGTTTTTTAAATGTTTAAATCATTGTATTCATTACATGCCCAAAAGATAAAAGCATAAACATCTTTCAAAAGAAGTAATTAACGCCAGCGCGTTAATCCCCAAAAGTTGTTTTCCAAACCTGCGTAGCGGTTCCCTGAGAATACAAGTTATTTCAAAGAGAAAGTGTCAACAATTAAGTTAGTGAGTTCATAAGTAGTTTAGAAAGTTTGTATGCCATTCCAATTTGAGTGTATGTTTTCCAAGAAAATCCCTTATTTTCTTATAAAAGTGTTAAATGCATGAGAATATATGTATTGAATAATATGGATAGTTAAATCAAGAAACTCCCTTATTTTCCTATTAGTTGTTTGTTTTATATACCGGGAAAATTCCATATTTTCCTACAGTGATAGTTAGCCTAATGTCCCCGACTAAAAACCGAAAGCAAAAGACATGCCTTTGGGAGTTGGAGCATATATTTATATGATAAAACCTATTAGAGGATTTAAGTTTGTTAGATGAAGAATAGTTTTAATAACTACTCATTCATCAATCAGAAGTACTATAATAATTGTATATCCGATGAGTTTTATAACCATACTAAACATAATATGCCTATAGCGACGTTCTTCAGGCGTCATAGCGTTATGACAAACTGTTACACTAAAGGACGGACTGTAGCTAACAGTCAGGGCGCGGGATCATGACTTCCCGTATAGATCTATACACATTTGACACGTTCTCTGAACGGGAGACTCTGGTTATAGACAGGACTTGAAGTGGTACCTTTTAGCAAAAAGGTATTATTTAAAGATGTACACGTCTCACGGATTCTCAAGTAAGTTTGTATTAAAGTAGTAGTTTTGTATGCAAAGTTTATCCTTTTTCACAATGTTCGACAATGCATAAATCATGAGTTTTTATAATGTATTACAACGGTTTAGCAACGAAGGATGCATTGGAATTGCTAAGTACTTTGTATAAATCTAATGCATGCAAAATGTGACAAGGGTTTTCACATAGTAGTAGTGAATCACAAGTGATTCATTTGATAAAAACGAGTACGGTGAAACTTTATGAAATACTCGATAATAACCGCATGTTTACTTGTATTCCCCCCTTAAAAGAGTATAAAAAGCATTTAAAAATGTATTTAAACAAAATGTGTTTGTAGGGGTATGAACTCACTTGAAAGTTTGACGAAAGCGAGATGAAAACCGGGCAGAGTTTCGTCTCAGGAAACGGATTTTTCTCGGGATTCTCGGGAATCTCGGGAGTAAAATCGACCTTCGGGACTTGATCAAAATGACCAGGGCTTCGGGTTAGAACGGGCACGGAAATCGAGGCAGTAAAGTGAGAGAAATGAGAGAGATGGGGTGATTTTCCCGGAACCCTCGCATCTCTATTTATAGGGGTCTGAGAAGCCTCGGTACGCGGGGTGTACGGGCGTATGCAGGGCGTACCCGTGCGTCATGCATGACCGAGTCCTTGACTGCCCCGGAGCTCGGATGGGACGGGGCATAGCTCGCATAAGGGGCAACGTGGTCGAACCGAGGCCCTTGATTTGAGTACGCGGGGCGTACGAGGGTACGCAGGGCGTACCTCGGTCCTATCTGCTGACTCCTCTCTGGATATTACCAAGAGTTTAAAATTAAAAATATATATTAATTATTTATTAAACTTCAAAAATTCATATCTCCTTCATATGAACTCCGTTTTCGACGTTCTTTCTATCCATGCGTAGGTGAGACTAAGATCTACAACTTTCGTTTAGATTCCGTCGGCAAATTCCGAAATTATTTTTATTATTTATTTTTAAAAGGTCGTGTTTAAGGAATTTCTTTAGAAATTCATAACTTATTTATCTAACGTCGGTTTTTGCTAGACTTTTTACCGCTGAATTACCATTGTCGAGACCTTCGATTCTCGGTTAGGTCATTCCGACCAAAAGTCGCTCGATCTCTGATTCGAGTTTTTAGCTGCCTGCTGCTAAGCCGAACTTGAAAAAAAAATCATATATTCAATTTACGAAGTCGGATTTGGGCATTCTTTTTATGTACTTTTGCAGTTTAACGATATCTATGACTTTCATTTAGACACCTAAGGTCAAAAAGTATTTTATTGAAACTTTGCGTTTTTACGTAACTTTGTATTGCCGGTTTTTGTCGGAAAGCTTAGAATCGTCATAACTTCTTCATTATAACTCGGATTTTAGTGTTCTTTATATGATTGGAAATCTTAAGACGATATCTACTACATAGCGTACTCCAAACAGAGCTTTTGAATACTTCATTTTTCTATGATATTCTAATTACTTTTTTAAAGAGGTTACAAGACTCGATTTTCAATGACCTGAAATGACGGGTTGTTACATCATCCCCCCGTTAGAGGGAATTTCTTCCCGAAATTTTAATACAAAATAAAAGTTTTAGGGGCTGAGGAAGAGGTGTGGATACTTCTGTTGCATTTGATCTTCCCGTTACCACGTGAACTCAGGTCCTCGCTTAGCGTTCCAGTGAACCTTTACTATTGGAATGCGACTCTGTCACACCCTCGAACCAGACGGCGGAAACGTCCGAGGGCTGTCGTGACTTAATTGAATACCATAACATTGAATATATATGAAACATAACATCAATCATCACCATGCATTAATATAGTACAACTGAATATGTTTACACTGAGTACATTGTTTTAACATTACATTCCCAAAAAAATAAATTGTTCGGTTCATAGATAAACAAACTGCAAGCCATCACTGAGTACATTTTCCTTCGATTTACTTGTTACCTGATAATACAAGTATTTTGAAAAACGTCAACATATGAAATGTTGGTGAGTTCATAAGCGGTATTTGAAAAGCAATGTTTCGTATTGTTTTGAAAAACTACCAGAAAATCCGATATTTTCTGAAAAGAGTTTATGAAAAAGTTTATGAAGATCCATAAGTATGCTTGTTTGTTTCGATAGTTGTAAAAAAAAATTGTTCATTTAAACTTGTGTGCATTTCGAAACCGTATGTATTGAAAACCCTGGGAAAACCCGATGTTTTCCTAATACTTTGAATTCCATGTAGTTGAAGAACCATCGCGGCGTGTGAAGTCATTGATTCCAGGCGACGTCGGATTATTGCGCGTGGTGAATTGCTATAAACACGCGTTTCGCAAACGACCAGTTTACAACTATACTAACGATCCCGTAGGCGTCATCCATACTATTCACTTAATCCAAGCGCCCTGACTTCGAGTAGTCCCACATCCGAAGAGAAAGAGGGCACGAAGACCTTGATAACTCCGTCAGCCGGTTGGGGATAAAAAAAAAAGAGTACGAGGGGCCCTTGACCCGACTCGCATTAAAATAACCGACTTTACTAGCAGTACCAAAGGACCCTTGGGGACCAATAGTATAAAAGCCATTGAAAGTCCTTTTACGCTGTGTTAGATCATGTAAGACCCAACAACTCGTAAGGTTGAAGTCTTCGGGCCTAAAGATCAGGTCATGGGGCTAGCTAGGCCCAACAAACAAGATTTTACACTTTTGGGCCCAAAGGTGGTGCGTCGACGTCTGTGCACTCTCACGTGTGTATTGAATTTCCAAATGTTACTTGTGTGAATCGAGTTGTCGTCGTGTTAGTAGTTTCGGGTTGTTATTGATTCGAGACCGAATCAATTCGTTTAACAACGATTTTTGGTATTGTTGTGTATTGTATTTCGTCGGTAGTCGCGGTGCCAATATTTGATCACGATGGGTGTATTGAATTAGCCTTGAAAATTTTCTGTTTTCAGCCCCTCTTTATTTTGTAAATTTACTTTTTCAACCCTTTGCATAAATAAATTTCCGGTTTAGTCCATAAACTATTTTTCTTGGCATTTTAACATCAAAACTTATTGGAATTGATATTTTTCAGCACATTTTTAGTTGAAAACAGTTTTAGTCCCAGAAAATACAGTTTTCTCGGTTGTAACCCCTCTTTTTCGCAGCTTTTACAATTTTGGCCCAAATTGGAAAATTTTTGCAACTTTGGTCCTTTTTAAAATTGAAAAGCATTTTAAACCTTAGAAAAGGACTTGAAACACTAGTAGTCCACTGTTTTACAGAAAAACACAGTTTTGGCTCTTCAAAATAGAAAATTTCGCATATTGGGCCCTATTGGGCCAAAAATGCCATTTTTAGCCCATTAAGCTTGAAATTTATGTTTTTAATCCTCCAAAAGAATGTATTCCAGAAAACACTTTATTGAAACTGTTTTGACTCATCTCACCCATAAGAATTCGAAATATGTCATTTTGGGCCCTTTAACTTTATATTTTTAACATTTTGTGTCCAAAAATTGAGTTTTTAGCCCAAAGAAGATGTTATTAAGTCACATAGCTACTTTTCTTGGAACACTTTGTATGTAGAAATATATTTGATGCTACTATAATTTATCATAAAGTATATCTCGATTTTTAGGGGTTTATGGCTAGATCCAACATCATAAACACACAAAAACACACATATAAGAATAGAAATCATACAAGCCATACAAAACACATATAGATCTACAATTTCACTTGTATTCGCCCCCCCCCCCCCCCCCACAAAACTTATAAAACAGAAAAATAGGGAGTATGAAGCTCACCTTAGGGTGTGGTTTCGGTTTTTGAAGAAAAGATGGAAGAAAACTCGGTGATTTTTGGCCTTAGCACCATTTCCTTGAAGATCTCGACTTTGAGGTGATTCTAGGGTGCAAGATCACGATTTTTGCATGGATTAGGAAGAGATTTTTGATAAAACAAAGAATATAAGTCATAGATCCAAGCATAACCTTACCTTAGATGAAGAGTTTGTGGAAATATCCTCTTGAAAACCTCCAAATTTTCGAGACCTTGATGAAAGATGGAGGGGGCGTCCTTGAGAGAGAGAGTTTTGAGAGAATTATGTGTGTGTGTGTGTGATTCGGCCGAGAGTGAGGGAGGGAGAGAAGAAATGAACTTTGAGGTGATGTGTTCCTAGAAGTATGAGATGTTGCATGGAGATATGTTGGATATAAGTGAGGTGGCATGCATTAAGACAACTCTTCTTCATTTCTTCTTGGGTTTGGGCCTTGGGCTGAGAATTTTGAAGGAAAGGAAAATTTTGGGCTTTAATGCCCTCAAGCCCATGTAGAAGTTAGGTTGGATGAGTTTTAATCTAAAAGAAATATAATATGAATTTTACACTTTGTTGGTCTATTTTAGGTTAATCATGGTTCAAAACTTTTAATTTATTTCATTTTAGGCCCAAAATGGCCCCAAAATGTTGAAATAAATGATTGTGGGTCCAATTAGAGCCCAATTAGGGTTCTAAGCCCATGATAGTCAAATTGGAAGCTTATTGGTCCATTTGGGTCCAATAAGGAAGTCCTAGTCCAAAATGGACCTAAACAAGAACTTCTAGGGTTTCCAATTGTTTGTTGACTATTTGTAGTACTTGTACGATGTATTTGATTGAAGTTTTTGATGTCATAATAATAGGTATCACACATGCTTTTATGTTTTTGATTCAACATTTACTTGAGTATAATGATTACAAGACACAAAATTTCCAGTTGTGACATCATCCCCCCCGTTAGAGGGAATTTCGCCCCGAAATTCTGTTTGAAGCTAGGTTTGAGAATGCTAGAATAGGTGAGGGTACTTTTGCTTCATTTGGTCTTCGTGTTCCCACGTGAATTCTGGCCCACGCTTTGCGTTCCACCGTTCTTTCACGATCGGGATGCGACTCTGCTTAGTACGCTTCACCTCCCTGTCCATGATTTCGATTGGCTCTTCAACGAACAGGAGCTTCTCGTTAATTTCGATTTCGTCAAGAGGAATGACAAGTGTTTCATCCGATAGACACTTCTTTAGATTAGAGACATGGAACACGGGGTGAACACTGTTTAGCTCTGAGGGTAGCTGCAACTTATACGCCATCGGGCCTATTCGAGCGACGATTTCGAAAGGTCCAATGTATCGTGGGTTTAGTTTTCCCCGCTTCCCAAAATGAATAAATCCTTTCCAGGTCGAGAATTTTAACAATACTCGATCTCCGACTTGAAATTCTAAGGGCTTTCGCCGTTTATCGGCATGGCTCTTTTATCGGTCGCGCGATGCTTGCAATCGAGCTCTGATTTGAATGATCTTTTCCGTGGTTTCACGAATGATCTCCGGTCCCGTTAGTGCTTTGTCCGACATACGTGTTCTTGCCAGTTGGGTATCACCCACCTCAGCCCAACATAACGGTGATCTACACTTACGCCCGTACAGTGCTTCAAAAGGAGCCACCTTGATGCTCGAATGATAACTATTGTTATACGAGAATTCGATTAAAGGTAGGTGGGTATCCCAAGACTTCCCAAAGTCTATCACGCATGCGCGGAGCATGTCTTCAAGCGTTTGAATGGTTCGTTCACTTTGACCATCCGTTTGCGGATGATAAGCGGTGCTCATGTCGAGATGAGTTCCCATTGCCTTGTGGAGTGATTACCAAAAACGTGAGGTGAACCTACTGTCCCTATCCGAGATAATAGATCTTGGCACTCCATGGAGTCTCACGATTTCTCGTATGTATAAACGCGTCAATCTCTCCATCTTTTAGGATTCCTTGATTGGCAAGAAATGGGCAGATTTCATCAGTCGGTCGATTATTACCCATATGGTGTCTAGTCCATCCGACGTTTTGGGTAGCTTGGTCACGAAATCCATAGAAATTCCTTCGCATTTCCACTCAGGAATTACTGGTTGTTGTAATAACCCTGAGGGCTTCTGGTATTCCACCTTTACCTTGGCACACGTAAGGCACTTACTAACGTAGGTAGCAATTTCCGCCTTCATGTTAGGCCACCAATAGTGTTGTTTAATATCCAAATACATCTTGTCTGAACCAGGATGAATGGAGTATCGCGTTTTGTGGCTTTCCTTGATAACTACCTCCCTATATCCTCCGACCTTAGGGACCCAAATATGGTTCATGAAGTAGTATACTCCATTCTCCTTGGCCTCTAGGTTCTTCTCCATCCCGCGAAATGCTTCGCTTGCCTTGTTTTCCGTTTTCATTGCCTCCGACTGGGCTACCGCAATTTGTGTGGCTAAGTGAGATTGGATGGTTATTGAGAGAGTTTTC
Organism: Lactuca sativa; assembly: GCF_002870075.4. NCBI lineage: Eukaryota > Viridiplantae > Streptophyta > Magnoliopsida > Asterales > Asteraceae > Lactuca > Lactuca sativa. Next base: position 154,374,127 of record NC_056623.2, on the reverse strand, counting down.
GCACGACGATTAGAGTACTCCTTCCAGCTTAACGCGTCAGCTACCACGTTGGCCTTGCCTGGGTGGTACTTGATCTCGCACTCATAATCGTTTAGCAATTCAACCCATCTTCGTTGCCTCATGTTCAGCTCCTTCTGGTTCAAGATGTGTTGGAGGCTCTTGTGATCCGTGAAGACGGTGCACTTCGTACCATAAAGGTAATGCCTCCAAATCTTTAGGGCAAAGACTACAGCTCCTAATTCTAGGTCATGGGTCGTATAATTTACTTCGTGCGTCTTTAATTGGCGGGATGCGTATGCTATCACTCTTCCATGTTGCATGAGAACGCAACCTAAGCCCTGATTTGACGCGTCACAGTAGACTACAAAATCTTTCATGCCTTTTGGTAGAGATAGTACAGGAGCACTATAGAGAGCTTGCTTCAAGGTTCGGAATGCAATCTCTTGTTTGTCTGTCCATTTGAATGGTACGCCCTTCTGCGTAAGCGAGGTAAGTGGCTTGCGATCTTAGAGAAGTTTTGAATGAATCTCTTATAGTAGCCTGCTAGGCCCAAGAATTGACGAATTTCAGTGGGCGTGGTCGGGGTTGCCCATCCTTCCACGACTTTGACCTTTGAGGGATCCACGTGAATTCTATCTTGGCTAAGTACGTGACCTAGGAAGTTCACACTCCGGAGCCAGAACTCACACTTGGAGAGTTTTGCCTATAGCTTCTGTGATCGCAGAGTTTTTAGGATTTGTCGGAGATGTCGGCCATGGTCTTCTTCGCTTTGAGAATAAACGAGAATGTCATCAATGAAGACAATGAAAAAGTTGTTGAGGAATGGTCGACAGATTCGATTCATTAGGTCCATAAATGCGGCAGGAGCATTTGTCAGACCGAAGGGCATTACTACAAATTCATAATGTCCGTAGCGGGTTCGGAAAGCGGTTTTTGGAATATCCTCTTCCCGGACTTTGAGTTGGTGGTTTCCGGACCGTAGATCTATTTTTGAAAAATAACTAGCTCCTTGGAGCTGGTCGAATAGATCATCGATTCGTGGGAGTGGGTTGCGGTTCTTGAATGTGAGTTTATTTAACTCTCTGTAATCGATGCACATCCTAAAGGATCCGTCCTTCTTTTTGACAAAGAGTACTGGGCTCCCCATGGCGAGTAACTAGGTCGGATAAATCCCTTATCCAGAAGCTCACTGAGTTGGCTGGACAATTCCTGCATTTCAGCAGGAGCCAGCCGATAGGGTGATTTAGCAAGAGGAGTTGCTCCTGGTACGAGGTCGATTCGAAACTCAACCTGTCTCTCTGGGGTACTCCCGGAAGATCTTCAGGAAACACGTCTGGAAATTCACACGCTACCGGAATATCTTGAATGTTAGTTTCTTCCTTGGTTTTATCCACTATGTGAGCCAAGAACGCCAAGTTGTTCTTTCGTAGATGTTTTTGTGCCTTGATGCACGAGATGAGGCGAAGGTTCATGCTAGGTTTGTCTCCGTAAATTACTAAGGTTTCGTGATTTGGGAGACGAAGACGAACGGCCTTCTCGTGACACATAATTTCAGCATGGTGGGGGCTTAACCAGTCCATGCCAATAATCACATCGAAACTCCTAATTGATACAAGCATCAAGTCTATTCGAAAGACGTTTTGATTGAGGGTTAGGGTACATCCGATGTAGATTTCCCCGGTGGATTCGCTTTTCCCATTGGCCATTTCCACCGTATAGGTTTCATTTAGCTTTTGGGGTTGTTGTTTTAATAAATGTTTAAACTTATCGCTTACGAAACTTTGCTCCGCTCCGGTGTCAAATAAGATGCATGCATAAGTGTGGTTTAGGGGAAACGTACCGGTAACAACTGAGGGGTCCTTAATCGCCTCACCCTGACCCATGGTCAACATCCTTCCTGTTCCTCCGTTTCCTGGATTGTTGTTGTTAGGGCACTCTCAGCGGAAATGCCCCGTCCTTCCACACCCATAGCAGGTGTGGCTAGGCCCTGCATTGTTGCCGCCGGTGATGACGTTTATGTTGTTGCGATGGTTGTTATTGTTGTTTCCCTGATTTTGGTTCTGGGGAGGGTAAGTCCTGCAGTACCTTGCAGTGTGTCCCCTTCGATTGCAACTGGTGCACTGAAAATCCTTGCATTCTCCATTATGATGGAGACCACACTTATTGCATTTGGGAAGATTACCGGAATAAGGTCTTGAAGCATTTGAAGCAGCTGAGGCTTGAGCATGTGGAGCGGCTGGAACCGGTGCGGTGACAGCGTTAACTGCCACTGTCTGCTGCTTTTTAGAGGTCTCGGGGCCCTGGTGCCCCTTCCTCTTATTATTCTTTCCCTTCTTGCCATCACCTTCCTTCTTCTTCTCAGCCTCCACTGGCTTCTCGCCCTTCTTGTTGTTATGGTCATACAGCTTCTTTGCCAATCTTTTTGCACTATCATACGTTTCAGGGTTCGCAGCTATCACATTCCCTTGAATTGGTGCTGTTAGACCCCAGATGAATCGCTCAATCTTCTTTCCTTCCGAGGTGATCATACCCGAGCACAGCAGAGATAGTTCACTAATTCTCGATATGTAGGCATCGATATTCGCATTCTGCATAGTGAGGTTCCAAAGCTCTTGCTCCATCTTCTGTATTTCGCCTCGCGGGCAGTATTCAGCCATTAACATTTCTTTCATCTCTGCCCACGGCATAGAGTTGGCTACAGGGAGCATCATGGCTTCCACATGTCCGTTCCACCAGGTGAGTGCTTGATCCACAAAAGTGCAGGCCGCGAACTTCACTTTCATCTGCTCAGGGCAATCGCATATCTCGAATACCGACTCCACCTTCTCGATCCATCGCTTCAGGGCGATCACTCCTCCAGTGTCGTTAAAAGTTCGTGGTTTGGCATTCGTAAAGTCATTGTAGGTACATGTTTTGGTAGGTCCTTGATTCATCCCGTTGTTCGAACTTCCGGCTCCTTGCCCATTGACTCCTCCATTGTTCCTTTGATGAATTTGTGCAATCGCTGCAGTGACCGCAGCAGATACAGCTGCCTGGAACGCGGCTGAGTCAACTTCGGGTGGAGTTGGTCCTGGGTTTCCGCGAGTAGGTCGGAGAGGCATCTTTCTGTCACGAAACGGAAAGATGTTGAGTGTATGTGGTTTCTATGAGGTTGTGATCCCACTGACTGGGTGCATGGTACGGACGTGAACACTACTACCATTAGACATTCAATCACAATTTCTCAACACATAGCAATTTGTAATATCATAAGAAAGCACGTAAAAGTTCATTAATATTATCCGCATTTGATACAAGAAAATTTTGCTCGTAAGAGCATACATGAGTGACACTAATTCGACAGCATAACGGCTCTAGGAGTAGTGTAGTCACTTAAACATAGAGTCGGGGTACATAGCATAGTTCCTAACGATCTACTAAGATAAGTCTATCACTAACCGCGATGAGCTGCGTCCGGAGGTGGTGCCGAGGATGTGGATGCTCCCTGAATACGGGCCACCAATCGTTCAGCGTCTTGAAGTCGAGACTCCCACCTTACCTGCCTCATGTGAAATTCCCGAAGGACATCACGCGTCTCCTGTTCCGCACGCTCGACCCTAGTCCACAGCTAGCGTACCTGATCAGCAGGTCCCTGAGCAAGGTCGCCGGTGTACCGTAATCGTCTCACCATGACCGGTAGGGCTCGGTCGGCCGGTCCTCCGTCCCTCAGGTCAAAGAACTCATGTGACATGCCGAACGGAGGTCGCTGTCTCTGATGTCTGCTCCATCTCCAAAGACCAATACCACAAGGAGGGGTAGGACCAGTGGGGCCCACACGGTAAGCAGGCACCCTGATCGGGTAAGGGGGGTCGATGACTTCGGACTCTGCGTCCGAATCACCCCCTTCGCTGTCATCGGGTTCCTCTTCGAAATTCTCTTCGTCTTCTTCGGGTTCGGCAGGCTCGTCCTCGACTTCTGCCTCCGGTTCCCTGTCAGATTCCTCTTCGGGGTCTTCCTCAGGTTCCTCCTCAGGCTCCTCCTCCTCTAGCCATCCGTTGTTTCCCTGGTTAGGGAAGTAGGGATCCCAGGGATGATGAAAACAAGCCATGCTGTCTGCGAGAGTGTGTAAATACGCTAACGTTATTCCTAAGGCGCTACGATTATTGCATAAGCTAAACAAGCAGGGTATAGTTTTAGGTTCCTTAGCTATCCCGATCTCATCAGGACGTGTGTTAGTTATACTTTGGAGAGAATGTAGTCGATCAGGCTACATCCACTCCTTGGTACCACTAAGAACAGTCCTGAATTAACTGAGATACTAGCATTATTTTGTTTGGTTCGGCGTTATGTTCCTTGTTCCTAATGCAAGCAAAGATGTTTTACTGTTGTATTTTTTTTACTTGTTTTGTTCAGAGTTAAGTTAGTCCCTCTTTTTGGTTTATAGTTGCATATCGATGTGTGGCTAGATATGCTAGTTCACTGTAAACAAAGCTCTGATACCAACCTGTCACACCCCCGAACCAGACGGCGGAAACGGCCGAGGGCTGTCGTGACTTAATTGAATACCATAACATTGAATATATATGAAACATAACATCATTCATCACCATGCATTAATATAGTACAACTGAATAAGTTTACACCGAGTACATTGTTTTAACATTACATTCCGAAAAAAATAAATTGTTCGGTTCATAGATAAACAAATTGCAAGCCATCACTGAGTACATTTTCCTTCGGTTTACTTGTTACCTGAGAATACAAGTATTCTGAATAACGTCAACATATGAAATGTTGGTGAGTTCATAAGCGGTATTTGAAAAGCAATGTTTTGTATTGTTTTGAAAAACTACCAGAAAATCCGATATTTTCTGAAAAGAGTTTATGAAAAAGTTTGTGAAGATCCATAAGTATGCTTGTTTGTTTCTATAGTTGTAAAAAAAATTGTTCATTTAAACTTGTGTGCATTTCGAAACCGTATGTATTGAAAACCCTAGGAAAACCCGATGTTTTCCTAATACTTTGAATTGCATGTAGTTGAAGAACCATCGCGGCGTGTGAAGTCATTGATTCCAGGCGACGTCGGATTATTGCGCATGGTGAATTGCTATAAACACGCGTTACGCAAACGACCAGTTTACAACTATACTAACGATCCCGTAGGCGTCGTCCGTACTATTCACTTAATCCAGCTGCCCTGACTTCGAGTAGTCCCACATCCGAAGAGAAAGAAGGCACGAAGACCTCGATAACTCCGTTAGCCGGTTGGGGATAAAAAAAAAGAGTACGAGGGGCCCTTGACCCGACTCGCATTAAAATAACCGACTTTACTAGCAGTACCAAAGGACCCTTGGGGACCAATAGTATAAAAGCCATTGAAAGTCCTTTTACGCTGTGTTAGATCATGTAAGACCCAACAACTCGTAAGGTTGAAGTCTTCGGGCCTGAAGATCAGGTCATGGGGCTAGCTAGGCCCAACAAACAAGATTTTACACTTTTGGGCCCAAAGGTGGTGCGTCGACGTCTGTGCACTCTCATGTGTGTATTGAATTCCCAAATGTTACTTGTGTGAATCGAGTTGTCGTCATGTTAGTAGTTTCGGGTTGTTATTGATTCGAGACCGAATCAATTCGTTTAACAACGATTTTTGGTATTGTTATGTATTGTATTTCGTCGGTAGTCGCGGTACCAATATTTGATCACGATGGGTGTATTGAATTAGCCTTGAAAATTTTCTGTTTTCAGCCCCTCTTTATTTTGTAAATTTACTTTTTCACCCCTTTGCGTAAATAAATTTCCGGTTTAGTCCTTAAACTATTTTTCTTGGCATTTTAACATCAAAACTTATTGGAATTGATATTTTTCAGCACATTTTTAGTTGAAAACAATTTTAGTCCCTGAAAATACAGTTTTCTCGGTTGTAACCCCTCTTTTTCGCAGTTTTTACAATTTTGGCCCAAATTGGAACATTTTTGCAACTTTGGTCCTTTTTAAATTTGAAAAGCATTTTAAACCTTAGAAAAGGACTTGGAACACTAGTAGTCCACTGTTTTACAGAAAAACACAGTTTTGGCCCTTCAAAACAGAAAATTTCGCATATTGGGCCCTACTGGGCCAAAAATGCCATTTTTAGCCCATTAAGCTTGAAATTTATATTTTTAATCCTCCAAAAGAATGTATTTCCAGAAAACACTTTATTGAAACTGTTTTGACTCATCTCACCCATAAGAATTCGAAATATGTCATTTTGGGCCCTTTAACTTTATATTTTTAACATTTTGTGTCCAAAAATTGAGTTTTTAGCCCAAAGAAGATGTTATTAAGCCACTTAGCTATTTTTCTTGGAACACTTTGCATGTAGAAATATAATTGATGCTAGTATCATTTATCATGAAGTATATCTCGATTTTTAGGGGTTTATGGCTAGATCCAACATCATAAACACACAAAAACACACATATAAGCATAGAAATCATACAAGGCATACAAAACACATATAGATCTACACTTTCACTTGTATTCCCCCCCCCCCCCCCCCACAAAACATGTGAAACAGAAAAATAGGGAGTATGAAGCTCACCTTAGGGTGTGGTTTTGGTTTTTGAAGAAAAGATGGAAGAAAACTTGGTGATTTTTGGCCTTAGCACCCTTTCCTTGAAGATCTCGAGTTTGAGGTGATTCTAGCGTGCAAGATCATGATTTTTGCATGGATTAGGAAGATATTTTTGATAAAACAAAGAATCTAAGTCATAGATCCAAGCATAACCTTACCTTAGATGAAGAGTTTGTGGAAATATCCTCTTGAAAACCTCCAAATTTTCGAGACCTTGATGAAAGATGGAGGGGGCTTCCTTGAGAGAGAGAGTTGTGAGAGAATTGTGTGTATGTGTGTGATTCGGCCGACAGTGAGGGAGGGAGAGAAGAACTGAACTTTAAGGTGATGTGTTCCTAGAAGTATGAGATGTTGCATGGAGATATGTTGGATATAAGTGAGGTGGCATGCATTAAGTCAACTCTTCTTCATTTCTTCTTGGGTTTGGGCCTTGGGCCGAGAATTTTGAAGGAAAGGAAAATTTTGGGCTTTAATGCCCTCAAGCCCATGTAGAAGTTAGGTTGGATGAGTTTTAATCTAAAAGAAATATAATATGAATTTTACACTTTGTTGGGCTATTTTAGGTTAATCATGGTTCAAAACTTTTAATTTATTTCATTTTAGGCCCAAAATGGCCCCAAAATGTTGAAATAAATGATTGTGGGTCCAATTAGAGCCCAATTAGGGTTCTAAGCCCATGATAGTCAAATTGGAAGCTTATTGGTCCATTTGGGTCCAATAAGGAAGTCCTAGTCGAAAATGGACCTAAACAAGAACTTCTAGGGTTTCCAATTGTTTGTTGACTATTTGTAGTACTTGTACGATGTATTTGATTGAAGTTTTTGATGTCATAATAATAGGTATCACACATGCTTTTAAGTTTTTGATTCAACATTTACTTGAGTATAGTGATTACAAGACACAAAATTTGTAGTTGTGACAGACTCTGTTTAGTTCGCTTAACTTCGCTATCCATGATCTCGACGGGTTCTTCCACAAAGTTAAGATTTTCATTTAGTTCGATTTCATCGAGTAGAATTACAAGTGTTTTGTCGGACAAACACTTTTTCAGGTTTTATACGTGGAATACTGGATGTACTTTGTTAAGCTCGATTGGAAGTCGGAGTTTGTACGCCACTGGACCAACTCTTGAAATGATTTCGAAGGGTCCAATGTACCTAGGATTTAGCTTCCCACGCTTTCCAAAGCGTATCATGCCCTTCCAGGGCGAGACCTTCAGTAGTACACGGTCGCCAATCTGAAATTCCAAGGGTTTACGTCTTTTGTCGGCATAGCTCTTTTGCCTATCCCTTGAGGATTTCAGTCGTTCTCGTATTTGCACGATCTTTTCAGTTATTTCTCTGATGATCTCTGGACCAGTGAGGGTGCTATCAGGGACTAGACCTTTTGCCAATTGTGTATCGCCCACTTCCGTCCAGTACAGAGGTGATCTGCACTTACGGCCGTAAAGGGCTTCAAATGGAGCAGTCTTGATACAAGTATGATAACTATTGTTATAAGAGAACTCGACCAAAGGTAAGTGAACATCCCATGCTTTACCAAAGTCGATTACACATGCTCGCAACATGTCTTCCAAGGTTTGGATTGTTCTCTCACTTTGTCCATCAGTTTGTGGGTGGTATGCGGTACTCATATCCAACCTTGTTCCCATGGATTTTTGCAATGATTGCCAGAATCTGGATGTGAATCTGCTGTCTCTATCTGAGATGATGGACATCGGCACTCTATAAAGTCGTACGATCTCCCGGATGTAGGTTCTTGATAGTTTTTCCATCTTATCAGTTTCCTTGATCAGTAAGAAATGAGTGGACTTGGTTAGTCTGTCGACGATCACCCAAATAGTATCTTGGCCACCCTAAGTTTTGGGCAGTTTCGTTATAAAGTCCATGGAAATCTGCTCCCATTTCCACTCAGGTATTTCAGGTTGTTGGAGTAGGCCAGGGGGTTTCTGGTGTTCTATTTTTATCTTGGCGCAAGTCAAACACTTGCTCACAAAGGTAGCAATCTCCGCTTTCATGTTTGGCCACCAGTAGAGTTGCTTGAGATCTAGATACATCTTGTCTTACCCTGGGTGTACGGAGTATGGAGTCTTGTGTGCCTCGCTCATAACTACCTCTCTAAATCCACCAAACTTGGGTGTCCAGATTCGGTTCATGAAGTAGCGTGCTCCGTCACTCTTGATTTCTAAGTTCTTGTCCATTCCTCTAAGGGTCTCACCTGCCACGTTTTTGGGTTTCAAGGCCTCTATTTGAGCTTCCTTGACTTGTGCTGACAGGTGCGAATGGATCGACATGGCTAATGACTTCACTCTTCAGCCAGAGTACTCCTTACGACTAAGGGCATCGGCGACGACGTTTGCCTTTCCCGGATGATAGCGAATCTCACATTCGTAGTCGTTGAGCAATTCGACCCAGCGTCGCTGTCTCATGTTTAACTCTTTCTGGTCGAAGATGTGTTGGAGGCTCTTGTGGTCTGTAAAGATAGTGCACTTGGTACCGTATAGGTAGTGACTCCAGATTTTAAGAGCGAAGACCACCGCTCCAAGTTCTAAGCCATGAGTGGTGTAATTGACCTCATCCGTTTTTAGTTGTCGTGAGGCATATGCAATAACCTTTCCCCTCTGCATTAGCACACAGCCCAGTCCTTGCTTCGAAGCGTCTCAATACACCACAAAATCTTCGGTCCCCTCAGGAAGAGAAAGGATGGGTGCACTGCAAAGGGCATGTTTCAAAGTTTAAAATGCAGCATCTTGCTTTTCTCCGCAGTTGTAGGTCACACCTTTCTGGGTTAAATCGGTAAGAGGCTTTGCGATGCTGGAGAAATTCTGAATGAACCTTCGATAATAACCAGCAAGACCTAGAAATTGGCGAATCTCTGTTGGAGTAGTTGGTGCATACCAGTTTTTGATAGCCTTGACTTTTGATGGGTCCACGTGGATTCCTTCCTTGTTGACTACGTGACCGAGGAAGTCCACTTTTCTAACTCACACTTTCAGAATTTTGCATAAAGTCTCTCAGTCTGTAACGTCTCTAAGACTTGTCTCAGATGTTGACTATGGTCTTCTTTATTCTTTTAATAAATGAGTATATCGTCTATGAATACGATCACAAATTTATCCAAGAATGGACGACATACCCGATTCATTAGATCCATGAATACGGTCGGAGCATTGGTTAGTCCGAACGGCATCACTACAAACTCGTAAAGTCCGTATCTCGTTCGGAAGACCGTCATGGGAACATCGCTCTCCAGGACTCGCAGCTGGTGATATCCCGACCTCAGATTGATCTTGGAGAAGTAGTTGGCTCCTTGGAGTTGGTCGAATAAGTCATCGATTCGGGGTAGGGGGTATCGGTTGTTGATGGTAAGTTTGTTGAGTTCTCGGTAGTCGATGCACATCCTAAATGATCCATCCTTCTTTTTCACGAACAAGACGGGTGCTCCCCATGGCGAGAAGTTCGGCCTGATGAATCCTTTTCCAAGTAGCTCGTTCAGTTGGCTGGATAGCTCTTGCATCTCTTCCAGGGCTAATCGATAGGGTGCTTTGGCTACAGGGGTAGCTCCGGGAACCAGATCGATTCTGAACTCGACTTGTCTTGCGGATGGTATTCCCGGAAGGTCCTAGGGAAAAACATCGGGAAAATCGCATACGTCGGGCAAATTGTTGACGTCCTGGACTTCGCGTTTCACATCTACAACATGTGCCAAAAACGCATGACACTCTTTGCGTAGGCACTTCTGAGCTTGGAGACATGAGATGATACGAAGAGTGGTACTGGGTTTGTCGCCCAAGACAATGAAAGTTTCGCCGGTTGGCAGATTAAGACGAATGGCCTTATCGTAACATAAAATGTTTGCATGATGAGAACTCAGCCAATCCATGCCAATGATGACATCAAAACTCTTAATCGAGACTGGCATGAGGTTGATTGGAAAGGGATTATCATTTATAGTTAGAGTACAGTTTAAGTATATCTCCTTAGTGCCTTCGGTCTTACCGTTGGTGAAAGACCCTGTACCATGGTTTGGTCTAGGCATAGTCGTAGATAGCAGTAGATATGTAATTGTTTGTGATTTGTATTGTGTTTACGGTCAGAATGGGTTTACGGCCGGAAACTCTTTACGGCCGTAAACACCTTACGGTCTCTAGTCAGGTCTTTAAATAGTGAGTTGTGTCAGTCATTGTGGGTTGTTGATGCTCTCGTATACTTCCAAGTTGTATCAGACATTTTATAGTATTAAAGCGTATGCAAGCTTGGCCTGTTGCTCTATATTTGTTTATTAATTCGTGTTTGCATCTGTTATTATCTTTGATCATTGGTAGATCTATTTTTCAGGACTTTACAATTGGTATCAGAGCGAAACTAGTGTCAAAGGCGTTCAACAGCTGCGTTTTCAACTAAATCGACATTCACTGCAGTATAGAGAGATTTATTTCAGTCGAAATCAAAGTTTCTAGAAGTTTACGGCCTTAGTTTACGGCCATAAACTCCTCCTCTTCACGGCCACAACTGCATTCTTCGAAAACGATAGTTTTTCACATCATTCAAGCCTTCGTAATCACATATTAGTTCTGGCATTTAAATGAGTTGTGTTTTAAAAATAAAAATCGAACTTTTTATTTGAATTTCATTGACCGTAAACTAAAGCGTTCACGAAAAATTGATTTTCTGTTAATCGAAATTTACACCATTATTTTTCGGAGTTTAAATCAACAAGTATGTATACTTGGACCGTAAACTCGAGTTTACGGCCTAAGGTTTACGGCCTACGAGTTTACGGCTTAAGAGTTTACGGCTAAGTCAGTTAATTTTATAAATTGAAATTAATTCTTGAGTTAATTTTAAAAACAAAATAATTTTTGACCGTAAACTCCTAGTTTACGGCCGTGAGTTTACGGCCGTGAGTTTACGGCCTAAGCTTACACGACAAAAATAAATTTACAGCCTTAAAATTTTCTAGTAATAATTTTTTTAAAATATGGATACACAAAATTCAACTCAATACCAAGAGCTTGATGCTGTGATGGGTACAACCACGCGAATTCCAAGACTTATGTCTGCTGATGGTTTCCCCGAGTGGAAATATAGAATTGAGAAGTATATAAAGATGAAAGACTTTAAGATTTGGAAATGTGTTTTAAAGGATCCAGTCAGAATCACCAATACAGTTGGGGGGAAGGTGGTCGACAAGACAAGCGAAAACTACACTGATGAAGACTTTGAGAGTGTGGAAGAACAAGAAAAGGCATTGGCCATTTTGAATATGGCTTTATCTCCAGACATTGCTCAAGAATTCAGAGAGTATACCTCTGCCAAAGCTCTGTGGGAAGCTCTCATTGAAGTATATGAGGGAAATGAAGACATGCGGGAAAGTCCCCAAGATATGCTGAGACAACGCTTCAATATGTTTAATTATGTTCCTGGAGAGACTCTCGAAGGTCAACTGCAGCGATTTACAACTCTCAACACTGAGATGACTGTGGCAGGGATTTTCTATACAAAGTCAGAAATTAATAAGAAGCTACTAAATGCACTCCCAAAATCTTGGGACATGAATGTGGCAGTAATCAAGAAGACTAAGGATCTTAATCGCCTTTCCCTAGCTGAAGTGATGGCTGTCATCAAAGCGTGTGATATTGATGACAAGCAGCGAGAGATCAATCATGTGAACTCCTACTCAGCTGCCAATCTTGGCATTTCAGCTAATAATGCTCTCTCTTCTTTCTCCTATACTTCTGCAGGTTCATCTTCCACTGCACCGGTCATTCCTTACCCACAAGGCCAGCCTATTACATCTACCCAAAATGTTTCATCCTCTAATGTGGCTTCTTCACCAAAGGGAAAGGAGGGTGATGAAAACCTTGTCTTTGCAGCAGGGCTTGTGAATTGCTACAATGCTCTTGTAGCTGGGGAACTTCCTCCTCAATTGTCATTTGCAGATCTTGATCAAATCCATCCAGAGGACGTTGAGGAAATGGACATCACATGGCAAGTTGCCATGGCTGTATATAGGGCAAAACAGTTTGCCAAAAAGACAGGGAAGAATAATTGGGGAATGAGTGCTGACAAGAAGGTTGGATTCAACAAAGGAAAGCTTCGATGTTTCAATTGCCACGAGCCAGGGCATTTTGCTCGTGATTGCCCACACCCTGATAGGAGGGTTAATAATGACAGAACAATGGTTGCAGTTGGGAATAATCGAAGCAGTGGTCAAGCAAACAATGAAAAGGCTATGGTTGCACAATCATTTGACTGGGATGATCAAATACAAGCTGTAAATTTGTCTGGACCAGAAAACGCTCACCTAGCACAAGTGAGGGATGACGCTCAAGCAAGGACTGCAGCAGCTGAAGACAACATGATGAAACTACAATTTGGCTTGATGGTATCCTCCTCCCATGAACCTAATTCATCCAAGGTAAGTCTTCCATCATGCTCTAAAGCTTGTATAGATTATGTGAAAACATTACAGGATAAAATTGAGACATTAGGTGATGAAGTAGAAAATCTTAGGATTCTTCGTGAACTCAATGACAAATTAATAAGAAACGTAGAAGACCTTAGATATGAAGGGTACCGACTTCGAAAAGGACAAAAACCACTTAAAGCTCAACTAGAATAAAAAATTAAAGACTTTAGGAGACTCTAGGAAGACTACAGCAACAAATGTGAAAATTACGATTATGTAGTCAAACAAAATGTTGAGCTTGTAGCTGAAGTTGAATCCTTGAAAGGAAAATTTGAGACCGCCAAACTTGATGTCAGAAAATACGATTTCTCAAGTGAGGTGGTTGCAAATATGATAGACCAAAGTATGCAGTTTAAAAGAAATCAATCAAAAGGTCTAGGGTATAAACATGTACCTCCTCCTTTCAATCATTCATACGTGTCCAAGCCCTTGTCCAAAGAAGAGATTGCCAATGAATCATTTATGATTTATGGCAAGCCCTCTGGTTTTGTTTCAGGAGGATTTATTAATGTTGAAAGTACTAACATTTCTACTTCTCCTGCAGATCAATCCTTGAATCAGTCAAAGCACAAAGTTAAAGGATGTGTTTCTGAAAATAAAATCGAGTCCAAACCTGAAGCTTTTATTTTAAATAAAGACAATTCTTTGTTAAATGTTTTAAGTGACAATTTTTCTTGTGGTGTTTTTAATTATTCTGATACAGTAGCTGCTACCTCTGATACAGTTTTGAATGTTTCTAATATGTCTGATAAATCTTTGAACAGTTTGGTTGACAATTCAAACGTTTGTGATAAAAATGTTGAGATACCACTAGTCTCACAACCCTCAATAAATATAGCACCCTCACTTGCCTCACAACCTGATAATATTGCATGTTTTTGTGAGACAAGCAAGGGTGTTTGTGGGGAAAACAAATCGGACAAATGCAGCACAAGTTCTAACAATAACAATCAGACTTGTTTTAATTGTGGCACTAAAGGTCATATTGCTAGAAATTGTCTTAATCGAATGTTTGTGAGTTATAATGTTCCAAGAGGAGAGAACGAATTCAGAGGAAGATCCTTAAATAGAAATTCCTCTAGAAGTCGCTCTCGAAATGATTATTGGGTAGATAAAAGAAATAGAAAAAGGGATATTTTTCACAGTCATAAAAGGTTTTTTAATCACCTTGTCCTGAACAGTCTGCCAAAAAGGAGCATAGCCATGCAAAGGTCAAGCTCATCCCAAAGCAATAATGGATCTTCAACCAATTTTGGTAGAAGTAACACATGCTTTAAGCAGATCGTCAGACATAAAATGACAAAGTTGACTGAATTTTTCAAAAAACCTAATTATAAATGGAAACCCAAATCTACTCCGAATACATCATCTGTATCCTCAAAGAAGTTCACATGCAATAAATCTGAAAAGTCATCGGGATCACCCAGGAAGATCATGACCTGGGTGCCCAAATCTAATTAAACCCGCACATTTTGCAGGGGCAGTTGTGGGGAAATGTCGTCAGACCATGGTTCATCGACAGCGGCTGTTCCCGGCACATGACATGAGACATCACCCAATTGAACAACATTCAATCATTTAATGGGGGATACGTCTCTTTTGCGGGTGGAGATGGAGGAAAAATTACACAAAAGGGCACGGTATCAAATGGAGTTTTGAGTTTTGAAAATGTGAATTTCGCTCCATAGCTAAAACACAGCCTGCTAAGTGTTTCGCAGATCTATGACAAGGGCTATTCTACGCATTTCACTGACAAGGAATGCATGATCTTAAAGCCAGGTTTTGTCATCCCTGAAGAATGGATTCTCGTAAAGTCAAAAAGGGATGGAAATGCTTATATTATCGATATGAATAGCAATCTCCCAAAGCATGTTACTTGTTTGTTCTCAAAGATCTCTGAGCAAACTGCAATGTTATGGCACCGAAGATTAGGTCACGCAAATGCCAAAAATCTCAATCGTCTTGCAAAGAATGAGATGGTCCGTGGATTACCTGTCAAAGACTTTATCACATTTGAGAAATGTGTGTCCTGTGCTCAAGGAAAGCATCATCGAAAGCCACATTTACCGAAGCAAGTAAACTCAATAAGTCAGGTTCTACAACTTCTTCACATGGACCTATTTGGTCCAGTGAATGTGCTAAGAATCAATAGGAGTTCCTACTGTCTAGTTGTGATTGATGATTTTTCTCGTTTTACGTGGGTTTTCTTTCTATCTAACAAAGTTGGCGTCGCTGAATTGATCAAGAGGTTCATCATACTTGTTGAGAATCAGACCAATCATAAGGTGAAGGCTCTTCGCACTGATAATGGAACGGAATTCAAGAATTATGTTCTCAATCACTTCTGTTCTGAGAAGGGGATCCTACATCAATTTAGTTCCGCTCACACACCTCAACAAAATGGTGTTGCTGAGAGGCGAAACAGAACACTTAAGGATGCTGCAAGGACGATGTTGTGTGACTCCAAGCTCCCTGTTTCCTTTTGGGCAGAGGCAATAAACATTGCCTGTTATGTTCAGAATCGAGTACTCATCAACAAAGCTCAAATGAAAACTCCATATGAAATTTACTATGGTCACAAACCGTCAGTCAGTCATTTTCGAGTATTTGGCTGTCCTTGCACCCTTCTTCACCTAGATGCCAATCCGAAGTTTAATGCCAAAGCTGATGACTGCTATTTTGTTGGGTATGCTGCACGTACCGCTTATAGAGTCTACAACAATAAAACCAAACAGATTGTGGAATCCTATGACGTGCGTTGGTTGGAAGAGAATGAGACAGACGCAAGAGTGGGTCCGGACTGGTTATTTGATTACACGTCACTTTTCAAATCCTTAAACGTGTATTCAAATGATGTCTCAAGAACTGATTCGCATTTGAAGAGTATCTCTGAAGATGAAGTCGAAGAAGTTGTATACAAACCTGTATCTAATCCTTCCAATTCACTGACAGGAAAGTCTAAAGCTTCAACCGAATGGAGGTCCTCCGACTCGCACAAGGGAGAATCTTCTGCTCCATTTGAGGGGGAGTCTTCTGCTTCATCTGAGGGGGAGCCGTCTACTGAAATTGAAGGGGAGTCTTCTGCAACATCTTTCGATAAGTCTTCCGCTACTTCTCAAGGGAGGCTGTTATTGGAACATGACAGTCCTCAATCAGACCACATTGATTCTTCGGATGCTGAATCAAGACCTCCCACATCATTAGAGAAAGAGTTCATTCCAAATAATGCTTCCGCTGTCTCTTCAACCCTGATGCAATTACTCTTTCCTGACCTTATTGCAAATGAGTATGTTGCAGAACCATCTAGTTCTACTCAACAAGCAAATGAAGGAGGTCTTAACATTCACACTCTACCTGTCTCCATCAATGACATCAGCCAAGAAATACCCTCTAGGATTCAACGAGATAATCCGCTCGAGAACGTTATTGGCCAGGTAGATAGTGGTGTTAAAACTAGAAGTCAAAGTGGAGACGTGAATACATGTCTGTATTCTTGTTTTATCTCTCAAATTGAGCCCATGAATGTAGAAATGGCTCTCAATGAACCTAGCTGGGTGGATGCGATGCATGAAGAATTGCATCAATTTGAAAAACTAGGTGTTTGGAAGTTAGTTGAGTTACCAAAGGGCAAAAAGTCTCTTCACACATGGTGGGTTTATCGTAACAAGCAGGACGATTCAGGGGTCATTGTGTGAAACAAGGCCAGACTGGTAGTTCGTGGGTTTCGACAAGTCGAGGGTCTTGACTACACTGAGGTTTATGCTCCTGTAGCTCGCTTGGAGGCCATTCGTATCTTCTTGGCGTACGCTTCGTATATGAACTTCACTGTTTTTCAAATGGATGTCAAGACCGCCTTCTTGTATGGCAAGGTGAAGGAAGAAATCTACGTTGATCAACCTCCAGGGTTTGTCGACCCGAAGTTTCCTAATCATGTCTACAAGTTGGATAAAGCGTTGTATGGGCTGCATCAAGCTCCTAGAGCATGGTATGCAACTCTAACAAAGCATTTGATCGAACATGGCTATACACGTGGTACTATCGATCAAACATTGTTTATAAAGCATGTCGACAAGGACCAGATACTTGTTCAAATATACGTCGACGACATAATCTTTGGATCAACGAGCCAACAACTTTGCAAGGAGTTCGAAAGTGTAATGAAGAAAAGATTTGAAATGAGTTCTTTGGGAGAAATGACCATGTTTTTGGGGCTTCAGGTTAAACAGAATTCAACCGGCATCCTTCTTCATCAGGCCAAGTATGTGGATGATATTCTTGAGAAGTTCGCACTTGATGATGCTAAATCTGTCTCAACACCGATGGCTGAACGACCCCTCCTGACTCCAGATCCAGAAGGCGAACCCGTAGATCAAACTCTTTATCGATCGATGATCGGATCCCTAATGTATCTTACTGCAAGTCGACCAGACATTCTGTTCGCAGTTTGTCAATGCGCACGCTATCAGGCTAATCCTAAACTCTCTCATCTTATTGCCGTTAAAAGAATTTTTCGATACATCAAAGGAAGCCTTAAATTGGGTCTTTGGTATCCGAAGAATTCTGAATTTAATCTTTATGCCTTTACTGACAGTAATTATGGAGGTTGTGAGCTTGACAGGAAACCAACTTCAGGAGGATGTCAATACCTAGGTGACAGACTAGTTTCATGGCAATGCAAGAAGCAGCACACTGTCTCGACTTCGACAGCAGAGGCAGAATATGTGGCAGCATCAGCCTGTTGTTCTCAAGTTATTTGGATCCAACATCAGTTGTTGGACTACGGTTTGAATTACTCAGAAACCCCTATCTATTGTGATAATGAGGCTGCCATACAAATTGCTAAGAACCCAGTCCAACACTCTAAAACCAAGCACATTGATATTAAAATTCACTTTATCAAAGACTGTTATGAACGATCTTTAATTCGAATCGAACAAGTCCACACTGATAACAATGTGGCTGACTTGTTCACAAAACCTTTTAACAAAGCTCGTTTTGATGTGCTTGTGGGATTTCTTAAAATGATACGTTTTGAGGATTAATTTTTTCTTTTCTTTTCCTTTTTCTTTGTTTGTTTTTATTTTTTATATTTTTATTCTTGGTCTTCTTAGTCTATTTTTAAATTTTACTAAGTTTGTCTTCAATTTTTGTTAGGTATGTTTAAATTTGCGCACTTTTCTTTCGTTTAAATTCTCAACCATGCACAAATTTAGGGGGAGAAAGAAAATCCAAAAACAACAAAAATTACAAAAATCCAAAAATAGTGTCATTTCAGTAAAGAATCCAAAATAGGGTTATTTCAAATCAAAAATTTAAAAATTTCTTTTGTTAGTAGCCTTCGTTGTAAGTACTGTGATGGGAAATGATATTAATAAGTGATAAAGGACGACCTGAATCGGCGTAACGTACCTAAGTTGAATCGTCTACGCTCTGTGCTCGATGTGCTGGTAGGCGCGAAAGATTTTAAAAAGGGACTTGACTAGGAAAGTTGAACCTAATGAATTTAAGGACTCGACAAATCTTGACCTAGTTAGATCCGTTTAATCTGACATCACGACGCTCGGATAGGTTGAGCAGGGAGATAAACACGAGAATCTACTCGTAACATTAATTGAACCTGTACTTGGAACCGTGGCTTAACTTTTCCTCGATGTGCGGATTCTGTTCTTAATTCCGGTTGGATGGGGCGACTGGTAAATTCCGATAAATTAGGTCTGTAGAAAATCGTTTTCTTTCTTTCTTTCTGTTAGTCATATGTTGTCTCCTTTGCGCGACTTCTAATCCGACCTGGTACACAACATATGCAACTCCATTTCTCTGTAGGAAATATATATGTGCTTGAAATATATGTGTGAAATGTATGTGTGAAAAACTTCTCATCTGTTAGCCATATGATGTCTCCTTTGCGCGACTTCTAATCCGACCTGGTACACAGCATATGTAACCTTCTTCTTCTCAACCCCTCTGAAGTAGGTAGAAATAGAATTCTGTATCCCTTCTCTCTCTGAATGATTGTCTGCTCACCCGATGTAAGGAGTACTCTGGAAGTTCTTGATGGCTGGGGCATATCAGGAAGCGGGAAACACGTTCCAGTACACCTAAAAATTGAACTCATACAGATTATTTGTAGATCTCGCTGCTCAATTTAGGTGGACAACAATATCCCTGGTTGTAGTCAATTAAATGGTCATTAGGTAATTTCACGTAAGATTTAGGAGTTATAATAATTACCAGAAATTTACAATTAGGTATATGCCCGAATCATGTCATTGGTAAAAGGTCCAAAAATGTCACAAATCATTCGCGCTTAAGTGGACCACAATACTGACAATCGGTCAAACGAAGATGTGAAAATAAGGGTACCGACAAGTAGAATAGGGCCGTCCAATAACTTTGATCCAAGCATCACAAAAGAAGTGGTAGTTAAAGTGTTTCTTAATTTATTTGACGTTGATTTTTATTCTATTTTATTTCTAATTTTACTTTTATTTTTATTTTTATTTAATTTTTACAACTTAAAATTTTATGTTAATTTTATTTTACTTTTATTTTTCTAGCATTTAAAAATTATGGTGTGTTAGTTTTTATTTTAAAAGTTTTTTTAAAATTAAATTAATCCTCAAAAGGTTTTATTTTTTTAATTGGCGAAAAATTAGAAAGACTGGGTAGCTATCAGGCAGGAGGGTAAGAAATGTGGAAAGGTAAAAAGGTAAAAAGGGGGAGTTCACGGCCGGAATCTCCCCACTCAACAATTTCCGGCCGCAAACCACTCCCAAAAGCTCTCAAGGTGTCAAAAAAAATTTCTTCGATTTTCATAAAAACGAGTATATCATCGTGAAGGTAGCATCGTGTAGACCTCGAATATATATTTTGTTTCACGGAATCACATCGCATCGTGTTTAAAATTAAATAAACTCAAGTTGAGGAGTTTATGGCCGTAAGCTTAGGCTGTAAACTCTGAAACTTGATGATTTGGATTCGAAACTAGTTTATTATGATGCTATTTCTCATTATGTTCACGACTATGTGCTTTTCGTTTGTCATTTCAAAGAGAAAGATCAATTTTAAGCCTTTTTCGGTGTAGACATTCATAGGCCGTAAACTCCCAGTTTACGGCCCGTGAATTCAAGTGTAATTATTCTGGATTGTTTGAAAGATCTCTATGATAATTGTGCATCGTGTTTTCGAAGTAATTTCTAGGCCGTAAACTAGAGTTTACGGCCCAAGAACAATTGTCGATTCAAGCTGTTATTTTGACTGGGTAATGATTGCATGTTTTCCTCGCTTAAACCGTGAACCAAACCGTTTTTTTTAAGGGTTCCTTAGGCCGTAAACTAGAGTTTACGGCCCAAGAACCAAAATTGTCAAAAGGTTTAATTTTTTTTTTCAGTAAACATACATCATTAATAAATAATTTTTATTTTTTGATCAAAATTTTATTGTCATATTTTTGGTCAAAATAAGTTTTATTATTGGTGTCGGTTTCTTACAACTGTGTTTGAGTGCAGGAAAATGGCAAATCTCAAGTTTGCAGACATGCACAATCTGGCGATAGTTCTTGCTGATCCACCTGTCGTTCATTCCGATATGCTTTCAATGGTTCACAGGTTGCGTGAATGCTGTGTTGCATCAGCATTGACAGTCAATCCGGTGATCTATCAGAACATCGTTCGTGAGATTTGGGAGACGGCAAGGACACAGATGGATGATGATGGAAAGTACACAGTCGCGGCGAAGGTGCAAGAACGAGATATTGTAATCGATGAAAGTTTTGTTCGAAACGCGTTGCTGATTGATGATCAACCTAACTATCCGACGGAAATTGGCATAGAAGATGTTCAGAGAATACTACGACGGATGAGTTATGAAGGAACCTACCCGCCAACGTTGAAAAAGCTGTTGCATCCGTATTGGAGATTTATGGCTCATGTGTTCGTAAGTTGCATATCCGGTAGAAGGAGTGGGGCTGATGAAATTTCTCAACGCACAACTGGTGCGTTGGTATCTTTGGCCTTTGGAATTCATTTCAATTTCTCAAAGTTCATCCTAGAGGAATTTGTCATAAACATCCGGGCTTCTACAAGGGATACCTTTCTCCAATATCCCCGCTTCATTCAAGTGTTTGTCGAGATGCAGTTTCTTGAGGTTAGAAAGGCGGGAGACACCTTGGATATGAAATCTTTGGGTCCACACACTGTGGGACTCATTAAGCAAAACCGAAGAGGAAAAGTTGTCTCTCGAGGGCGTTATCGATTGGAAAAATTCAGAAAGTTTACAGAATTGGATGAGACGCCAGTGTCATACGAATCATCAGAACCGACTTCTTCTGAGAAAACGTCTACTGAGGGTTCGACTCCAGCAAACTTTGTGATAGATGTGACTGAAGATGATGAAGATTCACCAACTCAGAGAGATCAAAGTGCTTCTAGTCATGAACATGAGTCGAATGAAAGACAGGATGAAAGGGAAATAGGTATTGGTGATGATGGACATGACTCATTTGAAGATCTTGATCTTATGGGGTTTGATAATGATGATATTGCGGCTTCTTTAGCTAGTAGTGCTAATGTTGTGTCCAACGAGATATTTGACACGATTTTTCAAAATGTCGATGATAGTGTTTTGCCGTCAACTGAGATGAGAAAATCAAGCGAAACTCTTACTCCAACTTCTGAGCAGATGGTGTCAACTTGAATCCCAATGGAGGTAGTTGTGGGATGTTCCCCTCCCGTGTCTATTTCTCCTACATCTGAACCATTTGTTAGTGTAATACCTCCACAGGCTGACCAACCTCAATCTAAAAGGAGAAGACTTGATGAAAGACAATCCGAGCTAATTACTAGTTTGGTCAGTGGTCTTCCTACACCACCAATTACTACTGCTACTACACGACTTTCCGCAACAAAGATGTTTGCAACTGGACCTAGTTCAGTTTTTGATGTTGGTGGCCCTTCAGCTCCGCCTGGTTTTCCTGTTCCAAGATTCAATAGGGATTCCGCTTCTGAGAGACTAGCTTTGCATATGGCAGAAGAACAGCTTCGTTCGCCTAGTCCTCAAGGAAAGAACATTTCTATGAACGAAGGGGGTGCTCCTGATGATGATTCATCTGTTGATAGTTTAGGAAAGGAGATCTCTGTATTAAGTCAGAAGAACATAGAGCTTGACATTCAAGTAGCTGAACTTCGTGCTCAGAACATTGAGCTTCGTACTCAAGTGTCTAAACTTCAGTCAGATAGAACTTATCTTGGCGGACAGCTCGCAGAAGTTAAAAAGGATAGGAAAGTAAAAAATAAGCAGATTTCTGACCTTCAAGAACATTTCAATCTGCTGACTTCAAGCTACTTCGAATTGAAAAAGAAACTGGAGGATGATTTTGGTGAGAAGTATAAAACAAGCGTAGAAGAACAAAGAATAAATTTACATGTGCAAGCGTATCCAGTAGATGTGCCAGCTGGTCAATCTTCTGGTTCTGCTGAACGTATTGAAGCTGTTCCTCCTATGGCTTCTCATATTCAAGAGATCATTCGGAAAAATCAAGAAGATGATACTGAAAGGGGGCAGTTATTATTCAAGCGAAATGTTACTCAGAGCAATTCTAAAGGGGAATCCTTGATCACTGTCACTGATCTTGAAATTGTTCGGTTCAGAGATTCTTTTGGAGATCGATCGGGTGTAGCTGCTTGGGGATTTCACGATCCTCTTCGACTTTGGATTATTATTCGCAAGAGCGGTAATTCAGAGTTGTATAAGGATGTTCGTGCTTTTAGTTCATTAACAAGGGTTGATCTTGCGGAGTTATCACAAGCTCCTTTTATCAATCTATTAAACAATCCTCAGGTTTCTCAGTTCAAATTCTTTCTGGATGAGCAAGTAAAGAAGGGATTTCCTACAATGCCAACTGCCGAGTCAATCATTCTGGAACATCCAGATGTGTTTGAATCCTCTTCTGATAAACCTCTACAATTGGTTATGTGGCCACCCACGACTCAAGTTAAAGAATTTCCCATTGTTCAAGGTTATAAATATGGATCGCTCGGGTCTATGGAGTGCTGGGTTTATGATGCGAGTACTTGTGGTGCAGTCATTAAGCTCAAGAATGGGTGCATACGGTTGTATGATCGAAGAGACCTACTGCAGTTCAGGAAATGGGATATTCATTATCTAAGCAATTTTCAGATCAAAGTGGTTGAAGATATCTATGAGCAAGGAGCCAAGCCGTATACCAGGATGGTTGCTGAAATTTTGAGCAAGAAGATGTGGAATGGCGCTATGGGCCAAATGGATGTCATGCTAGTAAAGAAAGGAATGGGGCCGAGCTAGTCCAAACCAAGGGGGAGATTGAAAGACCCTGTACAATGGTTTGGTCTAGGCATAGTCGTAGATAGCAGTAGATATGTAATTGTTTGTGATTTGTATTGTGTTTACGATTAGAATGGGTTTACGGCCGTAAACTCTTTACGGCCATAAACACCTTACGGTCTCTAGTCAGGTCTTTAAATAGCGAGTTGTGTCAGTCATTGTGGGTTGTTGATGCTCTCGTATACTTCCAAGTTGTATCAGACGTTTTATAGTATTAAAGCGTATGCAAGCTTGGCCTTTTGCTCTATATTTGTTTATGAATTCGTGTTCGCATCTGTTATTATCTTTGATCATTGGTAGATCTATTTTTCGGGACTTTACAGTTGGCCATTTCTACTATAAATGGCTCACTTAATGATTGAGGTAATGGCTTTAGCAGGCCTTTAAAATTGTGACTCACAAAACTTCTCTCCGCTCCACTATCAAACAAAATGCATGCATACGAGTTATCGAGAAGAAACATACCCGTAACAAAAGTGGGGTCCGCAACAACTTCATCTTGTCCCATTGCGAATACTCGGCCCCTTCCGCCGGTATTCCTGTTGCTTGCCTTCGGGCAGTCCCTGTGGTAGTGCCCCGTGTCTCCGCACTCAAAGTAGGCGTGGCTTACTCCGGTATTAGCAGTGGGGGCGGATTGTTGGGTTGGCTCTTTTCAATAGTGGCTTGTATGTCCCTTCTTATTGCACCTGGTGTATTGAAGGTCACGGCAGAGACCGTGGTGGTGGAAGTTGCATTGGTTGCATTTTGGAAGTTTCCCATTGTATGAGCTTGTGGGGGCAGTGTTAGTAGATATAGTAATAGCGTGGATCGCCACTAATTGTTGTTTCTTGGGGTTCTCCTGTAGGTTTTGCCCCCTTCTCTTGTTCCAAGGCCTATTCTGGCCCTGTGTCTCCTTAGATGGATTGGCGGTAGTTGCAATGGTACACTGTTTTACCCCGTGGTCTATGAGTCGCTCAGCCAGGCGTTTAGTGCTGTTGTAGGTGATAGGGTTGGAAGCTAGGACATGCCCTTGAATCTGGGGTGACAACCCCTAAATGTACCTTTCAACCTTCTTTGATTCTGGGTTGACCATGGTAGGGCACAATGCAGCGAGGTCGTTGAACCTAGCTGTGTAGGTAACTAGATCAGACCCAGTCATTTTCAGATTCTAGAGTTCCTGCTTAAGCTTTTGCACTTCGCCCCTTGGGCAGTATTCTTCCAGTAGTAGAACCTTCAGATCTTCCCAACTCATTGCGTTGGCGATAGTGAGCGTCACCGAATTCACATGGCTTTTCCACCAAGTGAGGGCTCGATCTATGAAGGTGCAAGCAGCGAACTTGACCTTGCTTGTTTCTTGGCACGAGCAGATCTCGAAGACTGTTTCGGTCTTTTCGAACCATTGCATTAGTGCAATGACTCCTCCCATGCCATTAAAAGTCTTTGGCTTTAAGTTGGAGAACTCCTTGTAGGTACACTCCCTCACTTGACCACGGCCGGTGCCATGATTTGAATGATTCATGTTGCTTCATGTACCTCCATTTGCATTGGAGTTTATTTGTGAGAGAGCTGCTGTTACTGCTGCTGTGATAGCCGCCTGGACCATGGCCGGATCATACGTTGGTGGTGGAGGTGGTGGTGGCACCGTGCCCGGTCTGGGCCTCAGGTTTGGACGAGGAGGCATCGCGCTGCCAAATGAAAATGAGAGATTATAAGTTTTGGTGATTGCAAGTTGAATGATATTGAGTTAGCTTTCTTGAATAGTTTAAGGATTTGGTTTTACCAACACAGGGTTCTGAGTCTGATTTATAAATGAAGTTTGAATAGATGTACTTATGAATTGGACGAACTGCACATAATCAAAACAGAAAAGAGGTTTTCCGTATATATTTGAAACATATAGTTGTGTTACATCCGAGTTTAGACAAAAAATTTTGACCTTTCTAAAGGTCTCCGATTACAGAAAGCTTAAAGAAAGTAATACTTTTATCCAAAGTCCTAATTTATAACAAAATTTGAAATTTTGGCAAGAACTACTTGCGACGTAGGTTGCGCTTGGAGCTTGACTCCGCATCCGATTGATTCGACTCCATAAGACGCCTATCAAAAGCGGCTTGTTGTTCCCTTAATTCGGCTAGGGCTGCAATCATTTGTGCCTGAAATGCCTCAGTTTGGAGTTGGGCATGGTCCTGAATCCCATCCAGCCTACGGATGTCAGAAGTATGAACCTGCACTTCTACATTGATTTCGCGGATCCGGTTGGCTTGAACTCCGGATTGATAACACTGGTTGGCTAGTTTTCCAACCATGACCGGAAGTGCTCGGTCCGCCGATCCCCCGCCTCTGACATCATAAAAGTCCCGGCACATGCCGTAGAGAGGGCGTAAGCTTTGTTGTTGGCTCCAATGGTGGAGGTGACTCCCCCACACAGGAGTGGGTCCTTGGAAGTTCCTCACATGGACAGGAGGTTGTGGGGCCGGTGGATTGATAACCTCTGGCTCTGAATCCGTACCAGAGTCATCTCCCTCATCCAACTCTATCGGTTCTTCGTCTTCTTCGGGATCTTCTTTGTGTTGGGTTTTGAGCATTCTAACACTCCTAAGTGTACATGCAACCCTAAATACCTTGGATCTATGTTTTCTCTATTATACATGCAAATAAGAACTTCCAAGGTATTATCCTAATCTAGCATACAAAACAATAACTATAGCAAGATAGAATACATACCTCTTTGGTGTAGAAAGTCTTCATGAAGCTTGAGTGCCAAGTGCCCCAAGTATGACACCTCAAATGGTTCACACAACACCAAATACACATGGATTAACTTAGAGAGAATTCTACACTTCATGAAATCGGCTAGCCCTCTCTAGAATAATACTAGCGGCCGATTTTGCCAAAAATAATATCTTTATATAGTGTTACAATTAGGGCAAACCCTAATTGTCATGACTTTCTATTTCCTTGGATCCATGGGTTCAAATACACCATGGAGCATCCATGGAGCATCATATGGGTTTTTTGGCCCAACTAGATAATCCATGGAGCATTAGCCCACTATACAAGTATGGATGATTTACACAATCAACCCATATATTTAATTAGTCTTCTTTTGATCACTTAATTAATCCTAGATTAATTCTTGATCAATACTAATTAAATAATCTCATTATTCGTATTATTAATATACTAGAACTTATAATATATTAATAACCATAAGTGTCTTATTTCTGTCATTTAGTCTATCCAAGTGCATGATGCCATGCAACCCAAATGGACCATGCCGGGTCGGGTCAAGTCTTACCAATTATAGTTATGGACTTAGACATTAATCCAACAGTCTCCCACTTGGATAAGTCTAAAACTATTATTGCGTATGACTTCAGGAACCAATTGGCAATCGTAGCTCTCAAAAGCTTCCGTCGAACTCTGACCTTGTAGATGAACTCTGACCTTTGTTAATGACTTGTCCATTAGATAAGGGATCATATATTCCTCCATTCTAGATATCATATGGACTGAGACATGGATTATAATCATTCTCTCTGTCCATTTGTTGTTTCCCGATTTCCGATTTATGACGACTGACTAATTGAACAAATCAAATCAGTCCTGGCCCGGCCGAGCACTTCCATTTGTCATCATCAAATCATCGAGGGGCCCACAGATATCGCTTTTATCCCGAAGGTAAAAGGAACGGATAAACTTCGACTCATATGGCTTGTTCTACTACTTGTTGAATCATACACAAAGGCACATTTTATAGCACCGAGTTACCAAATGCGTTTTGTGCAATCAATGTACTATCAACTCATAGTGACAACTCATATCTCTAGGTTTGAAGAATATAAGATATTATTGTCTCATGATCACTCGTGATAAGATCCATGAAGTGATTCCAATGAGCGCGGGTTGAATCCAATACTCAGAACTTATGAGCACTCATGATTGTTGTAGCCTTGTCCAACACCTTAGACCTCTACAACCCATCATGACAGTCTTAATTCATATCTACTTCCAACATATGACCGACTGTGGATGGTTTGAATAACTTAGTCATTCCGGAAGAATAACCCAGTTTATTCGGGAAGTCAAAACATGCAAAATGAAACACAATAATAATTGAATCCAATATGGTATCAACCCTTTGAACATAAATAAAACACCTTTTATTTATCACCATATGATTACACATTATTCATTGTATACTGTTTCAGCTATCAACTTTATTCTTGAATTTAAAACAATAGTTGTCCCATGCTCCAAGCATGTACACTATGTTTTCTAAACACTAGTCATGCCATACACCAAGTATGCATACTATGTTTGTCTATGACCTTTACTTTGTGAACTAGATCAATTGAACATAAATTCAATGATTCTCTTTTCACACTCCCAAATCCTTACTGCAAATGCAAGAATTCCAAATTCATGCCATTTACTGAAATCTGTTAGATTCTAAACTTATATGCATTGATCCTCTTGTAACGATTATGCACTAAATCACAAAGACTTGGGAACAATCATTACAGAGTATTCCAAAGGAGATCAACTCCTTGGAAACATCCGTCTTGCATTAAGTTTCCTTAATCTTACACAGATTGAAAATTCTAACTTTGAAATATTTCCAGATTCCATTTTGACTATCACTTCTGAACAAGAGTTGCCTGCTTACAGATTATGTCAATATGGTCCTTCCAGAATTATCACTATACTTCCAATTGTCCTTGAGTAACCAATCTTTGGTAAACCTTAGATTGTCCTCGACAATTCTTTAATCCTTTTAGTCATATCCAGTTCTAAACCTTTTCCCTTCTTAATGCCCCAGGCATTTGGAAAATTTTAGAAAGGATGAATATAGCACATGTAATCGATCCTATATACGAAGCATATGGGAATCGATTCATGATGTCTCACATAAAGACTAAACCAGTCTTTTGCTATAACATTTCCATTTCAATTTGCCAAGTTCTCCTAATTCAGATTATGAAAAGGGATGCCGTAATCATAATCGAATTTTAGAACGCAAATAATGGACCCGTATACAGAATTTCCTTATGTTGAGCCATTCCAACATGAAATTCATATATATCCTTGACTAAATGATTAAAACCTCACGATCTAAGCTTATAGATTTGAGATGAAGCATAATTTCCTCTCCCTTAATTATAGCAAAACAACTTTTTCCCAATTGAAACTTTTGTTTTCTATAATTAACATTGCTAACTTGCAATACTTATCATAATTATCATGCTCCCACTAACATGATGATTATTAGCATAACACTTATGCTCCCACTAGCTTTGACATGTTCTCAGAAATCACCTGGACTTCTAGAAATCAATACTTCATTGACTTTCTTACCAAAGATCAGATTTCTGATACTAGATTGTTTTGATAAAACTTTATCAAAATCATACACCTTCCCTTAGATAGCACACTTGTGTGTCTAAACAATTATGAAGAGGTATGCTGTAATCATAATGGTTAGACCTTTTTGCCATTTCTCACAAGTCCAGGTTAGTGTGCCGGTAAACCACACACGCTCCACTAACGACTTTGAGAATGCAAATATCACAATTGCTATCTAGCTAAAATCTACTTAGTGAAAGTGTTTCCTCACCATCATTTTCATGAATCAGAGAGAAACCTTATGACACTTAGATTTTTATGGTGTATGAGTTCCTACCCATATGAATTTGTCAAAACCATAATCACAAGACAAAGATAATGACAAATCCAAAACCATATGGACTGAACTCAATCTTAATTTCTTGCCACCTGGCAGCTCAAGGGCCTGCCATTGCTTCCAAGTAGTTATGCAACCAATTGAGAACTCTAAGAACTCATATGCAAAGCCAACTTTAACTGGAATGGGTACAGATATGTCAACACGATAGGTTATAAACCTCAAGTCGTGTGCTAGTGAAGAACTTTAGGTTTTATTCTTGATTAGTTCTTCAGACTTTCAAGACTTTTAAGACTCCCACTGTCCCTCTTGACATATAAGACTCCCTTGTCAAACATCCAAGAGATAGTGCAGATTCTAATCAAGACAAACACTTCAAACAATTGGCCTAAGCTGGTCTTTGTTTTATCCAAAACGTCACAACTTACCAATTTCAAATGTACAAGAGTAGAAAACTTTTACTCTTACATTTGACAAGTGTTTTAAACCTTCTTTAAGACATGTCACTCAAGTTATAATCTTGGAGTATGACTCTAAGACTTGTATTGGAACAAAGTATGACTCATCTTCTTGGTTTAACCATTTCAACAATTCAAGATCCCTCTTCTTAGTCATAAGAATGCACTAAGACTTCCTTAGAGAACTAATTGTGATATGGTTTCGAGATCATTAAGATGATCACAAAACTGATACTAAAGTACTCTCCCATCTTTTCAGATTTGAGAAACTTTTATCCTTCTGCCTAATTTGATTCTTCTTATTCGCTCTGCCTTACATTGGAACCTTTTTCCAATGTCTCAGAGTTACACTTAAGCTTGTAAGTATAATCATATTTACTGAGCTTTAGTAAACTATGACGAATAGTCTTATCAATCTTTTGTGGTGGACTTAATCAGTGCACAGGAATGTGTACTCGATCCTTTAGTCCTTTACTTGACTCACACATCCATGTGCACAAGTAATTAGTCTTAATTTTCCACTACTTGAAAGTTCTCATTCATCATGCTATACAACTTGCATGATTCCAAGTTCCGGTCCAATTGAAACTTGGGTGATGAGAATCTTTCCTTATTTGGTAAATCTAGACATTACCACAAATGAAAGAATCAATTTCATATTTCCACTCTTGCTCTTAATGGAATCAAATAAGCAACAATTTTTCCTCAAATGGCATTGTAAGGATATTTTAAAATAAATAAAATCAAGATTTTCCTTTTATTTTAAAAACTTTGCGGAAAAACTTATCCTTACAATCCATATGAAAACTTGTTACCTATTCCTAAGCAATATCTCATAACTCCTAAGAAGTAGCTCGAGAATCCGATTGTTAAGCTACGCGATAGAAATCCATCTATGCGATCAGATTCAGCATATTCTTTCTTTAAGTTTCTTCATTTTTCTTTGATTTTTAAACATCACCATGTGACCCAGTCACATCATGTAT
The DNA here is from genome assembly GCF_002870075.4 of Lactuca sativa. NCBI lineage: Eukaryota > Viridiplantae > Streptophyta > Magnoliopsida > Asterales > Asteraceae > Lactuca > Lactuca sativa. The sequence continues at coordinate 154,343,599 of NC_056623.2, read as the reverse complement.
CAAGAATCTCAGAATAGAAACTTAGCAGAGTTAGATAGTGGACTTTACCTGAAGTAGAGTCAAACTTATTGACTTCAACATCCTTAGGTAAATTTGGCAGCTTCGCAACCAATGCCCCTTCCTTTGGCAATATAAACATATGGACCCTTTGATAATGGTACACGAGACTATCACAGACTTAGCTTTTCTCTTTACCATTTGGTCAACTGAGTTGACTATGGCCGAACCTTTCAATTGGGAAGAGAATGCTTTTCTGGATTTCCTGTGTCACTATTATCAATGTCCATCAAGTTTTAAGGAAGTTGATCTTAACGAATAGATAAGATCATTAAGGGTCTTGTCATAGTCTGTTTCATAGGTGTCCCAAAGGAACTCACTATGTGACTTAGAAAGTGATTGAACCACCAACTTTCTCAAGACTTTGACACCCAACTCTCCCGGGTTGTCAATATGTGACTACATCTCCAAGATGTGTTCACACCTAGACCTTGCCTTGCCAATAGGGCTTGAGTGACCTTAAACTTTTCAAGAACTTGTGGGTTAGGGAGAATGGTTGGAGGAGGAGAAAGAAGTATGATATCCATGGGACATCATCTTCATTAGGAAACCTTGTTTCAAGAGATTTGGAAGATCAAAAATGTCTAAACCAGACATGTTTTGGGAGATATTCAAGATAGTTGATTTAAAGTCCTTAATATGACACCCAATATGAAATATTAAGGCTAGGACCCAACAAACTATTTTATAACTTAGAAGAGGTATGCCGTAATCCAAGCTATAAAATATTTGAAGGTAGGTGAATGACGATTCACCAATTTCCACCAAGATAAACGAAATGTATTATTAGGTTTTAATTGGTTTTGAAACTCCTAGATCTTTGAGATTCATTGAAATTTTCAAAGGCATGTTTCAATCTCGAGTGTGCCCTTTAGGTTTTGTGACTGGGATGTCGAGGATCACAAAACAAGGTGTGAAGTAACCATGCAAATCACTTGGTACCCTTAATAAATTACCCCTCAATCGATGTGCCGGTTAACCACACACGCTCCATCGATACTATGATAAATATTAAGTCACCCTTTACCTACCTTGTTAAGTCCAAGTTAGTGTGCCGGTTAACCACACACGCTCCACTAACGACTTAGACAAAGTGTAAAGTGTAATTTCATGGGTTAGCACCTTATTCACATTTTTCCTAAGTAACTAAGATTGGGTATTATTAAGAATTTAGTTACTTAGTATTATCATTAACTTTTAAAATTCTTAGGGCTAACTTGGAATTAAAGTATTCATAAGGAAAGCTTTTCAAATTCCAAAACTTGAGGGCATGTTTTGAAACTATTCAAAACTAATTAATTCCATAACTTATGTGTTTAAAGTAGTTTTAATCCAAAAACTCTTCAAGTTCCATAAATTGAGGACAAGTTATGGAAGACTTTAAACTAATAAAAGAACTAACTTTTTCTTTATTTTATAACTTATGGATTTAATTATGGTTACATATTTTTCTTTAATGAAGTGACTCTTGAACTTCCATAACTTGAGGACAAGTTATGGAGTCATAAAAAATTATTCAATGACACAAGACTCTTCATTTTGTAACCATTGCCAACTTTTATGAATTTTATGAGTCTTTAATGTGACTCTTCATGTAACTTGAGGACAAGTTACACAAACACATTTTATACTCAACTCTTAGATTAAAATGGATTGAAAACAACTATTTCAATTAACATTTTCTATTAATCTAAGCGACTCATAAGAACAAGATAATTCAAATCAAACTTTTTCATGTAATTAGTCTAAACCTTAAACTAATACAAAACATGAATCTATTGACAATTATCTTTGAAAATGGATTAGCATGAACATTACCACACCAAAAACAAGTTTATGAGTTCAAAAACAACTTAGGGTAATGTTCCTAGTCCATTTCTAGCCAAAAGCGTCGAATATATGCTGTCTGGGGCTCCTACTCAGCGAGTGCATGAACCTACTCGGCGAGTAGGATGATTTTACTCATGGACTCGGCGAGTTCATCAGTGGACTCGGCGAGTCCAGTGCCCAGAAAGCCAGAAAATCGAGTTTTTCAGCATTTTTCAGCAATTTGCATCAAGTATAAGAGAAATCAAGCCAAGGCTCTGATACCACTGTTGGGTTTTGAGCATTCTAACACTCCTAAGTGTACATGCAACCCTAAATACCTTGGATCTATGTTTTCTCTATTATACATGCAAATAAGAACTTCCAAGGTATTATCCTAATCTAGCATACAAAACAATAACTATAGCAAGATAGAATACATACCTCTTTGGTGTAGAAAGTCTTCATGAAGCTTGAGTGCCAAGTGCCCCAAATGTGACACCTCAAATGGTTCACACAACACCAAATACACATGGATTAACTTAGAGAGAATTCTACACTTCATGAAATCGGCTAGCCCTCTCTAGAATAATACTAGCGGCCGATTTTGCCAAGAATAATATCTTTATATAGTGTTACAATTAGGGCAAACCCTAATTGTCATGACTTTCCATTTCCTTGGATCCATGGGTTCAAATACACCATGGAGCATCCATGGAGCATCATATGGGTTTTTTGGCCCAACTAGATAATCCATGGAGCATTAGCCCACTATACAAGTATGGATGATTTACACAATCAACCCATATATTTAATTAGTCTTCTTTTGATCACTTAATTAATCCTAGATTAATTCTTGATCAATACTAATTAAATAATCTCATTATTCTTATTATTAATATACTAGAACTTATAATATATTAATAACCATAAGTGTCTTATTTCTCTCATTTAGTCTATCCAAGTGCATGATGCCATGCAACCCAAATGGACCATGCCGGGTCGGGTCAAGTCTTACCAATTATAGTTATGGACTTAGACATTAATCCAACACTTTGATCCTTCATCCATTACCTTGATTGGGGTAGTAGGGGTCATCGGGTTGGTGGAATCCAGCCATTGAGTCTGTACGAGAATAGGGTTAAGAATTTACTATAAGCTAGAGTACATGAAATTTACCCTTAGTTTAATGGTTGTTGATACTCAAATACTCCCTTAGTATTATTTAACGATATGTTTTTGGTAAGTTTTAAATTTGTTATCCACTGCAGACACTCCTCGGCACACGTTAGTCGGCTCTCGGACAAATATAGTTGATCAGGCTATATCCTTCCCAGTTCTGATTACATGTGCCAAGGCGTACCTGCACTGCACACCTTATTTATAATACTTCTAAAATGGTCCGATGTGAAACTGTTATTAGTATGAAATGAATGCATGCTTACATTACAAAAACTAAATAAATTTAATTTCAAAAGTATGACTCTTCTTAGAGTGTTTTTGCCCAGTTGAGTTTATAGTTGTATACCAAAAATGGTTTCGATATACTTAATTCACTATAAACGATGCTCTCATACCAATCTGTCACACCCCCAAACCAGAACGGCGGAAACGTTCGGGGGCGGAGGACGTCATATTCAGTGTCATAACAGTTCATAGAAAGGAAAGTAGACACTACCATACATATATAAAGGTTTTTAAAATGTTTACATCATTGTATTCATTACATTCCCAAAAGATAAAAGCATAAACATCTTTCAAAAGAAGTAATTAACGCCAGCGCGTTAATCCCCAAAAGTTGATTTCTAAACCTGCTTAGCGGTTCCTTGAGAATACAAGTTATTTAAAAGAGAAAGTGTCAACAATTAAGTTGGTGATTTCATAAGTAGTTTAGAAAGTTTGTATGCCATTCTAAATTGAGTGTATGTTTTCCAAGAAAATCCTTTATTGTCTTATAAAAGTGTGAAATGCATGATAATATATGTATTGAATAATATGGATAGTTAAATCAAGAAAATCCCTTATTTTCCTATTAGTTGTTTGTTTTATATACGGGGAAAATTCCATATTTTCCTACAGTGATAGTTAGCCTAATGTCCCCGACTAAAAACCGAAAGCAAAAGACATGCCTTAGGGAGTTGGAGCATAGATTTATATGATAAAACCTATTAGAAGATTTCAGTTTGTTAGATGAAGAATAGTTTTAATAACTACTCATTCATCAATCAGAAGTACTATAATAATTGTATATCCGATGAGTTTTATAACCATACTAAACATAATATGCCTGTAGTGACGTTCTTCAGGCGTCGTAGCATTATGACAAACTGTCACCCCAAAGGACGGACTGTAGCTAACAGTCAGGGCGCGGGATCATGACTTCCTGTATAGATCTATACACATTTGACACGTTCTCCGAACGGGAGACTCTGGTTATAGACAGGACTTGAAGCGGTACCTTTTAGCAAAAAGGTATTGTTTGAAGATGTACACATCTCACGGATTCTCAACTAAGTCTGTACTAAAGTAGTAGTTTTGTATGCAAAGTTTATCCTTTTTCACAATGTTCGACAATGCACAAATCATGAGTTTTTATAATGTATTACAATGGTTTAGCAACGAAGGATGCTTTGGAATTGCTAAGTACTTTGTATAAATCTAATGCATGCAAAATGTGACAAGAGTTTTCACATAGTAGTAGTGAATCACAAGTGATTCATTTGATAAAAACGAGTACAATGAAACTTTATGAAATACACGATAATAACCGCATGTTTACTTCTATTCCCCCCCTTAAAAGAGTATAAAAAGCATTTAAAAATGTATTTAAAAAAATGTGTTTGTAGGGGTATGAACTCAGTTGAAAGTTTGACGAAAGCGAAATGAAAACTGGGTAGAGTTTCATCTCGGGAAACGGATTTTTCTCGGGATTCTCGGGAATCTCGGGAGTAAAATCGACCTTCGGGACTTGATCAAAATGACCAGGGCTTCAGGTTACAACGGGCACGGAAATCGAGGCAATAAAGTGAGAGAAATGAGAGAGATGGGGTGATTTTCCCGGAACCCTCGCATCTCTGTTTATAGGGGTCTGAGAAGCCTCGGTACGCGGGGCGTACGGGCGTACACGGGGCGTACGCGTGCGTCATGCATGACCGAGTCCTCGACTGCCCCGAAGCTCGGAAGGGACGGGGCATAGCTCGCATAGGGGGAGATGTGGTCGAACCGCGGCCCTTGATTTGAGTACGCGGGGCGTACGAGGGTACGCAGGGCGTACCTCGGTCCTATTTGCTGACTCCTCTTCGGATATTACTAAGAGTTTAAAATTAAAAATACATATTAATTATTTATTAAACTTCAAAAATTCATATCTCCTTCATACAAACTCCGTTTTCGACATTCTTTATATCCACGCGTAGGTGAGACTAAGATCTACAACTTTCGTTTAGATTCCGTCGGCAAATTCCGAAATTATTTTTATTATTTATTTTTAAAAGGTCGTGTTTAAGGAATTTCTTTAGAAATTCATAACTTCTTTATCTGTCGTCGGTTTTTGCAGGACTTTTTACCGTTGAATTACCATTGTCGAGACCTTCGATTCTCGTTTAAGTCATTCCGGCCAAAAGTCGCTCGATCTCCGATTCGAGTTTTTAGTTGGCTGCTGCTAAGCCGAACTTGAAAAAAAAATCATAAATTCAATTTACGAAGTCGGATTTGGGCGTTCTTTTTATCTACTTTTGCAGTTTAACGATATCTATGACTTTCATTTACACACCTAAGGTCAAAAAGTATTTTATTGAAACTTTGCGTTTTTACGTAACTTCGTATTGCCAGTTTTTGTCGAAAAGCTTAGAATGGTCATAACTTCTTCGTTATAACTCGGATTTTAGTCTTCTTTATATGCTTTGAAATCTTAAGACGATATCTACTACATAGTGTACTCCAAACAGAGCTTTTGAATACTTCATTTTTTGATGATATTCTAATTACTTTTTCAAAGAGGTTACAAGACTCGATTTTCAATGACCTGAAATGACGGGTTGTTACAACTATTATTCCAATACTCTAGGACATTAAAGTTCATTCTGAGAATAGAAATATTTTCTGCCACAAATCTCAGGACTATAAATAGAATTATGAACCAAATTGGTTCATTAGATGAATTCCAAATAGAGAAAAACCAAATTCTCTCTCACGGATCTTCGGGTTTTTGTCCCAAATTTGTGAGTAACTCTTTCTAGTAGTGTTATAAAGCTTTAAATGTGTTCATAACATAGATTACATAGCTAAATCATCCGATTTAGGAGTTTACTCCCCAAGGTGTTCTTGGGCGTTAAACTGCCGAAACCAAGCCTAGATTGTTCCCCGTGATTAGTAACTACCTTGGACTTGTATAAGAGTGTGTTAGGGACAAGAAATCAACCAAAAACCACCCAAGTTAGGAGTTCACGGCCCAAGAATAGCTTAGGCCGTAAACTCCCTTGTAACTTGCTCAAATGGTGCTTTTAAGGCACCTAAGGCTTGGAAGTTTAGACAAATACCCTAAAGTGATTAGAACCTAGAATACACATGGAAATACAAATGATGCTTTTAAAGCACCTAAGGCTTGGACTTTAGCTTAGTTTATGTTTGTTTCCTTTCTCATGTCATAGATCTCGGGTTTACACCTTTTTTGGTAACATATTCATCACAAAACACATGAAATCACACACATACATGCATCAAATCACACATATCATATATATACACATAGATCTACACATTTTCTTGTATTCTCCCCCCATAAAACTCATAAAAACCAAAAAGAAAGGGGTATGAAGCTCACCTTGAGTGTGGTTTTGGTTTTTGAAGGAAAAGATGAAGAAGAATTCGATCCTAGCAACCTTTCTTGGTGGATCTTGAACTTAGATGTTTCTAAGGTGCAAGATCACATGTTTTGTATGAGATAAGGAAGATTGTTGGTAAAATGAGGAAGATATGTTATGAATCAAAGAGATAACTTACCAAATATGTGAACTACTTGATGAAAACCTCTTGAATCACTAGCAAAATTCGAGATTTTTGGATGAAGAAGAAGAGACGTGTCTTAAGTGATTTAGAGAGAATTTTTGTAAGGTGTGTGTGTTTCTTTGTGTCTTCGGCCAAGAGTAAAAGAGAGAGGAGAGGGGAGAGTGATATTGCATGGAAATATGAGAAGTGCATGGATGTTTGAAGTGTACTTCTTAGTTATCCCACAAACAAAAAAGATGTGGCACGGAAAAAGTCAACCCTTCCTTTCTTTTGGGCTTGGGCCAAGAATGGAGGGGGAAAAGGAAAGAATTTGGGCCCTTAAATTCTCAAGCCCAAATTATAGATAATTTAGATAACTTTTGGCCCAAAGTAGATCGAGAAATGATTTTTATGACCTATAAGGGCTAAATTAGGTTAGTAATGGCTCAATAAGGTCCATTTAAGTATTTTCTTTCATTCTAGGCCCAATATGGCCAAAAATGTTAAAATAAATGAAAGTGGGTCCAGTTAGAGCCCATTTAAGAGTTCTAAGCCCAAGATAGTCAAATTGGAATCTTTTAGGTCCTTTAGGCCCAATAAGGAAATCCTAGTCCAGAATGGACTTAAAGCGAGATTTCTAGGCTTTCCAATTATTTGTTGACTATTTGCGGTGCTTGTATGAAGTGTTTTGTGACAACCCGAAATTACCATTCTGAACAAACCATTCCAAGCCAGTAGAAGTAGAGCAGTTACAGTGAAAACTCAGATTTCGAGTATAAGTTTGGCAGTTTCCAGGATTTTACACCTAAGGAAATATTAGGAGAGTGGATGCACTAGGGTTTTGTGCAACACTATTATTCAATTACTCTAGGACATTAGAGTTCATTCCGAGAATAGAAATATTTTCTGCCAAAAATCTCAGGACTAGAAATAGAATTTTGAACCAAATTGGTTCATTAGTTGAATTCCAAATAGAGATAAACCAAATTCTCTCTCACAGATCTTCGGGTTTTTATCCCAAATTTGTGAGTAACTCTTTCTAGTAGTGTTAGAAAACTTTAAATGTGTTCATAACATAGATTACATAGTTAATCATCCGATTTAGGAGTTTACTCCCCAAGGTGTTCTTGGGTAGTAAACTCCCGAAACCAAGCCTAGATTGTTCCCCGTGATTAGTAACTACCTTGGACTTGTATAGGAGTGTGTTAGGGACAAGAAATCAACCAAAAACCACCCAAGTTAGGAGTTCACGGCCCAAGAATAGCATAGGCCATAAACTCCCTTGTAACTTGCTCAAATGGTGCTTTTAAGGCACCTAAGGCTTGGACTTTAGTTTAGACAAATACCCTAAAGTGATTAGAACCTAGAAAACACATGGAAACACAAGTGTTGAAGAGTTTACGGCCAAGAGTAGTTCTTGGGCCGTAAACTCCTATAAAGGGGTCAAAGGACACCCTAACACCTTCCTTAAGCCAGGAGACCAATTTGGGCATGTACCTAAATGAGTTATGGACTAGTTAAAACACTTAGAACACTTAGAGTGAGGGCGTTTACGGCCCAAAAGGTTCTAGGGTCGTAAACTCCATAAAATGGTGCCAAATGTGCCATAAACTCTTCTAAAGCCAAGTACAAAAGCCTAGTTTAGTTCCTAGAAATGTTTGATACTGGAAAACACCATAAAAACCCGCCCAAGGGAGTTTACGGCCATAAACTCGAAGGGAATATGGTCTATGGGCCGTAAACTCCCCAAAGGAGTTAATATGGTACCCAAACACTTGTATAGCCTTGAAACAATTCACCACGTGAGTTGTAATAATTCTAAGCTCCATTTAAAGCCTTGGTTGAGAGTCTACGGCCAGGAGTTTACTCCCCTGGGCCGTAAACTCCAATGAATATGGTCATTAGACCTTAAACTTCCATTAGGGGCTTTGCACTCCTTTGTTGCAACCCATTAGCCTCCTAGCAGTTGACCAAAAGTGTTTTCCTTGCGCTTAAATGTTTATACATGTATAATTAGTTTATTAATCACTAATTATTTATATACATATGTTTTCATATGTAATTAGGATCATTGTGTGTGTCTAAGTCTTCACTTGACACCAAGCACTTGCCTGATCCTTTCTTACGATAACAGTCCGTTCAATCCTAGTCACTTACTGCAGGTGAGTTCATACCCCTTAACTAATGTTTTAAACTACTTTTAAGTGTTTTATGGGGGAAGGATACAAGTAGAATCATGCTAGTTATTATATCAATCACATGCGATTAATAAGTAGAATTACGCTAGTTATTACATCAATCACATGTGATTAATATACAACATTCAAAAGATTTGGCTACTCATTAGCCGTTTTACCAAACGGTTTCCTTCAAATGATTTTTATAAACATTTTATATGTTTTAAACTACTTATTACACTGTACATCTTACTCTGTACATTACCTTTCAAACTTATTTACAACTGTGTTTCAAACAAATGTTTCCTTATACTTAACCTGTTTTACTAAACTTATGCCTTCAAAATGTTAGACAAAATCTTTTACTTATCAAATGCTTTTATTCAACTCTGTTTTTACTTCTTATAAATTGCATGCCCATATATGTATAGATATATAAGTAATGTTTAAAGGGCTTAGGAAGACCATCCGCCGTATTTCCTTTTTCTCGATTTGGATGTGGTCTGGTGGGATTTCGGGTGACCGTCCGAAGGTCGTTTTAATATTAGTTATATATCAATTATACATATATAGACATAAAAGTACTTCCATGTTCATGCGTACTATACACATCATTAGTATGTTACCATCAGGGTAACATAGGATCATACTACTACAACTTCTAGATCAATGAGTCAGTTCATTCATGAGTCTATACATTACATTACTACGAGAACATATACAACTATACTAGAAAGAGAACATATACAACTATACTAGGAGGAGAACATATACAACTATACTAGAAAGAGAACATATACAACTATACTAGGAGGAGAACATATACTACTATACTAGAACGAGAAACATTACATTACATATACAAGAATACGTTAATAATACTGATTTAAATCGGAGCATGACTTAATTGTCATGGCCCGAGTTGTAGCCAGAGTCTCTTGAAGGGAGAGCATGAGTTTTCGTATAGATCTATAATGGATTGACTATCCTACACCTTGCTGCTAGCTACAGTGGGACCTGCAGGTCTGCGGGTGCCAAACGTCATACCTTATTTTCGACCATTCTTATGTCGTTGTAACCAGTCTATAGTATGAGTTTGTGTATAGATCTATACTGGATTGACTATCCTACACCTTGCTGCTAGCTACAGTGGGATCTGCAGGTCTGCGGGTGCCAAACGTCATTCCTTATTACGACTATTCTTATGTCGTTGTTACCAGTCGATAGTATGGTACACTTTATCAAATAATGCCTTAATATACATCCGATTTAAGGTAGTTAGTACAACAGTAGTTCTAATAGCACTACACCATAGTACTATTTCTTTTTCCCATTACATTCACCTCATGAACATTCACATGACGCACGGAAATGTAGAAACTATATTTTGGATAATGATAGTTATAATTGGGAACATACATACTCTTACAAAAGATATACATTCAAAACAGTTAGGTCTTGGTAGAACACACCTTCATATACTAGTAGGAATCATAGGGATTCTAGGGTTTTTCACACACTTACAATTCATATACACTTTCAATACTTACAATACATAGACTTACAAATTCTTACATACAAATTAAGACATTCAATACTTATGATCTCATCAGCTTCAAAGCTGATACTCGCTTTCAAAACATATCTTTCATTTTGATTTATGCTTTAGTGTTTATCAAAATTTGATAGAACACATTTGTATAATAATTATATTATTAATGCAATGGATGATGTTGTTGCTTGTTTACTACTTTACATTGTTGTTGATATTATACATGATGTCCTCCGCCCTAGAACGTTTCCGCCGTTCTTGGTTTTGGGGTGTGACATGTTTGATGGAAATTTTGTTGTTATTGAATAAGCATCCTACATGCTTTCACATTGTTGGTTCACATTTGTTATCATTGTTAAATGTTTCCAAGGCATCGAATTTCCTAGTTGTGACATCATCCCCCCGTTAGAGGGAATTTCGTCCCGAAATTCTTTTCAATGTTAGATTTGAGAATGCTAGAATAGATGATGGTACTTCTGCTTCATTTGATCTTCATGTTCCCACGTGAATTCTGGCCCACGCTTCGCGTTCCACTGTACCTTCACAATCGGAATGTGACATAGCTTGGTACGCTTCACATGCCTGTCCATGATTTCGACTGGTTCATCTACGAACAGGAAATTCTCATTGATTTCAATTTCATCAAGGGGAATGATGAGAGTTTATCAGATAGGCACTTATTTAGATTAGAAACATCGAACACGGGGTGTACACTGCTGAGCTCAGCGGGTTGCTGCAGTCTGTACGCCACTGGACCAATTCGGGCAAGAATCTCGAAAGGTCCAATGTATCGTGGACTCAATTTTCGCCGTTTTCCAAAACAAATAACCCTTTTCCAGGGGAAACTTTTAACAGCACTCGATCCCCGACCTGAAACTCCAAGGGCTTTCGTCGTTTGTCTGCGTAGCTATTCTGTCGGTCGCGTGATGCTTGTAGTCGAGCTCTGATTTGAACTATCTTTTCCGTGGTTTCATGTATGATCTCCAGTCCCGTTAACATTTTGTCTGATGCTAGTTCCCTAGCTAGCTAGGTGTCACCCAACACACCAGTTATCTACACTTACGTCCATATAGTGCCTTGAAAGGAGCAACTTTGATGCTCGAATGGTAACTGTTGTTGTATGAGAATTCAACTAAGGGTAAGTGGGTATCCCAGGACTTCCCAAAATCTATCACACATGCACGAAGCATGTCTTCAAGCGTTTGAATGGTTTGTTCTCTTTGATCATCCGTTTGTGGGTGATAAGCAGTGCTCATGTCGACATGGGTTCCCAATGCTTTCTGAAGTGATTGCCATAAACATGAAGTGAACCTACTATCTCAATCTGAGATGATAGACACTGGCACTCCGTGAAGTCTCACGATTTCTCGAATGTATATTCTTGTCAATCTTTCCATCTTGTAGGATTCTTTTATTGGCAGGAAATGAGGGGATTTCGTCAGTCGGTTGACTTTTACCCATATAGTGTCCAATCCATCTGACGACTTGGGTAACTTGGTCACAAAATCCATAGTAATCCTTTCCCATTTCCACTTGGGAATTACTAGTTGTTGTAATAACCCCGAGGGCTTCTGGTATTCAACCTTTACTTTGGCGCAAGTAAGGCATTTGCTAACATAGGTGGCAATCTTTGCCTTCTTGTTAGGCCACCAATAATGTTGTTTAATATCTAAGTACATTTTGTCCGAACCCGGATGGATGGAGTATCACGTCTTGTGAGCTTCATTTGTGACTACCTCCCTAAATCCTCCAAATTTAGGGACCTAAATACGGATCATGAAATAATATACTCTGTCCTCTTCCACCTCGAGATTCTTCTCCATTCTGCGTAACGCTTTGCTTGTTCTATTTTCCACCATCATAGCATCTGACTGTGCTGCCCTGATCTGAGTGGTTAGATGACACTGGATGGTTATTGAGAGAGTTTTCACACAACGATTAAAGTACTCTTTCCGACTCAAAGCATCGTCTACCATGTTAGCCTTGCATGGGTGGTATTTGATTTCACACTCATAATCGTTTAATAGTTCAACCCATCTTCGTTGCCTCATATCCAGCTCTTTTTGATTCAAGATGTGCTGGAGACTCTTGTGGTCTGTGAAGATGGTGCATTTCGTACCATAAAGGTAGTGCCTCCAAATCTTCAGGGCGAAGACCACTGCTCCCAATTCCAGACAATGGGTTGTATAATTTACTTCGTGTGCCTTTAGCTACCGGGACGCGTAAGCAATCACCTTTCCACGCTGCATGAGAACGCAACCTAAACCCTGATTTGATGCGTCACAGTAGACTACGCAATCTTTTGTTCCCTCAGAGTGCTTGCTTCAGAGTTCGGAATGCAACTTCTTTTTTGTCCGTCCAATTGAAGGGTACGCCCCTTTGTGTAAGGGAGGTAAGTGGCTAGGCGGTCTTAGAGAAGTTTTGAATGAACCTCTTGTAGTAACCTGCTAGACCTAAGAATTGGCGAATTTCTGTGGGTATTGTTGGGACTGCCCATCCTTCGATGGCTTTGACCTTAGAAGGATCCACATGTATTCCTTCCTGACTCACAACATGACCCAAAAAGTTCACACTAAGGAGCCAGAACTTACACTTGGAGAATTTTGTATATAGTTTCTCAGTTCGTAGGGTTTCCAGGATTTGTCGGAGATGTTGGCCATGCTCTTCTTTACTTCGGGAATAAACTAGAATGTCGTCAATGAAAACAGTAACAAAGTTGTCGAGGAATGGTCGGCAGATTTGATTCACTAGGTCCATGAATGCGACAGGAGCATTCGTTAGACCGAAAGGAATTCCGACAAATTCATAATGTCCGTATCGAGTTCGAAAAGCGGTTTTGGGAATATCCTCTTCCCGGACCTTGAGTTGATGGTACCCGGATCGTAGATCTATCTTAGAGAAATAACTAGCTCCTTGGAGCTGGTAAAATAGATCGTCAATTCGTGGGAGTGGATAGCGATTTTTAACAGTGAGTTTATTTAGTTCCCTGTAATCGATATACATCCTAAAAGATCTGTCCTTCTTTTTGACAAAGAGAACTGGAGCTCCCATAAGGCGAGAAGCTAGGTCGGATGAATCCCTTGTCTAGGAGTTCACTGAGTTGGCTGGATAGTTCCTGCATCTCAGCAGGAGCCAATCCGTAAGGTGATTTAGCAATCGGAGTAGCTCCTGGTACCAGGACAATTCGAAACTCAATTAGTCTTTATGGGGGTACTCCAGGAAGATCTTCGGGAAAGATGACTGGGAATTCACAAGCTACAGGAGTGTCTTGAATGTTAATCTCTTCATTGGATTTATCCACTATGTGCGCCAGGAACGTCAAATTTTTCTTTCGTAGATGCTTCTATGCCTGAACGCACGAGATGAGACGAAGATTCGTGCTGGGTTTGTCTCCGTAAATAACTAGGGTTTCATGATTTGGAAGGTGAAGGCGAACGACCTTCTCGTGACACATAATTTCAGCATAGTGGGGGCTTAAGCAGTCCATGCCAATAATCACAACAAAACTCCTAATGGAAACATGCATTAAGTTTATTCGAAAGACGTGTTGATTTAGGGTTAGGGTATATCCAATATAGATCTCCCCCGTGGATTCTCCCTTCCCATTGGGCATTTTCATCGTAAAGGTTTCATTGAGCTTCTGAGGTTGTTGTTTTAATAAATGTTTTAATTTATCGCTCACAAAACTTCGTTCCGCTCCGGTGTCAAATTGGATGCATGCATAAGTTTGTTTTAGGAGGAACGTACCGGTAACGACAACGGGATCCTGAACCGCTTCTCCCTGTCCCATGGTCAGCACCCTTCATGTTCCTCCATTTCCGGGATTGTTGTTGTTGGGGCAATTTTGTCACACCCCCAAACCAGAACGGCGGAAACGTTCGGGGGCGGAGGACGTCATATTCAGTATCATAACAGTTCATAGAAAGGAAAGTACACACCACCATACATATATAAAGGTTTTAAAAATGTTTACATCATTGTATTCATTACATGTTCAAAGGATAAATGCATAAACATCTTTCAAAAGAAGTAAATAATGCCAGCACGTTATTCACCAAAAGTTGATTTCCAAACCTGCTTAACGATTCCCTGAGAATACAAGTTATTTCAAAGAAAAAGCGTCAACAATTAAGTTGGTGAGTTCATAAGTGATTTAGAAACATTGAATGCCATTCCAAAATGAGTGTATATTTTCCAAGAAAATCCCATATTTCCTTATAAAAGTGTGAAATGCATGATAATGTTGGTATTGAAAAACGTAGATAGTTGAACCAAGAAAATCCCTTATTTTCCTAATAGTTGTTTGTTTAATGTCCAAGACTAACATTTTGAAGTAATCCACATGCTTTAGAAGAGTTTTAAACATAGATTTAAATAATAAACCTATTAGAAGATTTCAGTTTGTTAGATAATGAATAACTGTAGTAAATACTTATTCATTATTCAAAAGTACTATAATAGTTGTATATCCGATGAGTTTTATAACCATACTGAACATCATATGCCTGTAGTGATGGACTGTAGCTAACAGTCAGGGCGCGGGATCATGACTTCCCGTATAGATCTATACACATTTGACACGTTCTCCGAACGGGAGACTCTGGTTATAGACAGGACTTGTAGCGATACCTTTTATCTAAAAGGCAATGTTTGAAGATATACACGTCTCATGGATTCTCAACTAAGTCTGTATTAAAGTGATAGTTTTGTATGCAAAGTTTATCCTTTTTCACAATGTTTGACCAACATAAATCATAAGTTTTTAAAATATATGAAACGGTTTAACAACGAAAGATGCTTTGGTGTTACTAAATACTTTGTATAAATCTATTGCATGCAAAGTATAACAAGAGTTTCCACATAATAGAACTAAATCACAAGTGATTCATTTGATAGAAACGAGTAAATGAGATTTTTATGAAATACACGATAATAACGGAATGTTTACTTGTATTCCTCCCCTAAAAGAGTATAAAAGCATTTAAAATGTATTTAAAGAGTGTTCGAAGGGGGATATGAACTCACCTGATAGTTTGAAGATAGCGAGATGGAAAACCGGGCAGAGTTTTGTCTCGGGAAACGGAATTTTCTCGAGATTCTCGGGAATCTCGGGAGTAAAATCGACCCTCGGGACTTGAGCAAAAATGACCAGGGCTTCTGGTTTGAACGGGCACATAAATCGAGCCAAGATCGTGAGAGAAAGGAGAGAAATGAGCATTTTTTTCGGAAGGTCTCGCATTCTATTTATAGGGGGTCTGAGAAGCCTCGTACGCGGGGCGTACGCTCGGACGCAGCACGTACGCATACGTCATGCATGACCGAAGCCTCGACTGCCTCGGCTTCGGATGGGACGGCGGGTCGGACGGGCGGGTCGGACGGGTCGGTAGCCTCGCATAGGGCGACGTGGACGAACCGAGGCCAAGGCCCTCGGGTACGCAGGGCGTACAGAGGTACGCGGCGCGTACCTCGGATGAGGACGTTGACTCCTCTTCGGATAATACTTGATTTTTGAATTAAATAAATATATAATTTATTTAATAAACTTCAAAAATTCATATCTTCTTCATACGAACTCCGTTTTCGATGGTCTTTATATCCACGCGTAGGTGAGACTACGCTCTACAACTTTTGTTTAGACTCCGTTGGCAAATTCCGAAATTATTTTTTTATTATTTATTTTATAACTCATCGTGTTTAAGGAATTTCTTTAAAAATTCATAACTTCTTTATCTGACGTCGGTTTTTGCCAGACTTTTTACCGCTGAAATACCATTGTCGAGACCTTCGATTCTCGTTTAGGTCATTCCGGCCAAAAGTCGTTCGATCTCCATTCGAGTTTTTAGTTGTCTGCTGCTAAGCCGTACTTGGAAAAATCTTAATTTCAATATACGAAGTCGGATTTGAGCATTCTCTTTAAGTATGATCCCGGTTTAGTGATATTACACATAATAGGAATTTAAATAGATACTTTTTGGGCATCTTATTATCAAAGTAAATTTTATTACCCCAAGATGGTTACAATACTTGACTTTTTAGGTCATTTACAAAGAGTTGAAATATCGAGTTGTTACAAATTTCGATGGAAATGCCTAGTCGTTCCACATCCATAGCAGGTGTGGCTTGGTCCTGCATTGTTGCCGCCATTTTCGGTGTTGTTGTTGTTGCGGTTATTGTTGTTGTTGATTCCCTGTTGTTGGTTCTGAGGAGGGTAGGCTCTGAAATACTTTGTCGTGTGCCCTTCCGATTGCAACTGCTGCACTGCATCTCCGTGCATTCTCCATTATGATGGAGACATCACTTGTTGCACTTGGGAAGATTATCGGAATAAGGCATAGGGGCACTTGGAGCAGCTGAGGCTGGAGCATGTGGTGCGGGTGGAACTTGAGTGGTTGCAACATTAACTTCCACTGTTTGCTGCTTCTTGGATGATTCAGAGCCTTCATGTTCATTCCTCTTATTGTTCTTTCCCTTTTTGTTGTCATTGTCCTTCTTAAATTCAGCCTCCACTTGCTTCTCACCCTTCTTGTTGTTGTGGTCATACAGCTTCTTGGCCAATCTCTTGGCACTGTCGAAAGTTTCGGGATTTGCAGCTATCACGTTTCGTTGGATCAGGGAGGTTAGTCCCCAGATGAATCACTCGATCTTCTTTCCTTCTGAGGTAATCATGCCAGGGCATAGCAGAGACAGTTCGCTAACCCTTGATATGTACACATCTATATCTGCGTTTCAGACGGTGAGATTCCACAGCTCTTGTTCCATTTTCTGAATTTTGCCACGAGGGCAGTATTCGGCCATCAGCATTTCATTCATCTCTGCCCATGGCATGGAATTGGGTACGGGGAGTGTCATGGCTTCCACGTTTCCGTTCCACCAAGTGAGCGCTTGGTCAACTAGAGTGCATGCGACAAACTTCATCTTCATCTCCTCAGGGCATTCACATATCTCGAACACCGATTCCACCTTCTCGATCCATCGTTTCAGGGTAATCGTCCCTCCAGTGCCGTTAAAGGTTCGTGGTTTGGCGTTGGTGAAGTCCTTATAGGAGCATGTCTTGGTAGCTCCTTGATTCATCCCGTTGTTCGAACTTCCAGCCCCTGGTCCGTTGATGTGACAACCCGAAAAACTTCTCGCATACACTCTTCAATTCTTTCCAATAATAGACTTATTTTATTATATAGCAGTACTCTTTAGAGCCTAATGAAGCGTTCTAAATGTGTTATAATCAAGGTAGGAGTGTTAAAAAGGGTTAACTCGAAGTGTAGGAATCAAAACCAGGCCAAACACTCCAAAACATGGAGTATGCGGCCACACACTTGAGTGTGCGGCCACACACTCTTGTTTGCGGCCTCACACCCTTCCCAACCACACACTCCACCTATATATACCATACTTATTCATTTTTTAGCACTTCTTTCACTTCTTCAAACATAGAACACGAAATCCTCTCAAGTATCATCCATTCTCCTTGAACATCTTCAAATAAAGGTACCAAGAACACCAAGAACACCATCTGGCCGCACACATGGCAGCACACACCATCTGGCAACACACATGGCCGCACACAGGGCAGTACACATGTGCTGGCCGCACACCAGACCGCACACATGGCCGCACACACACATATAGTGTGTATTTTGGCCATACACCCTCTTGTATAGCCTTATAAACCCTCATACAATCATATATGATTATAATACTTCATTATAAGTGTTTACTAGTCCCTAAGGTGGTCCCAAAATCATCAAATAGTTGTTCATAACACTAATTAGATCCATATATGTACAATATATGCTTAATAGGATTCGCGTGTGTACTCAAGTCACCACTTGACACGTAGCATCAAATCTAACATTGTCATCAGAACCACTCACTACAGGTGAGTTCATACCCCTTTAATTAACCGTTGAAATACATTTAAATGTTTTAAATGCTTTTATAAGGGGGATACAAGTTGAATACTTATAGTTATTACATCAATCACATGTGATTAATAACTATAAAACCAATGATTTTATCACTGTTTCAAACTGTTTTACTTCAAAATGTTTTACAAACTCTTTTACTTATCAGATACTTTTATTTAAACTTTATTATACTTCTTATAAATTGCATGTCCTTATATGTATAGATATATAGGAAATGTTTAAAAGGCTTAGGAAGGCCATCCACCCTATTTCCTTTTCCTTGATTTGGATGTGGTCTGGTGGGATGTCGGGTAGCCGTCCGAGGGTCGTTTCAATATTAATTATATATGTGCTTATATAGACATAAAAATACTTCCATATTCATGTGTATCAGTTACATCATTAAGTAAGCTACCTTCGGGGTAACACAGGATTACACTTATACTATTGCTAGAGCAATGAGTCAGTTCATTCATGAGTCTGTACTTAGTACTATGAGAACATATACAATTATACTAAAAGGATAACATATACAACTATACTAGAAGGAAAACATATACAACTATACTAGAAGGAAAACATATACAACTATACTAGAAGGAGAACATATACAACTATACTAGAAGGAAAACATATACAACTATAATAGAAAGAGAACATATACAACGATACTAGAACAGGAACAATACATTACATATACATACATACAGTTACATAAATGTGATCCACTGTATCGGAGCATGCCTTAAATGTCATGGCCCGAGTTGTAACCAGAGTCTCTTCGAGGGAGAGCATGAGTTTGCGTATAGATCTATACTGGATTGACTATCCTACACCTTGTTGCTAGCTACAGCCGGACCTAAAGGTCTGCGGGCGCCAAACGTCATACCTTTTTACGACCTACATTTGTCGTTTTTACTCAGTCGATAGTATGGTACAATTAATCACATGATACCTTAATATAAATCCGGTTTAAGGTAGTTAGTACAGCAGTAGTTCCTATAAAACAACACTAGAGTACTACATTAATTTACCCATTACATACATTTAATGATTATTTCACTTAAACATTAATGTACAAACTATATTCTGTTAATGATAATTACACTTGGGAAATTACACACTTTTACAACAAACGAACATACAAAACAGTTAAGCCTTGGTAGAAGGCTACTTTAATAGAAAATATAGGTTTTTCTAAGAGATACAAACTTTTACAAACACTTACAAACATTTACATACATTTTACAAACTTACACTTGAGACATGTTCAAACGTTTTTTATAACAAACACCGACACTAAAATACTTATGAACTCACCAGCTTAATGCTGATACTCGCTTTCAAAATAACTTGTATTCTCAGGTCATCAGTAGATAGGTACCGAGACCAGCTTTTGAGAAGATGGAGCGCATTCAGGACACATCTCTTTATTTTGACTTACGTTATTTTTGGTGTCTATAACTGTACATAACACACTTTTATTAAAATTCGATATTTAATGCAATGGATGATGTTGTTTGCTTGTTTACTATTACTATGTTGTGGTACTTTACATGACGTCCTCTGCCCCAGAACGTTTCTTCCGTTCTCGGTTTTGGGTGTGACAGATTGGTATCAGAGCATTGTTTATAGTGAATTGAGTATATCAAACCATAAAAGATATACTAACTATAAACCCAATTGGGATAAAAACACTCTGACCAAGAGTGTATACATTAAATACTAAAATATTTAATTAAGTATACCAGGCTGCATTCATACTAGAATCAGTGTCACAACGTCAAGAACAAAAGTATTACGATTGTTAAATATCACAGGTAAGCTCGGGGATGTATGGTCAGTCTTGGGAATGGCATAGCTTGATCAACTATGCTGGTCCGAGGAGTGATTAGTATATGCCCTAGAATGGTTGTGATATGTTAACAAGTCTGAAAACTTACCAACACTACTACGAAAAGAACATTAGAACAAGAACATAAGTCTAAAATACTATAGGAGTATTTTGGGTTACTATAATTACATACTTGAGAATTAAAAAGATCTCTATCAAGTAGGTCAATAATTGTTATGTGTATATGCTAAGGTTATATGAAATTTAAGTGTTATAGACTCAGAATCTGTGACCTTTGCCTCACTTCCTATTCCTTGTTTGGTTGTGGATTTGGAGTTAGGGCCACTTATTCGAATGGCTATCCTACTCTAATTTCATATAACTGGTATACACTACACAAGTATTGACATAACCGATGAAGATCATCTTATAATTATCTTAGTAGTACGTCAAATTTCATAAGATTCTTATATCCCCTTTCTCGCGTAGATATCATGGCTGGATTTCATCATGGCGACCCGTATTTCCCTAAATACGACAATGCAGGATGGCTAGAAGAGGAACCAGAAGATGATCACCCGATTCCTTTGGATGATCATGAAGCTGAAGGCTTTTCTGATGGTTCTGACTCGGAACCCGAAGTCAACAACCTACCTCCCGTATGTGAAGCCCCAAACAACAATCCCCGACCAACATTTCCAGGTCCCACTCCCTTGTGGGTAAACAACTTCAATCGCTGGAGTGACGAACAGGGGCAACCCTTACCTTACTTTGGGGACCAAAGCTTTTACAACGTTAGCGAAGGTGGTTCTACGGATAGAGCTCTGCCCGTCATGGTCCGTAGAATTGCTCGAAACGTCGAACAAGGTCGAGAAGCCATCGACTGAGTCATGGAAATTGATTCCAACTCAGGCGTTAATACCGTCCGCATTTGACATCTGGAAGAAGCACTCGAAAGGACGAGGAGATCCAATGACGCACTGCGACATCAATTGACCACCGAAGTCACAGAACTTCGAGTTCTCCAAAGAGCTCACGACCGACACCTCCGAGAAGTAGTTCGTCAATTGGCAGATATGAGAATTCCCCAAGGAATTCCCGTCGTCGTTAGAAGATGTCTAGTACATCTTTTTCTTTTGATTAAGGAATAGCCTTTAGTATCTGGGCTTTTAGTAATGCTTGTCTGTAGCATATTCCTAACTTTCAGTACGCTAACTAGGAATTTAGTAACTGTCAAACTTTTCCGTATGGTATGATGTAAGACCTACTGTTAGGTCAATTTTTTTCCTGAACACATTACATCAATAATACCAGTAATATTGACAGCTAACTAACCTGTGAGAAAATCTTTACACTTCGCTTTCCTACTATTCTTCCCCATTGTGAATTGAATTTGTACACTCACTCAACTGTTGGACTATGGCTATTTAGTCCATGTGTCACTCTCAACTTGCTTACAATTGATTCTTACCATTGTATCTCTCTTTATAAACTTATAGCTGAAAGATGCCTCCTCGTAAGTCAACAAGATGTAACCCTGCACCTCCTCCATCTCCACCTCCTCTGGCCATCGATACTACAGCTCTGAATGCTGCAGTGGCTGCGGCAGTAGCAACTGCCACGCTCAATGTCACTCAACTAACAACAGCCAAGGTGGAACCCCTGTTGAATCTACACATGCTGAGATCCATGTGCGCATGAGAGAATGCTCCTACAAGGATTTCACCAACTATAAGCCAAAGTCCTTTTATGGAACCGGCGGAGTCATTGCCCTCTCACAATGGTTCGAGAAGACTGAATCGGTCTTCGAAATTTAGTCATGCCCTGCGGCAAGCAAGGTTAAATATGCCGCCTGGACCTTTGAAGGAAAGGCCTTGACATGGTGGAACGGCCACGTTAAAGCTCTAACTCTCGTCGGAGCCAACGACATGGGCTGGGAAACGATGAAAGACCTCATGATTGAGGAGTATTACCCGAGGGGCGAAATCTAGAAATTGGAGCAAGAGCTGTGGGGCCTAACCATGAAGGGCTCCAACATAGTCGCTTATACCGCCAGATTTAGCGAACTGGTGGCTCTCTGCCCCAATATGGTTCCCACTGAAGGGAAAAATATCGAAAGGTACATCTGGGGGCTGGTGCCTCCATACCAAGGAAGTGTCCTATCATCAAACCCTACTACATTCGACAGTGCGAAGCGGTTGGCACAGCGACTCATCGACCATGGGATCCAATCCCCAACAGCGACAACAACCCAAGCCGTCTCAGAACCCTCCAAACCCGCCGACTCTAAGTAGAAGTTCTGGGATGACAAGAAGAAGCAGCGATGTGACATCCCCAAAATCACGGCCAGAAAAGACCCGTTTCATTTACACTTTTAAAATAATTTCAGAGTTAATCCTTTTGATTTAAAAGAGTTGCGGAATTTGTTCCCAAAACAAAATATGATAAAATAAAGTTTATCAAAGCATTTCATCAAGAGATGCGTTTTCATTAATTAACAATATTCGGGATGTCATGTTCCGATACAGACCAAAAGCATAAACAATATAAAATAAACCTTACAACAGTTATTTATAACTACTGATCTATAATCTAAAATCTCTCGTCAAGTCCACCCATTTATACTCTTGTGCCATTACCTGTAATGCAAAGAAAACTGAGTTGGTCAGGCTTGGGAGCCTGCTGAGCATGTAGGGTTTTCAACCTACAATAATATATTTATTATATTGAATTATCAAACAATCAACCCAAATACTCATTCCCATTATCTCCTTTATTTCTTAAGGATTTACCCTAAGAATCAACTATCCTTCATCCATTTATTCCTAAGGATTGACCTAAGGAATTGACACAAAGTCCACCACTGCCAAGGTCCACAAATTACGATTGGTAAACACTTAGTTCAACATACTTTACAAACACCTAGTTCTAACACTCCTAGTGAACAATTAATTCAAAACATCTGGTGAATACTTAGTTCTAAAACACCTAGTGAACACACTCAGTTTAACAACACCAAGTGAACACATCTAGTTGAAAAATACTTAATGAACACATTGAGTCCAAAAATACCAAGTGAACACACATAGAGTTCGGAAATAACTAATGAACACATTGATTTCAAACACCAAGTGAACACGTAGAGTTCAAAAATACCTAATGAACACATTGATTTCAAACACCAAGTGAACACGTAGAGTTCAAAAATACCTAATAACACATTGAGTTCAAAAATACTTATTATTTCGTCTCACATCAACTAT
Source organism: Lactuca sativa (assembly GCF_002870075.4). NCBI lineage: Eukaryota > Viridiplantae > Streptophyta > Magnoliopsida > Asterales > Asteraceae > Lactuca > Lactuca sativa. The sequence goes on along the minus strand of NC_056623.2, from coordinate 154,320,020 downwards.
TTCATCTACCCAACATATTTGTAGATGCAAACACATATACAATTTAAATCTTTTAAAACATGTAGAAAACATTATTTCAACATCTATCTCAAGTAAATAAACATTGTATAAACACCTAGCACGTACTTCATAGCAAAAACTTCATATCTATGTGGTAGAAGAAAGTGAATATACATTCACACATATAACAACAAAATATACACATAACACGTATTTCGTATAAAATACTTCGTATTTATGCGTCAGAAGAAAGTAACCACACACTCACTTGATCAGAAGATGATCGGACAGCACTACGGCTTGTAAAAGTAGTATTCTTCGGTAGATCTGGAAGATCTTCACAAAAATCGAACTTCTCGCGGGCAGAGCTTCGGCTCGGGAATCTTGCTTCTCGGGATCTTCAGGACCTCGGGACTTGCTTCAGGGCTCGGGAATGATACCGGGGCTTCGGGGTACTTCTGGCACGCAAAACGATACAAAGCGTAAGAGAGAAGAGAGAAAAAGAGCAATTGAGTCGGCTACCCTCGCATCCTATTTATAGGAGGCTGGAGCCTCGGAGTACGCGGGGCGTACTGCCTCGGTATCATCATTGCTTACATATTCGAAGAACTCGAGTGCGAGGCGTGTCATGCTTCGCTGTACGCGGGGCGTATGCTCGTACGTTGGGTGTACTTCGGATGAGTCCGATGACTCCTCTTCGGATAATGTCGGATTTAATAATTAAATTCAAGTATTAATTATTTAATAAACTTCGAAAATTCATATCTTCTTCATACGAACTCCGTTTTCGACGTTTTTTATATCCACGCTAAGGTGAGACTACGCTCTATAACTTTCGTTTAGACTCTGCCGGCTAATTTTAAATTTATTTTTATTATTTCTTTTTAATAGGCCGGGACAGAAAAACTCCGTTATAAATTCATATCTTCTTCGTTTGACGTCCGTTCTCGCCTAACTTTTCATCGCTTCGATACCAACAACGAGATCTTCGATTCTCGTTTAGATTGTTTCAGCTAAAAACCGCTCGATCTCAAATCGAGTATTTCAGGCTGTATAACGTTAAGTCGAAACTACGAAAAATCATAACTTCCTCATACGAAGTCAGATTTGGGCGTTCTTTTTATGCACGCTCACGGTTTAACGTATTCTACAACTTTCATTTAGATTTCTAAGGCTAAATATCGCTCTAACATAAATTCACTTTTTACGTCGCGCTGTGTCGTGCCAGTTCTGTCGCGAAACTTCGATAGGTCATAACTTCTTCGTTATAACTCGGATTTCAATGTTCTTTATATGTACAGAATCCTTGTAACATATACTACAACTTAGTTAAGATTATTCATTCTAAATAATCTTCTATCAAAAAGTAACTTTTGACGCTTATCGTCTTTAAATTGACTAGCCCTGATCTACGGGCGTTACAAGCGAGCTGCCAAAAAGCAGCAAATTGTGGCTGTACATGCTGTGATAACCCCTACTGCTGCTACTGCTCCGGTGAAGCAATACGTTGGAAGTTTGCCTAAGTGCAACAAATGCAATTTCCACGACAACGGCCCCTAACGTGAAATGCAGTGTTCTAACTGCGACAAGAAAGGACACACTGTCCATTTCTATAGGTCTCCGGCAAGACCGATCACTTAAGTCCCTGGCTCAGGCGCGAGCCCAACCTGCTATGGATGTGGCGAAGCAGGCCACTACAAGAGAGACTGCCCCAAAGCAAAGAATGCAGGTGGATCGGGGAGAGTACTAGCAATAAGCCATGGGGAAGCGGTTGCTGACCCGACTGTGGTGACTGGTACGTTCCTTCTGGATAACTCCTACGCATGCATTCTGTTCGATAGTTGAGCGGAGCGAAGCTTCATGAACCATAAATTTGCTCACATACTTAAACATCAACCACACACACTTAAAGAACAATTCACGGTAGAAATGGCTAATGGGAAAACTGAAAGCACCAGGAGCATATATTTAGGATGCAACCTAACTCTAGATAACCATTCATTTCCAATCGACCTCATGTCGGTTTCAATTCAAAGCTTCAACGTTATCATCGGCATGGATTGGTTGAGTCTTCATCGCGCCGACATCATGTGCTTCGAGAAAGCAGTCCGTCTAAACCTCCCGTCTAACGAAACTCTTATCGTCTATGGCGACATAGCCAGTACAAGTCTTCGTATTATCTCCAGTATTCAAGCACATAAATATCTACGTAAGGAATATCGTGCATTCCTTGCTCACGTCGTCAATACGAGCCTCGAAACGAAAGAACTAAAGCATATCCCAGTAGTGAGCGACTTTCCTGACATTTTTCCATAAGAACTACCAGGTTTACCTCCGCAAAGACAGGTCAAGTTCAAAATCGACTTAACTCCAGGAGCTACCCCAGTAGCTAAGTCGCCCTACCGATTAGCACCAACAGAGATGCAAGAATTATCTGGTCAACTTAACGAACTGCTCAGCAAGGGCTTCATAAGATCAAGCTTCTCGCCTTGGGGAGCACCAGTCTTGTTTGTTAACAAGAAAGACGGATCATTCCGTATGTGTATTGACTGCAGAGAACTCAACAAAATGACGGTCAAAAATCGTTATCCTCTGCCTCACATCGACGATTTATCCGACCAACTCCAAGGGGCGAATTATTTTTCCAAAATTGATCTGAGATCCGGATATCACCAGTTACGATTGCTAGAGGAGGATGTTCCGAAGACAGCCTTCCGAACTCGTTACGGACACTACGAGTTCGTGGTGATGCCATTCGGATTGACCAATGCGCCCGCAGTCTTCATGGATTTGACGAATCGAGTATGCCGACCTTACTTGGATCAGTTCGTTATTGTTTTCATCGATGACATTCTGATCTACTCCCGGAGTAAGGAAGAGCATCGCAATCACCTACGACAAGTTTTAAGAACGTTACGAACGGAGAAGCTCTATGCGAAGTTCTCGAAATGGGAATTTTGGATCCGAAGAGTCGAATTCTTAGGACATGTGGTAAGCGATGAGGGAATCCACGTGGATTCATCCAAAATTCAGGCTATTGAGAACTAGTCAGCACCAAAGACGCCTACAAAAATTCGTCAATTTCTAGGTCTTGCTGGCTACTACCGTAGATTCATACAGAACTTCTCCAGTATTGCGAAACCTCTTACAACACTGAACCAGAAGGGCGTGGCCTTTGACTAGGAAGAGAAACAAGAGAGAGAATTTCAAACACTCAAGCGAGCCTTGTGCACCGCACCAATACTATCCCTACCCGAAGGGATAGAAGACTTCGTGGTCTATTGCGATGCGTCAAACCAAGGGCTCGGTTGTGTCCTGATGCAACGGGGTAAGGTAATCGCCTACGCCTCGAGATAGCTGAAGACACACGAAGTCAACTACACCACTCATGATCTTGAGCTGGGGGCAGTTGTGTTTGCCCTGATGATCTGGAGACATTACTTGTGTGGCACAAAACGCACCATTTTTACTGACCAAAAGAGTTTAGAACACATATTCGATCAGAAGGAGCTCAACATGCGTCAACGACGGTGGGTCGAGGTACTCAATGACTACGAATGCGACATTCGTTATCATCTGGGTAAAGCCAATGTAGTAGCAGACGCCCTAAGTTGGAAGGAATATTCTGGTCGAAGAGTCAAGTCGTTGACAATGACTATCCATTCATACTTGTCTAAACAAATTCAGGCGGCTCAACTTGAAGCGATGAAACTTGAACATGTCACGAGTGAATCCCTCAGAGGAATGGATAAGAACTTAGAAGGCAAGGGTGACGGAGCCCTATTCTTGATGGACTGGATCTGGACCCCAAAACAGGATGGTTTCCGAGACTTGGTCATGACTGAGACGCACAACACTCGGTATTCCGTCCAACCAGGTTCGGATAAGATGTATCTGGATCTTAAAAAGCTATATTGGTGGCCTAATATGAAAGCAGAGATTGCTACCTTCGTAAGTAAATGCCTTACTTGCGCAAAGGTCAAGGTCGAGTACCAGAAACCCTCTGGTTTACTGCAACAACCGGATATCCCTCAATGGAAGTGGGAGCGGATCACTATGGATTTCATAACCAAATTGCCCAAGACAACGGGTGGACTTGATACCATATGGGTCATCGTCGATAGATTGACCAAGTCTGCAGACATCCTACCTATCAGGGAAACCGATAAGATGGAGAAAATTACGAGAACATACATTAGAGAAATCGTGCGACTATATGGTGTTCCTATATCCATTATCTCCGATAGAGATAGTAGGTTCACCTCAAGATTCTGGCAATCGTTGCAACATTCCCTATGAACAAGGCTAGACATGAGCACAGCCTACCATCCTCAGACTGACGGGCAAAGTGAGAGGACCATCCAAACACCGGATGATATGATGAGAGCCTGTGTGACACCCAGTTGGCTAAGGGGCAAACTTCTGACAGTACTCTCACAGGTCCGGAAATCATTCGGGAAACGACAGACAAGATCGTTCAGATCCGTGAACGATTGAAAGCCTCCAGAGACCGACAGAAAAGCTACGCCGATAAAAGTAGAAAACCGTTGGAATTCCAGGTGGGCGACCGTGTTTTATTGAGGGTCTCACCCTGGAAGGGCTTTATACGCTTCGGAAAGCGTGGAAAGCTAAATCCAAGGTACATTGGGCCTTTCGGGATTGTCGCTAGAATCGGCCCAGTGGCTTACAAACTCAATCTACCGAACGAACTTCGTAATGTACATACTACCTTCCACGTTTCTAACTTGAAAAAGTGTCTGTCCGACGAGACTCTTGTAATCCCACTCGATGAGATCGAGTTCAGCGAGAGCCTCAACTTCGTGGAAGAACCTGTAGAGGTCATGGACCGTGAAGTCAAACAGACGAAACAAAGCCGCATCCCGATTGTGAAGGTTCGCTGGAAAGCCAAGCGAGGACCGGAATTTACATGGGAGCAAGAGGATCAGATGAAACTGAAATATCCTCATCTTTTTACTTAGTTATTCATGATAATCTAGTAACTTCAACTCAAATTTTGGGACCAAATTCCCTTAACAGGGGGATGATGTGACAACTCAAAAAACTTCTCGCATACACTCTTCAATTCTTTCCAATATTAGACTTATTTTACTATATGGTAGTACTCTTTAGAGGCTAATGAAGCGATCTAAATGTGTTATAATCAAGGTAGGAGTGTTAAAAATGGTTAACTTGAAGTGTAGGAATCAAAACCAGGCCAAACACTCCAAAACATGGAGTGTGCGGCCATACACTCTTGTTTGCGGCCTCACAGCCTTCCCAACCACACACTACACCTATAAATACCATACTTAGTCATTTTTGAACACTTCTTTCACTTCTTCAAACATAGAACACGAAATCCTCTCAAGTATCATCCATTCTCCTTGAAGATCTTCATAAAAAGGTACCAAGAACACCAAGAACACCATCTGGCCGCACACATGGCTGCATACACCATCTGGCAACACACATGGCTGCACACAGGGCAGCACACATGTGCTGGTCGCACACCAGGCCGGACACCTGGCCGCACACACACATATAGTGTGTATTTTGGCCATACACCCTCTTGTATAGCCTTATAAACCCTCATACAATCATATATGATTATAATACTTCATTATAAGTGTTTACTAGTCCCTAAGGTGGTCCCAAAATCATCAAATAGTTGTTCATAACACTAATTATATCCATATATGTACAATACATGCTTAATAGGATTCGCGTGTGTACTCAAGTCACCACTTGACACCTAGCATCAAATCCAAGATTGTCATCTGAACCACTCACTACACGTGAGTTCATACCCCTTCAATTAACCTTTGAAATACTTTTAAATGTTTTAAATGCTTTTATAGGGGGGGATACAAGTTGAATACTTATAGTTATTACATCAAGCACATGTGATTAATAACTATAAAACCAATGATTTTATCACTGTTTCAAACTGTTTATCAAACTGTTTTACTTCAAAATGTTTTACAAACTCTTTTACTTATCAAATACTTTTATTTAAACTTTATTATACTTCTTATAAATTGCATGTCCATATTGTTGGATTAATGTCTAAGTCCATAACTATATTTGGTATGTACTTGACCCGACCCGGCATGGTCCATTTGGGTTGCACTTCACCGACACAATTTATATGGATAATCTTTTGAGAATAGTATGTTTATGATTAATATTAATATATTATAAGTTCTAATATATTAATACGGAATCATATTATTTAATTAGTATTGATCAAGAATTAATTTAGAATTAATTAAGTGATCAAATGGTAAAGAGAAAAGCTAAGTCTATGATAGTCTCGTGTACCATTATCAAAGGGTCCATATGTTTATGTTGCCAAAGGAAGGGGCATTGGTTGCGAAGCTGCCAAATTTACCTAAGGATGGTAAAGTCAATAAGTTTGACTCTACTTCAGGTAAATTCCACTATCTAACTCTGTTAAGTTTCTATTCTGAGATTCTTGATACATGATGTGACTGGGTCACATGGTGATGTTTTAAGAATCAAAGAAAAGTGAAGAAACTTAAAGAAAGAATATGCTGAATCTGATGGCGTAGATGGATTTCTACCGCATAGTTTGAAGATCGGATTCTTGAGTTACTTCTTAGGAGTTATGAGATATTGCTTAGGAATAGGTAACAACAAGTTTTCATATGGATTGTAAGGATAAATTTTTTCCGCAAAGTTTTAAAATAAAAGAAAAATTTTTGATTTTATTTATTTTAAAATATCCTTACAGTGGCATTTAAGGAAAAAATTTTGCTTATATGATTCCATTAAGAGCAAGAGTGGAAATATGAAATTGATTCTTTCATTTGTGGTAATGTCTAGATTTACCAAATAAGGAAAGATTCTCATCACCCAAGTTTCAATTGGACCGGAACTTGGAATCATGCAAGTTGTAAAGCATGCTGAATGAGGACTTTCAAGTTTTGGAAAATTAAGACTAATTACTTATTCACATGGATGTGTGAGTCAAGTAATGGACTAAGGGATCGAGTACATAGTCTTGTGCACTGGTTAAGTCCACCACAAAAGATTGATAAGACTATTCGTCATAGTTTACTAAAGCTCAGTAAATATGATTATACTTACATGCTTAAGTGTAACTCTGAGACATTGGAAAAAAAGGTTCCAATGTAAGGCAGAGCGAATAAGAAGAATCAATCTAGGCAGAAGGATAAAAGTTTCTCAAATCTGAAAAGATGGGAGAGTACTTTAGTATCAGTTTTTGTGATCATCTTAATGATTAAGAAACCATAGCATAATTAGTTCTCTAAGGAAGTCTTAGTGCATTCTTATGACTAAGAAGAGGGATCTTGAATTGTTGAAATGGTTTAATCAAGAAGACGAGTCATACTTCGTTCTAATACAAGTCTTAGAGTCATACTCCAAGATTGTAACTTGAGTGACATGTCTTAAAGAAGGTTTAAAACACTTGTCAAATGTAAGAGTAAAAGTTTTCTACTCTAGTACATTTGAAATTGGTAAGTTGTGATGTTTTGGATAAAACAAAGACCAACTTAGGCCAATTGTGTAAAGTGTTTTTCTTGATTAGAATCCACACTATCTCTTGAATATTTGACAAGGCAGTCTTATAGGTCAAGAGGACAGTGGGAGTCTTAAAGGTCTTGAAAGTCTCAAGAACTAATCAAGAATAAAACCTAAAGTTCTTCACTAGCACACAACTTGAGGTTCATAACCTATCGTGTTGACATATTCTGTGCCCATTCCAGTTAAAGTTGGCTTTGCATATGAGTTCTTAGAGTTCTCAATTTGTTGCACAACAACTTGGAAGCAATGGCAGGCCCTTGATCTGCCAGGTGGCAAGAAATTAAGATTGAGTTCAGTCCATATGAGTTTGGATTTGTCATTATCCTTGTCTTGTGATTATGGTTTTGACAAATTCATATGGGTAGGAACTCATACACCATATAAATCTAAGTCTCATAAGGTTTCTCTCCGATTCATGAAAATGATGGCGAGGAAACACTTTCACTAAGTAGATTTTAGCTAGATAGCAATTGTGATATTTGCATTCTCAAAGACGTTAGTGGAGCGCGTGTGGTTAACCGACACACTAACATGGACTTGTGAGAAGTGGCAAAAAGGTCTAAACATTATGATTACGGCATCCCTCTTCATAATTGTTTAGATACACAAGTGTGCTATCTAAGGGAAGGTGTATGATTTTGATAAAGTCTTATCAAAACAATCTAGTATCAGAAATCTGAACTTTGGTAAGAAAGTCAGCTGATTTCTGAGTACATGTCAAAGCTAGTGGGAGCATAAGTGTTATGCTAATAATCATCATGTTAGTGGGAGCATGATAATTAGGATAAGTATTGCAAGTTAGCAATGTTAATTATAGAAAACAAAAGGTTTCAATTGGGAAAAGTTGTTTTGTTTTAATTAAGGGAGAGGAAATTATACTTCATCTCATATCTATAAGCATAGATCGTGAGGTTTTAATCATTTAGTCAAGGATATATATGAATTTCATGTTGGAATGACTCAACATAAGGAAATTCTGTATATGGGTCCATTATTTGCGTTCTAAAATTCGGTTATGATTACGGCATCCCTTTTCATAATCTGAATTATGAGAACTTGGCAAATTGAAATGGACATATTATAGAAAAAGACTGGTTTAGTCTTTATGTGAGACATCATGAATCGTGTCCCATATGCTTCGGATATAGGATCGATTACATGTGCTATAATCATCCGTTCTAAAATTTTCCAAATGCCTGGGGGCATTAAGAAGGGAAAAGGTTTAGAATTGGATATGACTAAAAGGATTAAACAATTGTCAAGGACAATCCAAGGTTTACCAAAGATTGGTTACTCAAGGACAATTGGAAGTATAGTGATAATTCTGGAAAGACCATATTGACATAATCTGTAAGGAGGCAACTCTTTTTCAGAAGTGATAGTCAAAATGGAATCTGGAAATGTTTCAAAGTTAGAATTTTCAATCTGTGTAAGATTAAGGAAACTTAATGCAAGAAGGACGTTTCCAAGGAGCTGATCTCCTTTGGAATGCTCTGTAATGATTGTTGTCAAGTCTTTCTGATTTTGTACATAATCATTACAAGAAGATCAATGCATATAAGTTTAGAATCTAACAGATTTCAGTAAATGGCATGAATTTGGAATTCTTGCATTTGCAGTAAGGATTTGGGAGTGTGAAAAGAGAATCATTGAAGCTATGTTCAATTGATCTAGTTCACAAAGTAAAGATCATAGACAAACATAGTATGCATACTTGGTGTGTGGCATGACTAGTGTTTAAGAAAACATAGTGTACATGCTTGGAGCATGGGACAACTATTGTTTTAAATTCAAGAATAAAGTTGATAGCTGAAATAGTATACAATGAATAATGTGTAATCATATGGTGATAAATAAAAGGTGTTTTATTTATGTTCAAAGGGTTGATACCATATTGGATTCAATTATTATTGTGTTTCATTTTGCATGTTTTGACTTCCCGAATAAACTGGGTTATTCTTCCGGAATGACTAAGTTATTCAAACCATCCACAGTCGGTCATATGTTGGAAGTAGATATGAATTAAGACTGTCATGATGGGTTGTAGAGGTCTAAGGTGTTGGACAAGGCTACAACAATCATGAGTGCTCATAAGTTCTGAGTATTGGATTCAACCCGCGCTCATTGGAATCACTTCATGGATTTTATCACGAGTGATCATGAGACGATAATATCTTATATTCTTCAAACCTAGAGATATGAGTTGTTACTATGAGTTGATAGTACATTGATTGCACGAAAACACATACGGTAACTCGGTGTTATAAAACGTGCCTTTGTGTATGATTCAACAAGTAGTAGAACAAGCCATATGAGTCGAAGTTTATCCGTTCCTTTTACCTTCGGGATAAAAGCAATATCTGTGGTCCCCTCGATGATTTGATGATGACAAATGGAAGTGCTCGGCCGGGCCAGGACTGATTTGATTTGTTCAATTAGTCAGTCGTCATAAATCGCAAATCGGGAAACAACAAATGGACAGAGAGAATGATTATAATCCATGTCTCAGTCCATATGATATCTAGAATGGAGGAATATATGATCCCTTATCTAATGGACAAGTCATTGACAAAGGTCAGAGTTCACCGACAAGGTCAGAGTTCGACAGCGGCTTTAAGAGCTACGATTGCCAGTTAGGTTTGAAGTCATACGCAATAATAGTTTTAGACTTATCCAAGTGGGAGACTGTTGGATTAATGTCTAAGTCCATAACTATATTTGGTATGTACTTGACCCGACCCGGCATGGTCCATTTGGGTTGCACTTCACCGACACAATTTATATGGATAATCTTTTGAGAATAGTATGTTTATGATTAATATTAATATATTATAAGTTCTAATATATTAATATGGAATCATATTGTTTAATTAGTATTGATCAAGAATTAATTTAGAATTAATTAAGTGATCAAAAGGAACTAATTAAATATGGACTCTTATATATATGGAATGGGCCAAGTTCATTTAGGTTGGGCTAAGCTTTCATGGATAGTCCATGGAGTGTTTAACCCATGGATCATACGAAATGAAAGGTCATGGGTTTAACCCTATTCTCCATACTATATAAAGATGTCCTTGGTTGGTGAAATTGGCACTAAGGTGGATACACTAAAGAAGGGCTAGCCAATTTCACTAGAGAGAACCAAGTAATCATATTCTCTAAAGTATTCCAAGGTGTCTTGGTGATTTGTGATTCCACTTGAGGCTTCCACACTATTGGGGCTAAGCTCTTAAAGCTTGAAGACATCAAGCTACATCAAGAGGTATGTATTCTATCTTGTTACATTCATAGTTTTTGTATGCTAGATTAGGATAATACCTTGGATGTTCTTATTTGCATGTATAATAGAGAAAACATAGATCCAAGGTATTTAGGGTTGCATGTACACTTAGGAAGTGTTAGAATGCTCAAAACCCAACACATATATGTATAGATATATAGGAAATGTTTAAAAGGCTTAGGAAGGCCATCCACCCTATTTCCTTTTCCTCGATTTGGATGTGGTCTGGTGGGATGTCGGGTAGCCCTCCGAGGGTCGTTTCAATATTAATTATATATCATATGTGCTTATATAGACATAAAAATACTTCCATATTCATGCTTATCAGTTACATTATTAATTAAGTTACCATCGGGGTCACACAGGATTACACTTATACTATTGCTAGAGTAATGAGTCAGTTCATTCATGAGTCAGTACTTAGTACTATGAGAACATATACAATTATACTAGAAGGAAAACATATACAACTATACTAGAAGGAAAACATATACAACTATACTAGAAGGACACTATAGGAAAACATATACAACTATACTAGAAAGAGAACATATACAACGATACTAGAACAGGAACAATACATTACATATACATACATACACTTACATAAATGTGATCCACTATATCGGAGCATGCCTTAAATGTCATGGCCCGAGTTGTAACCAGAGTCTCTTGGAGGGAGAGCGTGAGTTTGCGTACAGATCTATACTGGATTGACTATCCTACACCTCGCTGCTAGCTACAGCCGGACCTGCAGGTCTGTGGGTGCCAAACGTCATACCTTTTTACGACCTACATTTGTTGTTGTTACTCAGTCGATAGTATGGTAAAATTAATCACATGATACCTTAATATAAATCCGGTTTAAGGTGGTTAGTACAGCAGTAGTTCCTATAATACAACACTACAGTACTACATTAATTTACCCATTACATACATTTAGTGATTATTTCACTTAAACATTAATGTACAAACTATATTTTGTTAATGATAATTACACTTGGGAAATTACACACTTTTACAACAAACGAACATACAAAACAGTTAAGCCTTGGTAGAAGGCTACTTTAATAGAAAATATATGTTTTTCTAAGAGATTCAAACTTTTACAAACACTTACAAACATTTACATACATTTTACAAACTTACACTTGAGACATGTTCAAACGTTTTTTTATAACAAACACCGACACTAAAATACTTATGAACTCACCAGCTTAATGCTGATACTCGCTTTCTAAATAACTTGTATTCTCAGGTCATCAGTAGACAGGTACCGAGACCAGCTTTTGAGAAGATGGAGCGTATTCAGGACTCATCTCTTTATTTTGACTTACATTATTTTTGGTGTCTATAACTATACAGAACACACTTGTATTAAAATTATATATTTAATGCAATGGATGATGTTCTTTGCTTGTTTACTACTACTGTGTTGTGGTACTTTACATGATGTCCTCCGCCCCAGAACGTTTCTGCCGTTCTCGGTTTTGGGGTGTCAAAGTTGACTCCTCCATTGTTCCTTTGGTTAATTTGTGCCATAGTGTCACACCCCCGAACCAGGCGGCGGAAACGTTCGGGGGCTGTCGTGACTCAATTGAATACCATAACATTGAATATATATGAAACGTAACAACATTCGTCACCATGCATTAATATAGTACAACCAGTAGAGTTTACATGAAGTACATTGTTTAAACATTACATTCCCAAAAATAAATTGTTTGATTCATACATAAATAAACTGCAAGCCATCACTGAACATGATTTCCTTTGTTTCACTGGTTCCCTGAGAATACAAGTATTTTGAAAAAAAACGTCAACATATGAAATGTTGGTGAGTTCATAAGCGGTATTTGAAGAAAAACGATGTTTCGTATCGTTTGAAAACCACCAGAAAATCCGATATTTTCTGAAAAGAAATGCTTTTGAAAACGTTTGTGAAGATCCATAGGTATGCTTGTTTGTTTCTATACTTGTAAAAATTGTTCATTGAAGTTGTATGCATTTGAAATCTGTATGTATTGAAAACCCTAGGAAAACCCGATGTTTTCCTAATTCCTTGAATTCCATGAAGTCACATTGAAACCATTGCATAGCGCGTAGTGTCAGTCCCAGACGACGTTGGATTATTTTTGAGCATGATTATTTGCTACAAACATGCATTACACAAACGACCAGTTTATAGCTATACTAACGATCCCGTAGGCGTGGTCCGTATTAATCACGTTATCCAATCGCCCTGACTATGTGTAGTCCCATATCCAAAGAGAAAGAGGACACGAAGACCTCGATGACTCCATTAACCGGTTGGGGATAAAAATGTAAGAGGGGTCCCAGACCCGCCTCGCATGAAATGTAGACTTTACTAGCAATACCAAAGGACCCTTGGGGAATAGTAGTATACAAGCCGTTGAAAGTCCTTTTACGTTGTGTCAGATCGGTAAAACCCAACACTTCGTAAGATAGAGGTCTTCGGGCCTTAAGATCAGGTCATTGGGCTAGCTAGGCCCAACAAACAAGATTTTACACTTTTGGGGCCCAAAGATGGTGGGTAGACGTCTGTGCACACTCGCATGTATATTGAATTCCCAAACGTTACTTGTATGAATCGTAGTGTCGTAGTGTCGTTGTGTTAGTAGTTTCGGATTTTTATTGGTTCGAGACCGAACCAATTCGTTTAACAACGACTTTTGGTACTGTAGTGTATTGTATTTCGTCGATAATCGCGGTGCCATCATTTGATCAAATTGCGTGTATTGAATTAGCCTTGGAAGTTTTCTGTTTTCAGCCCCTCATTGTTTGTAAAATTTACTTTTTCAACCCTTTAATTAAATACTTTCCGGTTTGATCCTTAAATCAATTTTCTTGAAATTTTAACACCAAAAATTATTGAAATTAATATTTTTCAGCATATTTTTCATAGAAAACAGTTTTAGTCCCTGAAATAGCAGTTTTCTCGGTAATAGCCCTTCTTTTTCGCAACTTTGACAATTTTGGCCCAAATTGTAAAATCTTTGCAACTTTGGTCCTTTTTAAATTTAAAAAGCATTTTAAACCTTTTAAAAGGACTTGCAACACTTATAGTCCACTGTTTTACAGAAAAACACAGTTTTGGCCCTCCAAAACAGAAAATCTCGCATAATGGGCCTCATTGGGCCGAAAATGTCATTTTTAGCCCATTAAGCTTGAAATTTATGTTTTTAATCCTCCAAATGAGTATTTTTCATGAAATGTCAATTTGGGCCCTCAACTTTGTATTTTTCACATTTTAGGTCCAAAAATTGTGTTTTTAGCCCAAAAAAAATGTTGCCAAGCCATTTAGCAATTTTTCTAGGAACACTTTGTATGTAGAAATATATTTGATGCTAGAATCATTTAACATAAAGTATATCTCGATTTTGAGGGGTTTTGTGGCTAGATCCAACATTATAACACACAAAAGCACACATATAAGCATGGAAATCATACAAAGCATACAAAACACATATAGATCTACACTTTCACTTGTATTCCCCCCCCCCCCCCCCCCCCACAAAACTCATAAAAACAGAAAATAGGGGGTATGAAGCTCACCCTAGTGTGGTTTCGGTTTTGAAGAGAAAATGGAAGGAAAAATGAAGTGATTTTCGGCCTTAGCACCTTTCCTTGGTAGGTCTCGAGTTTGGTGACTTCTAAGATGCATGATCACAAGTTGGAATAGATTTAGGAGAGATTTTTGATGGAATGAAATAGCTAGATCATGGATATAAGTAAATACTTACCTAAGATGATGATTAGCTTGAAAGATCCTCTTGAAAGCTTCTTAGAATCTCGAAATTATGGAGAGGAAAGGAGAGAGTTTCTTTGAGAGAAGAATGAGTAAATTTTTGTGTGTGTGTTTGAATGTGGCCGAGAGTGAGAGAGAGGAGAGAAGAGAAGTGATCTTTGAAGTGATATGTGCTTGGAAGTATGAGTTCCATGCATAGATACCCTTTGGTTAATAATAAGGTGTCATGCATTAAGTCAACTCTTCCATTTCCTCTTGGGCTTGGGCATTGGGCCGAGAATTTGGAAGGGAAAAGGAAAAAAAAATTGGGCCTTTGTCCCTAAGCCCAATATTAGAGTTAATCTTGGGTATGTTTTAAGTCTAAAAGAATGTGGTAGGATTTTTATATTTTTATTGGACTAGTTTAGATTATTCAAGTATCAAGGCTTTTAATTCATTTCATTCTAGGCCCAACATGGCCCAAAATGTTGAAATAAATTAGTGTGGGTCCAATTAGAGCCCAATTAGGGTTCTAAGCCCATGATAGTCTAATTGGAAGCTTATTGGTCCATTTGGATCCAATAGGGAACTCCTAGTCCAAAATGGACTTAAACAAGGACTTCTAAGGTCTCCAATTGTTTGATGACTATTTGTAGTACTTTGTATGATGTATTTGATTGAAGTTTTTGATGTCATAATCATAGGTGTTACACATGTTCTTAAGCTTTTGATTCACATTAGCTTGAGTGTATAGATTACATGACACAAAATTTCCAGTTGTGACATCATCCCCCCGTTAGAGGGAATTTCGTCCCGAAATTCTGTTTGAAAGCTTGCTTTGAGAATGCTAGAATAGGTGAGGGTACTTTTGCTTCATTTGATCTTCGCGTTCCCACGTGAATTCTGGCCCACGCTTTGCGTTCCACCGTACTTTCCCGATCGGGATGCGACTCTGCTTAGTACGCTTCACCTCCCTGTCCATGATTTCGATTGGTTCTTCGACGAACAGGAGATTCTCATTGATTTCGATTTCGTCAAGAGGAATGACAAGGGTTTCATCTGATAGGCACTTCTTCAGGTTAGAGACATGAAACACGGGGTGTACCCCGTTTAGCTCCGCGGGTAGTTGCAGTCTGTAGGCTACCGGGCCTATTCGGGCGACAATTTCGAAAGGTCCAATGTATCGCGGGTTCAGCTTTCCCCGTTTTCCGAAACGTATAACCCCTTTCCAGGGTGAGACTTTCAACAGTACTCGATCACCGACCTGGAATTCTAAGGGCTTTCGCCGTTTGTCGGCGTAGCTCTTTTGTCGGTCACGCGATGCTTGTAATCGAGCTCTGATCTGGACGATCTTTTCTGTGGTTTCGCGAATGATCTCCGGTCCTGTTAGTGCCCTGTCCAACGTATGTGTTCTTGCTAGCTGGGTGTCACCTACTTCAGCCCAACATAACGGTGATCTACATTTACGCCCGTACAGTGCTTCGAAAGGAGCCACCTTGATGCTCGAATGGTAACTATTGTTATATGAGAACTCGATCAACGGTAGGTGGGTATCCCAAGACTTTCCAAAGTCTATCACATATGCACGAAGCATGTCTTCCAGCGTTTGAATGGTTCGTTCACTTTGACCGTCCGTTTGTGGGTGATACGCGGTGCTCATATCGAGATGAGTTCCCATTGCCTTGTGGAGTGATTGCCAACAGCGCGATGTGAACCTACTGTCCCTATCCAAGATGATAGATTTTGGCACTCCATGGAGTCTTATGATTTCTCGTAGGTACAAACGTGTCGGTCTCTCCATCTTGTAGGATTCTTTGATTGGCAGGAAATGGGCAGATTTCGTCAGCCGGTCGATTATTACCCATATGGTGTCCAGTCCGTCCGACGTCTTGGGCAGCTTGGTCACGAAATCCATAGAAATCCCCTTCCATTTCCACTCAGGGATTGCCGGTTGCTGTAACAATCCTGAAGGTTTCTGGTATTCCACCTTTACTTTGGCGCACGTAAGGCACTTACTAACATAAGTCGCGATTTCCGCCTTCATGTTAGGCCACCAATAGTGTTGTTTAATGTCCAAATACATCTTGTCCGAACTGGGATGAATGGAGTATCGTGTTTTGTGGCCTTCCTTCATAACGGCCTCCCTAAATCCTCCGATTTTTGGGACGCAAATACGGTTCATGAAGTAGTATACCCCATTCTCCCTTGCTTCTAGGTTCTTTTCCATCCCGCGCAATGCCTCGCTAGTTCTATTTTCTGCTTTCATAGCCTCTGACTGGACTGATGCAATTTGAGTGGCCAGATGAGATTGAATGGTTATCGAGTGTGTCTTCGTACGGCGATTTGAGTACTCCTTCCGACTTAATGCATCGGCTACCACGTTGGCCTTGCCTGGGTGGTACTTGATCTTGCATTCGTAGTCGTTTAGCAATTCCACCCATCTTCGTTGTCTCATGTTCAGCTCCTTCTGATTCAAGATGTGCTGGAGGCTCTTGTGGTCTGTGAAGATGGTGCACTTTGTACCGTACAGGTAGTGCCTCCAAATTTTCAGGGCGAAGACCACGGCTCCCAGCTCTAGGTCATGGGTCGTGTAATTTACTTCGTGCGTCTTTAGTTGGCGGTACGCATATGCTATCACTCTTCCACGTTGCATGAGAACGCAACCTAAGCCCTGATTCGACGCGTCACAGTAGACTACAAAATCTTCTGTTCCTTCAGGTAGAGATAGTACAGGAGCGCTACAGAGAGCTTGCTTCAAGGTTCGAAACGCAATCTCTTGTCGGTATGTCGACTTGAATAGCACGCCCTTTTGCGTAAGCAAGGTAAGCGGCTTGGCGATCTTAGAGAAGTTTTGGATGAATCTCCTATAGTAGCCTGCTAGGCCTAAGAACTGACGAATCTCTGTGGGCGTAGTCGGAGTTGCCCATCCTTCCACAGCTTTGACCTTAGAGGGATCCACATGAATTCCGTCATGGCTAACTACGTGGCCTAGGAAATTCACACTCCGGAGCCAGAACTCGCACTTGGAAAGTTTGGCGTAAAGTTTTTCCGATCGTAGAGTTTCTAGGACTTGTCGGAGATGTTGGCCATGCTCCTCTTTTCTTCGAGAATAGACGAGGATGTCATCGATAAACACAATGACGAAGTTGTCAAGGAATGGCCGACAGATTCGGTTCATTAGGTCCATAAATGCGGCAGGTGCATTTGTTAGACCGAAGGGCATTACGACGAATTCATAATGTCCGTAGCGGGTTCGAAAAGCGGTTTTAGGAATATCCTCTTCTCGGACTTTGAGTTGGTGGTATCCGGACCGTAGATCTATTTTAGAAAAATAACTAGCTCCTTGGAGCTGGTCGAATAGATCATCGATTTGTGGGAGTGGGTAGCGGTTTTTAACAGTGAGTTTATTTAACTCTCTGTAATCGATGCACATTCGGAAAGATCCGTCCTTCTTTTTGACAAAGAGCACCGGAGCTCCCCATGGCGAGTAGCTAGGTCGGATAAATCCCTTATCCAGAAGCTCACTGAGTTGGCTGGACAGTTCCTGCATTTCAGCCGGAGCCAACCTATAGGGTGATTTAGCGAGAGGAGTTGCTCCTGGAACGAGGTCGATTCGGAACTCAACCTGTCTCTCTAGGGGTACTCCTGGAAGATCTTCAGGAAACACGTCTGGAAATTCACACGCTACCGGAATATCTTGGATGTTAGTTTCTTCTTTGGTCTTGTCCACTATGTGAGCCAAGAACGCCAAACTGTTCTGTCGCAGATGTTTTTGTGCTTTGATGCACGAGATGAGACGAATATTCATACCGGGTTTGTCTCTGTAAATTACTAGGGTTTCGTGATTTGGGAGACGAAGGCGAACGGCCTTCTCGTGGCACATAATCTCAGCATGGTGGGGGCTTAACCAATCCATGCCGATAATCACCTCGAAACTCCTAATTGATACTGGCATTAGGTCTATTCGAAAGACGTGTTGGTTAAGGGTTAGGGTACATCCGATGTAGATCTCCCCAGTGGATTCGGTTTTCCCACTGGCCATTTCCACCGTATAGGTTTCATTTAGCTTCTGGGGTTGTTGTTTTAATAAATGTTTGAACTTCTCGCTTACGAAACTTCGCTCCGCTCCGGTGTCAAATAAGATGCATGCATAAGTGTGGTTTAGGAGGAACGTACCGGTCACAACTGCGGGGTCCTGAACTGCATCACTCTGACCCATAGTCAGCATCCTTCCTGCTCCTCTGTTTCCTGAATTGTTGTTGTTAGGGCAATCTCGGCGGAAATGCCCCGTCCTTCCACACCCGAAGCAGGTGTGGCTAGGCCCTGCATTGTTGCCGCCGGCATTGGTGTTGTTGTTATTGCGGTGGTTGTTGTTGTTGTTGTTGGATTAATGTCTAAGTCCATAACTATAATTGGTATGACTTGACCCCACCCGGCATGGTCCATTTGGGTTGCATACCACCATGCACTTGGATAGACTATAATGAGAGAAATAAGACACTTATGGTTATTAATATATTAAAAGTTCTAGTATATTAATAATAAGAATAATGAGATTATTTAATTAGTATTGATCAAGAATTAATCTAGGATTAATTAAGTGATCAAAAGAAGACTAATTAAATATATGGGTTGATTGTGTAAATCATCCATACTTGTATAGTGGGCTAATGCTCCATGGATAATCAAGTTGGGCTAAATTCTTCCTGTATTAACGCTTTTAGGTTTTCGCAACCTATGGAGTTGGCACTAATAGGGTCAGTGACTTAACATGGCTGTTCCACCATGTTAGGGCCTTGCCATCGAAGGTGCAGGCAGCAAAATTCACTTTGCTTCCTTCAGGGCATGAACAGATTTCGAAGACCTACTCTGTTTTCTCGAACCATTGTAGGAGGGCAATGACTCCTTCAGTCCCTTTAAAGGACAGTGGTTGGCATCTGGTGAAGTCCTTGTCGGAGAACTCTCCCTGGCGCACAGGGACCTCACCTTGAGTAGAATCGATAGGCGCTTCGCCTCCACCTGTACTGGTGGAGTGATATTGTGCCATGGCTGTTGCCACAGCCTCGGCCACTGCAGCGTTCAAAGTTGCTGCATCGATTTGTGGAGAAGGTATGGGAGTTATCGAAATAGCGTGTCTGGGTGATCTGCGAGGAGTCATCTTTGCTAAAAGAAAACAAAGATGAGACGGAATAAGTCTATAGCAACGGACACAAGCTAAAAGCCGAAAAGACAAGGTTATCCTAGTTCTGGATGTATCAGGTCCTGACTTCCACATGGTTCTAGGAAAAATTCATAAATGAGTCTATACCTAATAAACTCTATGAATTTGAAATAACTATCCTCGAATGAATATATGTTTCCTGAATAACTGTTATCAGCTGCATGTATGAAAATAATTCTAACACATGAAATGTGAGCAGTGTTTCCACTCGATCGCTAATTTAACCTAGTTAATATTTTATTAGTGTGACGCGTAGACGTTTTTGGTTACTTCGGCTGATCTTTCCT
This sequence comes from Lactuca sativa, assembly GCF_002870075.4. Classification (NCBI taxonomy): domain Eukaryota; kingdom Viridiplantae; phylum Streptophyta; class Magnoliopsida; order Asterales; family Asteraceae; genus Lactuca; species Lactuca sativa. The sequence goes on along the minus strand of NC_056623.2, from coordinate 154,299,912 downwards.
TGAAATCTTCTCATTAATTTGTCCTTGTTCCTCCTGAACTCTTCTGTTGTCTACTATGAGGAAGTGGATACGTTTATCTGTGCTTGTCGTGCGAGAATGAAAGTGACTAAAGAACCTATGAGCTTTAACGTAACTTTATGGGGTGATCCTTACGGAATCTTCCTATAATTATACTAGGCATACCAGTTGGTATTGTATATAATTGAAGATCAAATAGACCTTCGAACAATTGATCCCACCTCAACACTACTTCCTTAAAAGGAATGGATAGCGAAGCGTCGGTCACAGATTCTATGTCTATAAGGTCTTGATTATATATAAAACTTTATGAATATACCGTGTAAGATTATAGGCCTATCCGCAAGGGTCTTTTAAGTTATCACATAAGTTATGTATCTGGACTAAAATACTCCTATAGTATCCTAACGTAGTGTACTTGTTATGTTCTAGACTTGTTATCGCGCTATCGTATCATAGAATACTCCCATAGTACTCTAATTCTAACTGTACTTGTTCAGGCGTTCTCTTGACTGGTGTTCTGGTAAGTTTTAACCCTGTTGCAACACCACATCATTCCCAAACACATGTTGGTCACATATCGAATGAATATAGTTGATCAGGCTATATTGATCCTAGCTATGATTACATAACTGTTCAGGTTAACGACAGTGTCCAACCTCTAAATACTTTTTGTTCTGTTCTCCTCATGATCCTAGTTCGATTATGTACATGTATGAGCAAGTAGGTATATTTTTATAACTTGAAGTTATACTCTACAATATATCATTATCCAGAGCACTTAAGCCCCATTGTATTTATAGACGTATATCTTTTATCGGTTGATATACTTAGTTCACTATAAACAATGCTCTGATACCAATCTGTCACACCCCAAAATTGGAACGGCGAAAACGTTTGGGGGTGGAGGACGTCATGTCAAGTATCACGAGATATGTATATGGTAAGCAAGTAATGAACAACCATTTCATTTAGAAAGAAAGTGTTTACAATGTATGTAATCACAAAACATAGAAGTCATAGACAAATAACAAAACAAGACTTGAAGCTATAATGCTCCATCTTCTGAATCCCTAGCACGAGCACCTGTCTAATAGTCTCCTGAGAATACAAGTTATTTGAAAGAGTTGATTAGCAATTAAGCTGGTGAGTTCATCAGATTGTAGTGATGTGAGTAAGCTGTAAAAACGTGGTTGAAAATGTATATGTAAAGTATTGTAAGCTGTAAGGTGTTGTTTTGTAAAGTTTGCCTGTTCCTCTAGAAAATCATATATTTCCTACTTAAAATGGGAGTTGAGTAAAATGACACTACAAGCCTTTCTATGCGTAATAAGTGGGTACAAGTTATATATACTTGGAGTAAACAAACAATTGATTATGTGCATCTGCCCTCAACCTACAACCCGATGAGGTTCAATAAGTAAGGCGGATAGCACATATTACATTGGTTATTAGATCGTTGTCATATATAACCTTGGGGTATTCACTTGTTACTCATGGAGTTATTTGTAATGGTTCCTTTATGTCTAACGGAGAGTTCCTTTTAAGAAAACCTATATTTCTTATAATAAAATATTGACTATGGTGATTACTTTATAATAGCTTTGTTTATGCTGCTATATATATGATTTGGTATCTGGTAGATAATAGATTGGGTGACCTCGGTGTAAACCCACATCCAACGGGAACAGGACGTACAGCGAAGAACACACATCCTATTAGCTGTCGGATATTAGTCTTATTTATAAACATGGTGTATAAACTAAGGTATTATAGAGTTAACTCACTTAAAGTCTTTAAATTTGTACTGGCTTAATAAAATGGATTAAGCCCTTAACTGGGAAATCACTAGTTTTGTATATCCAACAGTACTGACTTTGAAACGAAAGTTTTGTACTAGAAAAACTGTGCATTGACTCTGTGTCCTATGACCTGATCCATACCTGGTACCCTTATGATGACTTAATGTATACTAAGCATAAATATATATATAGATTCGGGTAGATAATAGATTGGGTGACCTCGGTGTAAGCCTACATCCAACAGGAACATGACGTATAGTGAAGAACACACATCCTATTAGCTGTCGGCATCTACTTAACATATATGTATCCTATAGTGTATACGTTACGGAATCATAAGGTTAGCATCATGGTCCTAACTTTTAAAAGTAGCCTTCTACCAAGACTCGATTGTTTTGAAAGCAGTCTTCTACCAAGACCCTACTATTTTGAAAGCAGTCTTCTACCAAGACTCTACTGTTATTGTCAACTGTAAAGTACATTCTCCCTAGTTTATAACCTATCTCGAATAGAGAATAGATTAACCTTCAAGTGTTACTGACATTTTATGAAAGTAATCGGAGAAATGAGTACCCTGATGTCGTTTATAATGACATACGGAGGTACTATCAACCTAAAAACATACGTGTGTTTTATTACGGTCATAATGTGAAAGCTAGAACCCCTACTAACCCGCTCTCATGTATGGAGATTGAGGGAACCAAACACGACCCGAGCAAATCCATGCAAGCCGTGAAAGTCACATTAAAGTTAGATCCTGTCTGCGTGTTGTCATGCTATAGCAAATTAACTTTTTAGTTATGTTATGTTATGTTCTGTTCTGTTCTGTTCTGTTCTGTTCTGTTCTGTGTGTGCTTCATTATACTAGAAGTAATGATTAGTATTCTCTTAAACTATACCTATAATAGTTTACTAATTCTCTAACTGGACTGACACTGAAAAGACTCATTTATCTACAAAGTTATGCTTATACATTAAAATGGAGTTTTGTATAACTATAAAATAACATAACCTTTAGAAGAGTTTTGAAATGTTTTAACAACTTATAAATGACATAAGTAACATTTTGAAAGAATGTTTAACAACAAATAATTACATAATTATCATTGTGTTCAACTTGTATTCCCCCCTTAAAACAATTAAAATAGTTAAAAGACTCATTACGGGGTATGAACTCACCTGATGTGGGTGATTCAAACGGGTATGCGCGTACAGATGAGAAGTTCCACGAAAGAAGTTCCAAGACACAATAAGTCCTAAATGATATTTAAGGACACATAATGACATGAATATAGTGTTTATAAACAACTATATGAAAGGAAACACCTTCCGAGACTAGGAAACACCTTCCGGGACTAGGAAACACTTTAACCAAGTGTTGGAATCACATGTGATTCAACATAGGAGGGTATAAAGGCACTTATATGAGTTTACTACCATGATTTCATGGCCTAAGGGAGTCTACTACCGTAAACTCATGGACAAATACGTTTATGAGGGTCCTAAAGGTCATAAAGAAGCATTCTAAATTCATGCTAAGCCCTTGGAAATGTTTGTGGCATCAAAACACCTCTATTTTGAGTTTACGGCCCATGAAGGTCACAACTAGAAATTTTGTGTCTTGTAATCACTATATACTCAAGTAAATGTTGAATCAAAAACTTAAGAGCATGTGTGATACCTATTATTATGACATCAAAAACTTCAATCAAATTCATCATACAAATACTACAAATGGTCATTAAGCAATTGGAAATCCTAGAAGTTCTTGTTAGGTCCATTTTGGACTAGGACTTCCTTATTGGACTCAATGGACCAATAAGCTTCCAATTTGACTCTCATGGGCTTAGAACCCTTAAATGGGCTCTAATTGGACCCACATTAATTTATTTCAACATTTTGGGCCATATTGAGCCTAGAATGAAATAAATTAAAAGTTTTGAACCATGATTAACGTAAACTAGCCCAACAAAGTGTTAAAATCATATTATATTTCTTTTAGGTCAAACTCATCAAACATTTTCTTTACAAAATTTCGGCCAAAGAAAAGCCCAAGAGGAGAAGTTGACTATTACCATGCCACCTCATTTTTATCTCTTGGTTTTCCATGCAACATGTCTCATATCTCCATGCATGTATCACTTCATGTCTATTTCTCTCTTTCTCTCTCTCTCTCTCTCTCTCTCTCTCTCTCTCTCTCTCTCTCTTCTTGTTTCGGCCGTGAGCAACACACACACACTCACAAATCTCTCACAAACTCTCTCTAGATTACTCAAGAAACCATCCTCCCTCTTCATTTAAAATCTCGAAACTTTGCTTGTGCATCAAGAGGATTTCAAGAAAATATCATCACTTCTTGGTAAGTTACACATATCTAAGGAATTTATAACTCTTTTTCTCATGATTAGATCCTTTCTCTTAAACAATTTCGATAATCATGCTCCTAGAAAACTCCTTAAACTCGAGATCTTCATCAAGGGGAGCTAGGGCCAAAAATTACCAAGTTTTCTTCCATCTTTTCTTCAAAAAAACCGAAACTACACCCTAAGGTGAGCTTCATACTCCCTATTTTTCTATTTTATAAGTTTTGTGGGGGGGGGGGGAATACAAGTGAAAGTGTAGATATATATGTGTTTTGTATGTCTTGTATGATTTCTATGCTTATATGTGTGTTTTTGTGTGATCTTGATGATGGATCTACCCATAAACTCCTAAAAATCGAGATATACTTTATGTTAAATGATACTAGCATCAAATATATTTCTACATACAAAGTATTCCAAGAAAAATAGCTAAGTGGCTTAATAACATCTTGTTTGGGCCAAAAACTCAATTTTTGGACACAAAATGTTAAAAATATAAAGTTAAAGGGGCCAAATTGACATATTACGAATTCTGATGGATGAGGAGAGTCAAAACAGTTTCAGTAAAGTATTTTCTGGAAATATACTCTTTTGGAGGGTTAAAAATATAAATTTCAAGCTTAATGGGCTAAAAATGACATTTTTGGTCCAAATAGGGCCCAATATGCGAAATTTTCTGTTTTGAAGGGCCAAAACTGTGTTTTTCTGTAAAACAGTGGACTACTAGTGTCCCAAGTCCTTTTTTATGGTAAAAAATGCTTTTCATAATTAAAAAGGACCAAAGTTGCAAAATTTTTCCAACTTGGGCCAAAAGTGTAAAATTGCAAAAAAGGAAGGTTTCAACCGAGAAAATTATATTTTCAGGGACTAAAACTGTTTTCAACTAAAAATGTGCTGAAAAATATCAATTCCAATAAGTTTTGATGTTAAAATGCCAAGAAAAATAGTTTAAGGACTAAACTGGAAATTTATTTATGCAAAGGGTTGAAAAAGTAAATTTAGAAAATAAAGAGGGGCTGAACACAGAATAATTTCAATGCTAATTCGATACATCCGTTGTGATCAAATATTGGCACTGCGACTATCGACGAATTACAATACACATCAACACCAAAAATCGTTATCTAACGAATTGATTCGGTCTCGAATCAATAACAAACCCGAAACTACTAACACGACGACAACTTGATTCGTACACGGAAAATTTGGGAATTTAATACACACGTGAGAGTGCACAGACGTCGACGCACCATCTTTGGGCCCCAAAGTGTAAAATCTTGTTTGTTGGGCCTAAGCTAGCTCAATGGCTTGATCTTTAGGCCCGAAGACTTCAACCTTACGAGTTGTTGGGTCTTACATGTTCCAACACAGCATAAAAGGACTTTCAATGGCTTTTATACTATTGGTCCCCAAGGGTCCTTTGGTACTGCTAGTAAAGTCGGTTATTCTAATGCGAGTCGGGTCAAGGGCCCTTCACACTCTTTTTTTTTATCCCCAACCGACTAACGGAGTTATCGAGGTCTTCGTGCCCTCTTTCTCTTCGGATGTGGGACTACAACAAGTCAGGGCGGTTGGACTACGTGAATAGTACGGACGACGCCTACGGGATCGTTAGTATAGTTGTAAACTGGTCGTTTGCGTAACGCGTGTTTATAGCAATTCACCATGCGCAATAATCTGACGTCGCTTGAAATCAATGACTTCACACGCCGCGATGGTACAACAACTACATGGAATTCAAAGTGTTAAGAAAACATCGGGTTTTCCTAGGGTTTTCAATACATACGGTTTCGAAATGTATACAAGTTTAACGAACAATTTCTACAACTATAGAAAGAAACAAGCATACTTATGGATCTTCACAAATTTTTTTTAAACCCTTTTCAGAAAATATCGGATTTTCTGGTGGTTTTCAAACTAATACAAAACGTTGCTTTTCAAATACCGCTTATGAATTCACCAACATTTCATATGTTGACGTTTTCAAAATACTTGTATTCTCAGGTAACAAGTAAACCGCAGGAAAATGTACTCAGTGATGGCTTGCAGTTTGTTTATCTATGAACCGAACAATTTATTTTTGGGAATGTAATGCTAAGACAATGTACCCAGTGTAAACTTTATCAGTTTACTATATTAATGCATGGTGACGAATGATGTTATGTTGATATATATTCAATGTTATGGTATTCAATTGAGTCACAACAGCCCCCGGACGTTTCCGCCGTCTGGTTCGGGGGTGTGACAGGTTGGTATCAGAGCTTTGTTTATAGTGAACTAGCATATCTAGCCACACATTGATATGCAACTATAAACCAAAAAGAGGGACTAACATAACTCTGAACAAAACGAGTAAATAAAACACCCTTGCTTGCATTAGGAATAAGAACATAACGCCGAACCAAACAAAATAATGCTAGTATCTCGGTTAATTCTGGACTGTTCTTAGTGGTACCAAGGAGTCGATGTAGCCTGATCAACTACATTCTCTCCAAAGTACAACTAACACATCTTTTGATGAGATGGGAATAGCTAGGGAACCTAAAACTATACCCTTTATCACCAAAAAGAGAACGCTTGTTTAGTCTGTACAATAGTTGTAGCCTCCTAGGAATAATGTTAGCATATTTACATACTCGCGCAGATAGCATGGCTGGTTTTCATCACCCTGGAGACCCTTATTTCCCTAATCAGGGAAATAACGGATGGTTAGAGGAAGAGCCTGAGGAAGACCCCGAAGAGGAATCTGACGGGGAACCGGAGGCTGGAGATGAAGGCGAGCCTGCCGAACCCAAAGAGGATGAAGAGAACTTCGAAGAGGAACCCGATGACAGTGAAGGGGGTGATTCGGACGCAGAGTCCGAAGTCATCAACCCCCCTTACCCGATCAGGGTGCCTGCCTACCGTGTGGGTCCCACTGGTCCTACCCCTCCTTGGGGTATTGATCTTTGGAGATGGAGCAGACATCAGGGACAGCGACCTCCGTTCAGCATGTCACGTGAGTTCTTCAACCTGAGGGACGGAGGACCGGCCGACCGAGCCCTACCGGTCATGGTGAGACGATTACGGGACACCGGCGATCTTGCTCTGGGCACTTCTGATCAGGTACGCCAGTTGTGGACTAGGGCCGAGCGTGCGGAGTAGGAGACACGTGACGTCCTTCAGGAGTTTCACATGAGGCAGGTAAGGTGGGAGTCTCGACTTCAGGACGCTGAACGATTGGTGGACCGTCCTCAGGGAGCATCCACATCCTCGGCACCACCTCCGGACGCAACCCATCGCGGTTAGGGATAGACTTATCTTAGTAGGTCGTTAGGAACTATGCTATGTACCCCGACTCTATGTTTAAGTGACTACACTACTCATAGAGCTGTTATGCTGTCGAACTAGTGTCACTCATGTATGCTCTTACGAGCAAATTTTTCATATATCAAATGCGGATAATATTAGTAAACTTTTACGTGCCTTGTTATGATATTACAAATTGCTATGTGTTGAGAAATCTATGATTGTATGTTGTATGATAGGAATGTTTTAGTACGTACATTACACCTAGTCCGTAGGGTCACGACCTTCCAGAAACCCCAAACACTCAACATCTTTCCGTTTCATGACAGAAAGATGCCTCGCCGACCTACTCGAGGAAACCCAGGTACAACTCCACCCGAAGTTGACTCCACTGCATTCCAGGCAGTCGTGTCTGCTGCGGTCACCGTAGCTATGGCAGAACTCCATCAGGGGAATAATGGAGGAGGCAACGGGCAAGGGGCAGGGAGTTCGAACAATGGGATGAATCAAGGACCTACCAAAACATGTACCTACAAGGACTTTACGAACGCCAAACCACGAACTTTTAACGGCACTGGAGGAGTGATCGCCCTGAAGCGATGGATCGAGGTAGTGGAGTCGGTATTCGAGATATGCGATTGCCCTGAGCAGATGAAAGTGAAGTTCGCGGCCCGCACTTTTGTGGATCAAGCACTCACCTGGTGGAACGGACACGTGGAAGCCATGACGCTCCCTGTAGCCAACTCTATGCCGTGGGCAGAGATGAAAGAAATGTTAATGACTGAGTACTGCCCACGAGGCGAAATACAGAAGATGGAGCAAGAGCTACGGAACCTCACTGTGCAGAATGCGAATATCGATGCCTACATATCGAGATTTAGTGAACTATCTCTGCTGTGCCCGGGTATGATCACCTCGGAAGGAAAGAACATTGAGCGATTCATCTGGGGACTAACAACACCAATTCAAGGGAATGTGATAGCTGCGAACCCCAAAATATTTGACAGTGCAAAAAGATTGGCAAAGAAGCTGTATGACCATAACAACAAGAAGGGCGAGAAATCAGTTGAGGCTGAGAGAAAGAAGGAAGGTGATGCCAAGAAGGGGAAGAACAATAAGAGGAAGGGTCGCCAGGGCCCCGAGACCTCTAAAAAGTAGCAGACAGTGGCGGTTAACGCTGTCACCGCACCCGTTCGAGCCGCACCACATGCTCCAGCCTCATCTGCTTCAAATACTTCAAGACCTTATTCCGGTAATCTTCCCAAGTGCAATAAGTGCGGTCTCCATCATAATGGAGAATGCAAGGATTTTCAGTGCACCAGTTGCAATCGAAGGGGACACACTGCAAAGTACTGCAGGACTTACCCTCCCCAGAACCAAAATCAGGGAAACAACAACAACAACATCATCACCGGCGGTAGCAATGCAGGGCCTAGCCACGCCTGCTATGGGTGTGGAAGGATGGGGCATTTCCGCCGAGACTGCCCTAACAACAACAATTCAGGAAACGGAGGAATGGGAAGGATGCTGACCATGGGTCAGGGTGAGGCTATTCAAGACCCCTCTGTTGTTACCGGTACGTTTCCCCTAAACCACACTTATGCATGCATCTTATTTGACACCGGAGCGGAGCGAAGTTTCGTAAGCGATAAGTTTAAACATTTATTAAAACAACAACCCCAAAAGCTAAATGAAACCTTTATGGTGGAAATGGCCAATGGGAAAACCGAATCCACTGGGGAAATCTACATCAGATGTACCCTAACCCTCAAGCAACACGTCTTTCGAATAGACTTGATGCCTGTACCAATTAGGAGTTTCGGTGTGATTATTGGCATGGACTGGTTAAGCCCCCACCATGCTGAAATTATGTGTCACGAGAAGGCCGTTCGCCTTCGCCTTCCCAATCACGAAACCCTAGTAATTTACAGAGACAAACCTAGCATGAACCTTCGTCTCGTCTCGTGCATCAAGGCACAAAAACACCTACGAAAGAAGGATTTAGCATTTCTGGCCCACATAGTGGATAAGACCAAGGAAGACACTAACATTCAAGATATTCCGGTAGCGTGTGAATTTCCAGACGTGTTTCCTGAAGATCTTCCGGGAGTACCCCCAGAGAGACAAGTGGAGTTTAGAATCGACCTCGTTCCAGGAGCAACTCCTCTCGCTAAATCACCCTATCGGCTGGCTCCTGCTGAAATGCAGGAATTGTCCAGCCAACTCAGCGAGCTTCTGGACAAGGGATTTATCCGACCTAGTTACTCGCCATGGGGAGCTCCAGTCCTTTTTGTCAAAAAGAAGGACGGATCTTTTAGAATGTGCATCGACTACAGAGAGTTAAATAAACTCACTGTTAAAAATCGCTACACACTTCCACGAATCGATGATCTATTTGACCAACTCCAAGGAGCTAGTTATTTTTCTAAAATAGATCTACGGTCCGGATACCACCGACTCAAAGTCCGGGAAGAGGATATTCCAAAAACCGCTTTCCGAACCCGCTACGGACATTACGAATTTGTCATAATGCCCTTCGGTCTAACAAATGCCCCTGCCACATTTATGGACCTAATGAATCGAATCCGTCGACCATTCCTCGAAAACTTTGTCATTGTTTTCATCGATGACATCCTCGTCTATTCTCGAAGCAAAGAAGAGCATGGCCAACACCTCCGACAAATCCTAGAAACGCTGCGATCGGAGAAGCTATACGCAAAACTCTCCAAGTGTGAGTTATGGCTCCGGAGTGTGAACTTCCTAGGTCATGTAGTTAGCCAAGATGGAATTCATGTGGATCCCTCTAAGGTCAAAGCCGTGGAAGGATGGGCAACCCCGACAACGCCCACAGAAATTCGTCAATTATTGGGTCTAGCAGGCTACTATAGGAGATTCATTCAGAACTTCTGTAAGATCGCCAAACCACTTACCTCGCTTACACAAAAGGGTGTACCATTCAAATGGGTGGACAAACAAGAAGTCGCATTCCGAACCCTGAAACAAGCTCTCTGTAGCGCCCCGGTACTATCTCTACCTGAAGGAACGGAAGCTTTTGTAGTCTACTGTGACGCGTCAAATCAGGGCTTAGGTTGCGTTCTCATGCAGCGTGGAAGGGTGATAGCTTACGCATCTCGCCAACTAAAGACGCACGAAGTAAATTATACGACCCATGATTTTGAATTGGGAGCCGTGGTCTTCGCTCTGAAAATTTGGAGGCACTACCTGTATGGTACGAAGTGCACCATCTTCACGGACCACAAGAGTCTCCAACACATCCTGAACCAGAAGGAGCTGAACATGAGGCAACGAAGATGGGTTGAATTGCTAAACGATTCTGAGTGCGAGATCAAGTACCACCCAGGCAAGGCCAACGTGGTAGCTGACGCATTAAGTCGGAAGGAGTACTCTAATCGTCGTGCGAAAACTCTCTCAATAACCATTCAATCTGACTTAGCCACTCAAATTGCGGTAGCCCAGTCAGAGGCAATGAAAGCGGAAAACAAGGCAAGCGAAGCATTGCGCGGGATGGAGAAGAACCTAGAGGCAAAGGAGAATGGAGTATACTACTTCATGAACCGTATTTGGGTCCCTAAAGTCGGAGGATATAGGGAGGTAGTTATGAAGTAAGCCCACAAGACGCGATACTCCATTCATCCTGGTTCAGACAAGATGTATTTGGATATTAAACAACACTATTGGTGGCCTAACATGAAGGCAGAAATTGCTACCCACGTTAGTAAGTGCCTTACGTGTGCCAAGGTAAAGGTGGAATACCAGAAGCCCTCAGGTTTTTTACAGCAACCAATAAATCCTGAGTGGAAATGGGAGGGAATTTCTATGGATTTCCTGACCAAGCTACCCAAAACGTCGGATGGACTAGACACCATATGGGTGGTAATCGACCGACTGACGAAATCTGCCCATTTCCTGCCAATCAAGGAATCCTACAAAATGGAAAGATTGACACGTTTGTACATTCTAGAGATCGTGAGACTCCACGGAGTACCAGTGTCTATTATCTCGGATAGGGACAGTAGATTCACTTCGCGCTTTTGGCAATCTCTCCATAAGGCACTAGGAACTCATCTCGACATGAGCACCGCGTATCACCCACAAACGGACGGTCAAAGAGAACGAACCATTCAAACGCTTGAAGACATGCTCCGCGCATGCGTAATAGGCTTTGGGAAGTCTTGGGATACCCACCTACCTTTAATCGAATTCTCGTATAACAATAGTTATCATTCGAGCATCAAGGTGGCTTCTTTCGAAGCACTGTACGGGCGTAAATGTAGATCACCGTTATGTTGGGCTGAGGTGGGTGATACCCAACTGGCAAGAACTCATACGTCAGACAAAGCACTCACGTCGGATCAGTCACTAACGGGACCAGAGATCATTCGCGAAACCATGGAAAAGATCATCCAAATCAGGGCTTGATTACAAGCATCGCGTGACCGACAAAAGAGCTACGCTGATAAATGGCGAAAGCCCTTAGAGTTTTAGGTCGGTGATCGAGTACTGTTGAACGTCTCACCCTGGAAAGGGGTTATACGTTTCGGAAAACGGGGAAAGCTGAACCCAGGATACATTGGACCTTTCGAGATCGTCGCCCGAATAGGTCCAGTGGCATATAAGCTGCAGCTACCCACAGAGCTAAACAGTGTTCACCCCGTGTTCCATGTCTCTAATCTCAAGAAGTGCCTATCAGATGAAACACTCGTCATTCCTCTTGACGAGATCGAAATAAACGAGAATCTCCTGTTCGTTGAAGAACCAATTGAAATCATGGACAGGGAGGTGAAGCGTACTAAGCAAAGTCGCATCCCGATCATGAAAGTACGGGGGAACGCAAAGCATGGGCCAGAATTCACGTGGGAACGTGAAGACCAAATGAAGCAAAAGTACCCTCACCTATTTTAGCATTCTCAAACCTAGCTTTCAAACAGAATTTCGGGAAGAAATTCCCTCTAACGGGGGGATGATGTCACAACTAGAAATTTTGTGTCTTGTAATCACTATACTCAAGTAAATGTTGAATCAAAAACTTAAGAGCATGTGTGATACCTATTATTATGACATCAAAAACTTCAATCAAATACATCATACAAATACTACAAATGGTCATTAAGCAATTGGAAATCCTAGAAGTTCTTGTTAGGTCCATTTTGGACTAGGACTTCCTTATTGGACTCAATGGACCAATAAGCTTCCAATTTGACTATCATGGGCTTAGAACCCTTAAATGGGCTCTAATTGGACCCACATTAATTTATTTCAACATTTTAGGCCATATTGAGCCTAGAATGAAATAAATTAAAAGTTTTGAATCATGATTAACCTAAACTAGCCCAACAAAGTGTTAAAGTCATATCATATTTCTTTTAGGTCAAACTCATCAAACCTAACTCTACATATTGGGCTTAGGGGCATTAAAGCCCAATACTCCCTTTTCTTTACAAAATTTCGGCCCAAGAAAAGCCCAAGAGGAGAAGTTGACTATTACCATGCCACCTCATTTTTATCTCTTGGTTTTCCAAGCAACATGTCTCATATCTGCATGCATGTATCACTGCATGTCTATTTCTCTCTCTCTCTTCTTGTTTCGGCCGTTAGCAACACACACACACACACAAATCTCTCACAAACTCTCTCTAGATTACTCAAGAAACCATCCTCCCTCTTCATTTAAAATCTCGAAACTTTGCTTGTGCATCAAGAGGATTTCAAGAAAATATCATCATTTCTTGGTAAGTTACACATATCTAAGGAATTTATAACTCTTTTTCTCATGATTAGATCCTTTCTCTTAAACAATTTCGGTAATCATGCTCCTAGAAAACTCCTTAAACTCGAGATCTTCATCAAGGGGAGCTAGGGCCAAAAATCACCAACTTTTCTTCCATCTTTTCTTCAAAAACCGAAACTACACCCTAAGGTGAGCTTCATACTCCCTATTTTTCTGTTTTATAAGTTTTGTGGGGGGGGGGGGAATACACGTGAAAGTGTAGGTCTATATGTGTTTTGTATGTCTTGTATGATTTCTATGCTTATATGTGTGTTTTTGTGTGATTTTGATGATGGATCTAGCCATAAACTCCTAAAAATCGAGATATACTTTATGTTAAATGATACTCATCAAATATATTTCTACATACAAAGTATTCCAAGAAAAATAGCTAAGTGGCATAATAACATATTCTTTGGGCTAAAAACTCAATTTTTGGATACAAAATGTTAAAAATATAAAGTTAATGGGGCCAAATTGACATATTACGAATTCTGATGGATGAGGAGAGTCAAAACAGTTTCAATAAAGTATTTTCTGGAAATATACTCTTTTGGAGGGTTAAAAATATAAATTTCAAGCTTAATGGGCTAAAAATGACATTTTTGGCCCAATAGGGCGCAATATGCGAAATTTTCTGCTTTGGAGGGCCAAAACTGTGTTTTTTTGCAAAACAGTGGACTACTAGTGTCCCAAGTCCTTTTCTATGGTAAAAAATTCTTTTCATAATTAAAAAGGACCAAAGTTGCAAAAATTTTCCAACTTGGGCCAAAAGTGTAAAATTGCGAAAAAGGAAGGTTTCAACCGAGAAAATTGTATTTTCAGGGACTAAAACTGTTTTCAACTAAAAATGTGCTGAAAAATATCAATTCCAATAAGTTTTGATGTTAAAATGCCAAGAAAAATAGTTTAAGGACTAAACTGGAAATTTATTTATGCAAAGGGTTGAAAAAGGAAATTTAGAAAATAAAGAGGGGCTGAACACAGAAAAATTTCAATGCTAATTCGATACATCTGTTGTGATCAAATATTGGCACTGCGACTACCGACGAATTACAATACACATCAACACCAAAAATTGTTATCTAACAAATTGATTCGGTCTCGAATCAATAACAAACCCGAAACTACTAACACGACGACAACTCGATTCGTACACGGAAAATTTGGGAATTTAATACACACGTGAGAGTGCACAGACGTCGATGCACCATCTTTGGCCCCAAAGTGTAAAATCTTGTTTGTTGGGCCTAGCTAGCCCAATGGCTTGATCTTTAGGCCCGAAGACTTCAACCTTACGAGTTGTTGGGTCTTACATGATCCAACACAACGTAAAAGGACTTTCAATGGCTTTTATACTATTGGTCCCCAAGGGTCCTTTGGTACTGCTAGTAAAGTCAGTTATTCTAATGCGAGTCGGGTCAAGGGCCCTTCGCACTCTTTTTTTTTATCCCCAACCGACTAACGGAGTTATCGAGGTCTTCGTGTTTCTCTTCGGATGTGGGACTACAAGAAGTCAGGGCGGTTGGATTACGTGAATAGTACGTACGACGCCTACGGGATCGTTAGTATAGTTGTAAACTGGTCGTTTGTGTAACGCGTGTTTATAGCAATTCACCATGCGCAATAATCCGACGTCGCCTGGAATCAACGACTTCACACGCCGCGATGGTACAACTACATGGAATTAAAAGTGTTAGGAAAACATCGGGTTTTCCTAGGGTTTTCAATACATACGGTTTCGAAATGTATACAAGTTTAACGAACAATTTCTACAACTATAGAAACAAACAAGCATACTTATGGATCTTCACAAATTTTTTTGAAACCCTTTTCAGAAAATATCGGATTTTCTTGTGGTTTTCAAACTAATACAAAACGTTGCTTTTCAAATACCGCTTATCAACTCACCAACATTTCATATGTTGACGTTTTTCAAAATACTTGTATTCTCATGTAACAAGTAAACCGCAGGAAAATGTACTCAGTGATGGCTTGCAGTTTGTTTATCTATGAACCGAACAATTTATTTTTGGGAATGTAATGCTAACACAATGTACCCAGTGTAAACTTTATCAGTTGTACTATATTAATGCATGGTGACGAATGATGTTATGTTTCATATATATTCAATGTTATGGTATTCAATTGAGTCACAACAGCCCCCAGACGTTTCCGCCGTCTGGTTCGGGGGTGTGACAATGAAACATTTGGTCATGTGTTTGCGGCCGTAAACACTTATGGGAGATGATACTATCGTTGTTTTGGGTCCTAAATGAAGGGTTTTGAGCATTCTAACACTTCCTAAGTGTACATGCAACCCTAATAAACCTTGGATCTATGTTTGTCTAAGATACATGCAAATAATTATTTTTCCAAGGCTTATATCCTAACTAGCATGGCATGGGGAACATGAATCAAATAAAGCTAGAAGAAATACTTACCTTGAAGTTGTAGTTGATTGCTTGGAGTTTTAGAGCCTAGCACCAATAGTGTGGATGCCTCAAGTGGAAATCACAAATCACCACAAACTTGGAACTTTGGGAGAATAGTCACTACTATCTTGAAATTTGCCCTCACCTCAACAAGTGTCAACTAGTGTGATTTCAAGAACCAAAGCCTCCTTTATATAGTGTGGATAGATTAGGGTTACATTCATGTAAACCCTAATACCCATGTCTCTTCATTTCCATGAGATCCATGGGTTAAAGCTCCATGGAGTATCCATGGACTTTTCCATGCAAGCCTAGCCCATTCCAAATAAGCATTAGTCCACACTATATAAATATAGAAGCCCATATTTAATTAGTAATATCTTTGACCTGTAAATTAATCGTAGATTAATTATAGATCAATACAAATTAAATAATATGATCTTATATTAATATATTAGAACTTATAATATATTAATAAATCATAACTTGTACTATTCTCAAATATTATCCATAAATTGTTCGGGTGAAGTGCAACCCAAATGGACCATGCCGGGTCGGGTCAAGTACATACCAAATATAGTTATGGACTTAGACACTATATCCAACAGTCTCCCACTTGGATAAGTCTAGTAACTATATTTGCAAGTTTAACTTCAGGAACCGATCAGCAATCGTAGCTCTTTAAACTCTGTTGAACTAGAACGCACCATTTAGATAAGTGATCATATAATCCTCTATTCTAGATATCTGCCGGACAAATACATGGAACATTGTCTTGCTTATTGTCCAGCATTTGTTTCCCGATTTCCGATTTGTTTGACATAGAACTCAACTGAACACATCAATTTAGTTCTGACCGGGCCCGGTACATAGGTCAAAACAAAATCATCGAGGGGCCTAGATATCAGCTTCTAATCCAAGAAGGAACAGATAAACTTCGACTCATATGTTTGTTCTACCACTCATTGAATTACACACAAAGGCACGTTTTATAACATCGAGTTACCAATGCGTTTTCGTACAATCAATGCATAACCAACTCGTAAGTAACAAAATCATATCTCTAGGTTTGAAGACTTATATGATATTACCGTCTCACGATCACTCGAGATAAAATTCCATGAAGTGATTCCAGTGAGCGTGGGTTGAGTCCAATGCTCAGAACTTATGAGCACTCATGATTGTTGTAGCCATGTCTAACACCTTAGACCTCTGCACCCAATCATGACAGTCTTGATTCATACCTACTTCCGACATATGACCGACTGTGGAGGTTTGAATAATATGATATACCAAACATAAGTATTCTGGAAGTCAAAACATGCAAAAGAAATATAGTAAACGATTGACAAGAGATAGCAACACTTATTCATAAATAAAACACCTTTTATTCGTCATCAAATGTCAATTACACTTTACAAATTTCATAATTTATCTAACTACTAAAACTTATATCATCCTTCAGCCCTATGCTTCGAGCATGTTGGAGATGCTTAACCCTACCCAGTCCCTTCGTGAGGGGATCTACTGGGTTCTCATCTGATGATACCCTCTTCGCTACGAGGATCCCTTCTTCTATTCGATGTCTGATGAAGTGATATTTTCTGTCAATGTGTTTGGATCTCCCATGATCTCTTGGTTCCTTGGCTAAGGCAACCGCACTATTGCTGTCACAGAAAATCTCCATTGGTTCTTTTATAGTTGGTACAACTCCAAGGTCTCCGATGAAGTTCTTTAGCCATATGGCCTCCTTTGCTGCCTCGCTTGCCGCTATATACTCTGATTCACAAGTAGAATCAGCCACTGTCTCCTGCTTGGAACTCTTCCAAGTGATTGCTCCTCCGTTTAAGGTAAAGACCCAGCCCGACTGTGAGCGGAAATTATCCCTATCAGTCTGGAAGCTAGCATCACTATACCCTACAGCTCTCAAGTCATCACTCCCACCGAAGGTAAGGACCCAGTCCTTAGTCCTTCGCAGGTACTTGAGGATATTCTTTACCGCAGTCCGGTGTTCCTTGCCAGGGTTCCCCTGATACCTGCTAACCATGCTCAAAGCAAAGGCTACATCAGGTCGAGTACACGTCATAGCATACATGATCGATCCTACAGCTGAAGCATAAGGAAGTCGACTCATTTCTGCTATCTCAGCCTCAGTACTAGGGCTTTGTGTCTTACTCAATTTGGCGTTACTCTGAATGGGTAACTCACCTTTCTTGGAGTTATGCATGTTGAATCTTTTCAACACTTTGTCCAAGTAGGTACTCTGACTAAGTCCAATTAGCCTTTTACTCCTGTTTCTCAAAATCTTTATCCCTAGGATATAGGCAGCTTCACCAAGTTCCATCATAGTGAAACACTTCCCAAGCCAGGACTTTACTTCCTGCAGGGTTGGGATGTCATTTCCTATGAGTAGTATGTCATCCACATACAGTACCAAAAAACTGACTATGCTCCCACTAGCCTTGATATAGACGCAAGATTCATCTTCACTCCTTGAAAAGCCAAATTCTTTGACTTCCTCATCAAAGCAAAGATTCCACCTGCGAGGTGCCTGTTTCAATCCATAAATGGATTTCTCGAGTTTACACACTCTTTTGGGGTACTCTGTACTGACAAAACCCTCTGGCTGAACCATGTAAACATCCTCAGCCAACTTTCCATTAAGGAAAGCGGTTTTGACATCCATTTGCCATATTTCATAGTCATGAAATGCAGCTATGGATAACAGAACCCTAATAGACTTTATCTTGGCTAATGGTGAAAAGGTTTCATCATAATCAACTCCCGGAGTTTGAGAATAACTTTTTGCAACCAGTCGTGCCTTATAAGTGTGTACATTACCATCCATGTCAGTCTTCTTCTTGAAGATCCATTTGCACCCTACAGTCTTACGACCAGGTACATTCTCAACCAAGTTCCAAACTTGATTGTCATACATGGATTGTATCTCGCTATCCATAGCCTCTTTCAATTTAGCAGCCTCAAGGCCTGCCATGGCTTCCGTGTAGCTGTTAGGTTCATCCAGACCTACTAGTGTCTCATCACTAATAAGTGTCTCACCTTCCGCAGTAATATGGAAGCCATAATAATGCTCAGGTGCATTCCTAACTCTCGTGGAACGCCTCAGAGATACAGGCACATCAACTGGCTCAACAGGAGTTTCCTCCTCAAGTTGAGGGATACGGTTTGAAGTTCCTTCACCACTTGACTCTTGAATTTCTTCAAGATCAATTTGCCTCCCACTGTCTCTTTGGCTTATAAATTCTCTCTCTCGAAAGACTCTTCTTCTTGCTACAAAGACCACATTATCACTAGGTCTGTAGAAGAGGTAACCAAAGGATTGCTGTGGGTAGCCGATGAAAATACACCTCTCGCTTAGAGGTTCGAGCTTATCATGAGTCTCGCGTCTCACGAAAGCCTCACAACCCCAAATCTTGATGTGGTCTAGCTTAGGTACTTTACCAGTCCACATCTCGTGAGGAGTTTTGGCAACTTTCTTTGTAGGGACTAGATTAAGAATATGGGCGGCAGTCTCTAAGGCATACCCCCAGAATGAGATTGGTAGCGTAGTTCGACTCATCATGGAACGAACCATATCCAACAAGGTTCGATTACGCCTCTCAGCCACACCATTCAACTGTGGTGTCCTGGGAGGTGTCAATTGTAAGACAATCCCACATTCCCTAAGATAGTCGAGGAACTCTGAACTAAGATACTCACCTCCTCGATCGGATCGAAGCATCTTAATGTTCTTGCCCAATTGATTCTCGACTTCCTGTTTAAATTCCTTAAACCTCTCGAAAGTCTCTGACTTATGCTTGATTAAGTAGACATATCCATATCTACTTTAATCATTAGTAAAAGTTAAATAATAACGATTAGCATCCCTTGTGGCATGTTTGAATGGTCCACACACATCCGTGTGTACAAGGTCCAACAAACCTTCACCCCTCTCACACGAGCCTGTGAAGGGTGACTTTGTCATTTTTCCATGTAAGCATGATTCGCAACCATCATCTGACTTTAGGTCAAACGACTCCAAGACTCCATCCTTTTGGAGTTGGCCTATGCGTTTCTTGCTTATATGTCCAAGGCGACAATGCCATAATGATGCTTTATCCATGTTATTATTATTAATAGAATCAATACACAAAACTTTATTTCCTAATTTATCTACAACAGATACAGCTTCATACACACCATCACAAGGTAATGCTTTGAAATAAAGAACATTATTAAAGAAAGCATCAATAGAACCAACTTCATTATTAAACGAAAAGGTAAACCCTTGTTTGTACAAAGCATGAAAGGAAATAATATTCCTTGCCATTCCTGCCGAATAACAACATTTATTCAAATCTAAATTAAACCCACTACTTAGCGATAAAGTATAAACTCCAATCTTGGTGACAGGTGAAGCTTTCCTATTCCCCATGATCAAGTTTATTCTTCCTTGCTCCACATTCTCACTTCTTCTTAGTCCCTGCAAGTCACAACAAATATGAATACCACAACCGGTATCAAGGACCCAAGATTTAGAATGGGGTGAGTTATTAGATAATATAGTGTAAATACCTGCATGGTTGGGTTTAACTTTCCCATCCTTTACATCTTGCTGGTACTTTGGGCAGTTCTGTTTCCAATGTGCCTTCTCATGGCAATAGAAGCATTCAGCCTCTTTTGGGTCAGAAGAAGGAGTGATGAAACCTTTCTTGGTTCCACTTGAAGAAGAGCCATCAAGGGTCCGAGCCTTGGTACCCTTCGAGGATATCTTTCT